>NC_091631.1:21581565-21894861 GCF_027580195.1 Bos mutus
TTAATTTCATGGCTGCAATCACCATATGCAGTGATTTTGGAGCCCCCCAAAAATAGTCAGTCACTGTTTCCACTGTTTCCCCATTGATTTGCCATGAAGTGATGGGACCAGATGCCATGATCTTTGTTTTCTGAATGTTGAGCTTTAAGCCAACTCTTCACTCTCCTCTTTCACTTTCATCAAGAGGCTCTTTAGTTCTTCTTCACTTTCTGCCATAAGGGTGATGTCATCTGCATATTTGAGATTATTGATATTTCTCCTGGCAGTCTTAACTCCAGCTTGTGCTTCCTCCAGCCTAGCTATGCTCATATATGTGTATAAATTCTTGCAAGCTGTACATTGTAGTAGGTAGCAAGGCAAACATTTGAGCTCTAGTTAGACAATTTCCAAACTCTGTCAAAATGGAGATTATTGAATTAAGGACAAATAATTTTAGACTACATCATTAAGTGCTGAATTACATCATAGAGGCAAAAGAGTGAGATAAAGGAATGTGTATATGGACTGGAATATTGATTTGAATGTTGCACAGAAGAGATTGCTTTTGGCAGGGTCTAGAAGGATGGTAAAATTTCATTAGGCAGAGGGAGAGAACAGGAGATTAATAGGCAAAGTGAGTATGGCCAAGTAAGTGGACAATAAGGTGATTCACTGGGTAATGGAATGTAAAGTACACCCTATGAAACAGTAACTTAACTAGGAATGAAACCCAGAAGGACTCTATGAGGCCTCTTAGCTCACCAGAGATTTATGACTCAGATAATGTTCCAACCACAAGTGAGATCTGATAGCCTCTTGGAACTGTGTGATTGAGACAATCATCTCTCAAAATAGAAGATTACCTTCTCCCTAGCACATAGTACTTCCCCTTTTCCCTATATAACCTTCGAGCAAAACATGGAGAGTTGTTGAGTGTTGGTTCTTTGGCACACGAGTCCATCTTCTCCCCAGGATGACCAGCTTCCTCAAAAAAGCTGTATTTCCTTTTACACAACATTTGTCTCTCAGTATCGGATTCTTGAGGGAGGAGCAGCCAAACCTGAGTTCGGTAACAGGAAGAGTGGATTCAAATTACACCGTATCTCAAATCCAGATACAAAAAATTTAGATTTGATTTAGTAAGCAGTAAGGAATAATGGATTTACTTGAGTTTTCATGAAAGATTTCTGCTGTTCATTTCCAATAATAATTTTATTTTAAAATAGAGCTTACAGATTTCAAGCACTACACTATTAAAGGTTGATCTTCCAGCAATTTGTAAGAAAGACTGAAATCAGGGAAACTAAACTAAGGCCACTGAGGTAATCCAACAGTGACATGGTGAGGACCCACGTGAGGGTGATGTCAGTTCAAACTTAGGGGAAGTTTATGGATGTCATATTGAAAGGACAAACAACATATAAATCAGAGATGAATCAGCGATATTGAGCCTAATTTCTTAGGCAAATAGTTGGGTCAGTAAAAATGTTACAGAGATGAAGGGAAGCCTGATGAATCATATTTGAAAATGCTGAGTTTTTAATGAAAGCAAGACATGTGAATGGAAATGTTCACTAGGCTTCTGGATAAGACATTTTAAGACTCAGCTCAAAAGATATAAGTGGAAGTATAATTTGGAAGGTCATAGGTAAACTAGCTTTTCAGGGGCAGAACTGTAAATGGATAAGGAATAGGATAATGTATTAAGTCTTAGAAAACACCACAGTTTAGATGTAGAAGAAGAAAGTGGAGTGATTTACAGAGGAGCTGATTAAGGTAAAGAGTAGGAATCAGATTGTATGTGGCATAGACACCAAGGGTGAGGAGTTTCAAAAACAATGGGTTAAGTAGTGTTGTCAACTATAGCAGAAGCTTCTTGACAAAGAGGTTTGAAAATACCACTGGACTTTGGGATTCTGTACAAGTGGATTGAATAATATAAGAAAAATTTGAGAAAATTAGTATATTTTTCACTTTGCAGGTGAAACAAAGACAACAGTGACAGTAATCAGAAAGGGTGGTTGGGGTAATCCCAAGGCGTCTCTCTCCTCCTCCTTTCTCCCCACCCTCTCTTTCTCTGTGTGTGTGTACCTGTGTGTATATATACATAAACATATGTATATGTAGATATGCATTTGTCTGTGGGTGTTTATGGGCACAGATATACATACATGAAGACATTCATACATATATATACACACACACATAACCACTCATAGATATACCAAGGAGCAGTTAGGGCTATAGAAGAAGTCGGAGAAGAAAGGTAACTGGAAATGAGTTTAAGCAACAATAGAAACAGCAAAAATGCCTATTAGAGCATGGGAATCCTTTGGAGAATACATTCCTAAGGAACTTTCATGCTCCAGAAGGCAATCTGTTAGATTCATCTCTCTTTCTCTCTCTCTTTTTCACTGCATTTCCTGGGGGTAGGGACTTAGGTAGGTAATTCTAGGGGTCTCCTGCAGTGCTTTATACATTTAATGCTCATTAAAAATTAGTGATCTACATGAATAAGTGAATCCTATTTATTTCAAGTATTGCTCCAAAGGGATAATAAAAACAAATTTTATGAAAAAGAAGAAAACCTTAACTGGTGCTCACATAGTTTCATAAAAGAACATTGAGAAGTTGGAGAATGCTTTTAATTTAATGAAAAGGCTCATAAACAGGCCAGGAGTTCTCTAGTTGAAAGATTTGGATTTATTTCTCATCAGGACAACAAACTTTGATACTCATGATTCCTCTAACCTTCTTTTTTTTCAATGTGAATTAACACAGAAATGACTTAAAAATATGTGTACCAGTCTCTAAAATATCAGGGAAAAAGAGTTGGGGTGAGTTCACAGTTGCATTTGTCAGATGCTTTTTTGGTGCTTGATAATTTTATCTAATTAAATCTTCAAGATTTTGTGTATGTGTGTGTGTTATATAATGAAATTTACCATTTAAATCATTTTGAGTATACAATTCAATGGTATTAGATATATTTGCAGTGTTATACAAACATTACCATTATTAATTTCCAGAACTTTTCCATCATCCCAAACAACACCTCTGTACCCACTAAACAAGGGCCCCATGCAGCACTCCCTCCCTCTTTCAGCCCCTGTTCTACTCTCTATCTCTATGGATCTGCCCATTCTAGGTACCTCATAAAAGTGGAATTGTACAATATTTGTCCTTTTGTGTTTGACTTATTTCACTTTGCATAATGTTTTCAAGTTTCACTCAAGCTTTAACTTTGTATCAAAATTTCATTCCTTTTATGGTTGAATAGTATCTACTGTCTGTGTATACTACATTTTGTTAATCTGTTCATATATTGATAGATACTTGGCTTGTTTCCACCTTCTGTTTATTTGAATTACCTTGCTATGAACAATATTGTACAAGTATCTGAATCCCTGCTTTAAATTCTTTTGGGTATATGCCTAGAAATGGAATTTCTGGAAGCAAATGCTTTTGTATCTATTTTTTTCTGATAAAAAATTGAGACTCAAAAATATTAATTTTCTCAAAGTCGTATATAAGTGGCTGAGCTGGGATTCCAACCTGACCAGGTATGTCTGATTCTAAAACACGTATGCTCTTTTTTTAATATCGTGTTGACTTATGAGTTTTAATATACTTTCACTCTGATATTATGAAAAGCTTTTATTTTCCCATAGGGCGCTTTTGCTTTTCAAATAACTCAGAATATATTGGTATGAAAAAATGATTTTTTTAAAGTGGTAGTTATTTATGTTGTCATCATTGTTTTTATCCTGTTTAGAAAGTATCATGTATTCCAAAAGTAGAAAGGAAATATAAAACTATGAAGAGCAACATTTCAGGAATCTGGTTCTTTTAAGATTTATGTAAATGAAAATTTAGGCTAGATTTATTCCCAACTCATTCAGATTTCATATTGTACTTTTCTGAGGGAGATTGCTTGACAATACTGTTTTTCTGTACATATATAAATAATTAAATAGGATTACCTTTTAATCCTATAATTTGCATTTCTTAGTATTAATCACTGAATTATTTATATGTAAGAAGAAACTTAGACAAGGAAAACAAATGCTGGTGAATGAAATGGAAAAGGGCAAAAATGAATATTGCCCAGGAGACCAGTCAAACATCAAAGTATATTATCACATACAATGATACCTGCTCTCATGAAATGCATTTTTTTTTTCAAATACTCCTACAGTCTTCCAACAGTGACAGTAAGTTGATGGGTGTCATGCTTGTACAGGACGTGTACTAATGCTTAGAACAGAAAATGACATTCACTCCCACTATTCTGAATTACAAGAAGTCAAATTTGGAAACCTGCCCCCCACCCTCCCATAAAGTAAACTTTCTCTCTGCTAATCCTGGGCTTAATTTCCTTCCATAAACTGCTAGAAAAATATATATTTATTTTCTTAATAACAACCCTTGTGGATTATGTATTTTCAAAGTACAGATTAGATGAACCTAATCCAGGCAAATCCAAAAGATGTGAACATAATGGAAAATTGAATTTTGATTGTGGAATTAGTATCCTATTATACAGTATTCTTTTGTAAGTATAATAATTCTGACCAACTTTTGAATGGTGTAACATTTTTATTTTATTGTTCCCATTGTTTTCCAAAGACATAGGAAATTTAAGTGTCTTTGGCAGTACATCCTATCACATTTGAAGCTCAGAAATTGATAAAGCATAAGGGAGACTTATCTCCAGTCACAGTAACTTTGTTGTAAGTAAAAACAGTTACTGGTCAATCTGAGATGCTTCAGGGACAGTTGTCAGTACTTTCACAAATTGTCAATAATTTCACATTTTCCTTTTGGCTTGATTTCAAGGCTTCTTGTTCCATATGGAGTGATTGGTGATAATATATTTTATCTGAGTGTTTTTGCCTAAATTTTGAGCAATCTCATTTTTGCAATCTTTCTGTAGAAACACTAAAGATAAAGATTTATCCTCAACTTAGCTGTGATTCTCTCTCTTTCATATTGTACTCAGAAAGGGTACCAGCTGATTCTATTTTATTTAAACATATTTCTCACATCCTGGGATAAGGTTTTCTGGAATCTTTAAGTACACTTATATGAAAAAAGCATTTTGTCTTTCCCTGTGGGATGCGTCAAGCATCTTCACATTAAATATGAAATATATTCCTCTATTTTCTTACTTAATTTAACTTCCCTGCAATAGTGGCTTGCATCTTCTGTATTTTATATATCATAATATTTCTAGTGCTTTTTTATAGACTTTAGCTCACAAAATTCTTTATGTTATGTATATTATATGAAATGGGTTTCATTTATGATTACAGTCTTTAAATGTTTATCACAGAATTATAGTAGGGGCCAGTCCTACTCTCTTCCTAGTTAAATATACTTGCTGAGCATCAGGCTAATCGAAGGAAATCTGTTCTGTGAGTTTTTTTGTGAATGTACATGTGACAAGGTAAGACAAATGTGCTGTATTTAGGTCATTAGCATCACCCTTACATTAACATATACTGGATTCCTTCTGTGTCTTGGTACCAGTCTGTTATGAGTATCATCTTTTTCATTATTTCTCTTGCCAACTTTGTTGGCAAGAAATTTGTTACTATCCTGATTTTATAAATAAGAAAAAAATGAGGCTTAGAAAGATTCAGTAACTTGCTCAAAGATCACACACCTAATAACAGAAACAGGATTTGAAACTATATAACTGTATCTTTTTTTACTTTAAAGAATGATGTTAACCATTAGATTCCTCTCCCTAAAGTTCTAATGGACATTGAAAAATGTAGGATGGTTGGTCAGGTTAAAGCCCAGTGATTAGTCTCAGGACTGAGACATAAACATTTCAGGTTAAAAACTTCTGTGTTTGCATAATATGCCAAGAAGGAAGGAAATGTTCTTTGCTAGAACAGAGTCCATTATCAGTAGAGACATAAACTGGATTTTGAGACTGGAGGAAGATCATTTTGAGTATCTCTCTTTTAGAGTCTTACTGGCTTTGTCTTTCAGAGAAGGCAGTGGCACCCCACTCCAGTACTCTTGCCTGGAAAATCCCATGGGCGGAGGAGCCTGGTAGGCTGCAGTCCATGGGGTCGGGAAAAGTCGGATACAACTAAGTGACTTCCCTTTCACTTTTCACTTTCATGCTTTGGAGAAGGAAATGGCAACCCACTCCATTGTTCTTGCCTGGAGAATCCCAGGGACGGGGGAGCCTGGTGGGCTGCCGTCTATGGGGTGGCACAGAGTCGGACACGACTGAAGTGACTTAGTAGTAGTAGTAGTAGGCTTTGTCTTTGACCTCATTCATCAGGAAACATCCCTCTCTTCATGAGAGAAACAAATAACTGAGAAATGACAAGGTCAAAGCAATTAGCTAACTTGCAACACCAGGGACAGAATCTAAAAGATGGAAACTTTTTTGTTTGGGATCTCATATGAGTCACAGAAATGTTGGGGAAACCCTTTCCTTTCTCATGGAGATAAGAATTGGTTGCTTTGGGGATGATGACTTCAGTATTAGAACCACCAGGAGCCATGGGTTTAGTGCAGGGGATGAAAGAAGTAATACCTCGAGGGGACACAAAGCTCCAAAGTCCTGACAAAGGGCAACTGGTGCCATAAAGAGAGAAGCAAGGTGGTTGCTAATTCTCAAAATGTGTCTCAGTCTGCCTGGGCTGCTATAACAAAATACCATGTACTAGCTGGCTAACAAACAATAGAAGTTTATTTCTTGTGGTTCTGGAGGCTGGAATCCTGAATTTAGGGTACTGGTATGGTTGAGTGACAGCTTCCAAGGAGCACAGTAGTAAAGAATCCACTTCCAATGCAGGAGATGCAAGAGGTGTGAGTTCGATCCCTGGCTCCGGAAGATCCCGTGGAGTAGGAAATGGCAACCTGCTCTAATACTCTTGCCTGGAAAATTCCATGGACTGATGAGACTGGCAGGCTACAGTCCCTGTAGTAGCAAGAGTCGGACTTGACTGAGTGAGTGCATGCCTGTGCACGTACCTGCGCGTGGGCGCGTGCGCGCGCGCGCACACACACACACACACACACACACACACACACACACACGATTGAGTGAAGGCCTGATTCTGGGTTGCAGACTTCTCATTGTGTTCTCACATAGTATAAGAGGCTAGGAATCTCAGTGAAACCTCTTTAATAAGAGCACTAATCCCATTCAAGAGGGCTCCGTTCTCATGATCTAATACCCTCCCAAATGGCCCACTTCCTAATACTATCACATTGTGTACTAAGATTTAACATACGAATTTTTGGAGTAATAGGCATTCAGACCATAGCCAGGAGGAATGCAAAGAGAGACAACTTCATCTCCAGAGGTCTACTTTATTAAGTTGTCTTGGGGTCCTATCAGGGGAAAGCCTGGACTTGAAAGAATTTGAGTTTAAAGTTTATCTTGCTGGAAACAGTAAAACAGAAACTGCTTTTATATTCTCTCTTGTTATAGCCACATTATAATCATACATGGCAAATGTTAATATTATTATCCTGGTATATAACTCTAATATCTCCTTTTCTGTCTAATATGCATTATTCATCTTAATTTAATAGTTAAACTTTCCCTCAATTTTGATACTTGATGGATTGCCATTTAGTGGGTGGAATTCATTAATTTCTTCAGTATCTCTCCAAGTTGTGCTTTCAAATTAACTGGGTCTGTTCTGGAACAAATCAAGTCAGAAATACTTGTACACCTTTCCCTGATGCCCACTGGACCACCTAATGGATATTACTTGCTTATTTTATGATCTGAGTTGAAGCCACTTTTCTGAGTACTATCTAGGTGTAGATACTTTTTGCATTCTTCATGATTCTGTTTAATTATGTCTTCCAAATCTGGATGATTTTAGAGCATGATATTACTTTGCCAAATTTTCTATTCTTTCCTTAGCCACCATCCCCCACTCTCCACCCCATTACATCCAGTAACAAGTTTGTTCTGAGTCTTCTGTATTTACATATTGCTATTATCATTACAGCCCTTAATCCTTCATATTTACTCCTTCAGCTCACACATAACCACAGAATGATTGATTGATCATTGTAAATGCTCACACAGCTGCATTTTCCTTGATTAACCGCCTAGTAAACTTTATACATGGCACTGTAACTTTTATTTTGATTGTAAAGTCTTGTGCTTAAAATCTGAGATTTCTGAGACTCAGGTTTCAGCAATGTTTTGATAAAAATTTCTTCAGGTTCACTCAGGAAAGAAATGACTATGATTGATTCCTTCAATCCTGATACAAGTAGCTGAAAAGAAACAGTTTAAAACATGAGTGTGCATGAATGTACAAGGGAACAATGCCAGGAAGGGGGATTGTCTGATTAATTTTAGTTTTCAGCATTCCAATCTTATTTCTCTCTTAGTCAACTCAGGATCTCATGACAAAATACCATATACTGAGCAGATTAAATGACAGAAACTTATTTTCTCACAGTTCTGGAGGCTACAAGTCCAAGAGCAAGGTCAAGATCAAGACCAAGATCATAGTCAGTTTTTGGCAAGAGTTCTCTTCCTGGCTCTGCTTCCACCAGATGGCTGTCCACCTTCCATGGGGGGACGGAGGGAGAGAAAACTGTTTGATGTCTCTTTTCATAAGGACATTAATCTCATCCTGAGGGTCCTACCTCATGATATCATCTAAACCTGACTGTCCTCCAAAGGCTCCATCTCCAGTTGGCAGCATATTGAGGTATAGGGTTTCAACACATGAATTTTGGAGGTACACACTTAAATCTATAGCACCTCTTTGCAGTAGCGAATGACTCAAAATGATCAATAAATATTCACTGAGGGACTGAAATGAGCCCAGGACTATGCCGATTTTGTGGGCACTGTATGGCAAAACCAATACAATATTGTAAAGTTAAATAAAATTAAAAAAAGGAAGAAGAGAGGGTTAAACAATTGATTTAGGTTTTTATAAGTTTGGGTATCTTTCAGTAAGAAAACATAGACACAGAGACAGAACTTCTTTTCCAGGATTTTTTGAAATAGCAGAATGCTTTTTAACATTATTGATTGAGAAAGGAAACTTTGAGTCTCAGGTGTGTAAGAAAACATGATGGGAAAATACAAGAGTTCTTCATGTAAGACGTTTTCTTTACGATTGTTTAGAATTATCAGAACGTGGACCAGAGCAGCTTTGAGAAGTACATGCATCTTCCTTTTACTCTGTGCTCTTTAAGATACTTACACAGCTGTGTAGTTAGAGTGCCTGGAATTTAAATTCATATGTTCTTGTCCAGTTCATAATCCATAACAATACAAAATTGTTTAAGTGATGAGTTAGAGTAACTTAACCAGAAAGGAAACGTATTTAGTTATTTTGTGTCTCTAATGTGTTAGGCACTATACCTGATTTCATTCTCAAAACCTCTCCTACAAGGTATTAATAGCTATTTTTATCCCTATTTTACATACAAAGACACTTTTTGCATTCCTCACAACTGACACCCAGGAAGGTGAAGTAATTTTCTTTAAACCAGTTTTAGAAAGAAGCACTTGTTCTGTTAAAGTGGTAGAAATAGAATTTTAGTCATACCCTGTTTTCTCTGAAGCTCATAATCTTTTTATCATATCGTACTATTTCCCAGAAGTAACTACACTGAATTTGTATTTGGTAACTGAATATTTGTCCAACTCTGTATGTTTTCTCTGCAAACTCTTCTGCATACTGATAACACTTAATTTCCTCCACCATTCCTCCTCTCCAGTGATCAGGCTTAAACAAGATATTTAAGCATGTTGAAAAGGCTCAAAACAATAATTCTATGCAAAGAAATAAGAATGGTGTTTGCTCTCATATGTTGCTTGAAGGACGATGTTCTACAAGAAATATAATAGATACTATATGAAGATAAGGACCTGAGGTAAAATAATTTGGAAAATTCTTGTTTAAACAGTTAAGCAGATTTGTTCTTTGTAAGATTTTCTACATCATTCAATACTAATGTGCAGTGTAGATTTCCAAGAGAGTAAAATAAGTGGCTGTGTTTTCCTCAATTCTTTGACCACAAAACCCTAATCTTATTGAATAACTATTAGTCTTATGGAACTTAGAATTCTCTAGAGCATAGTTTGAAGCACCAGCTTCTGGTAATGAATGACCCCTGTTTCATCGAAGTGGCTTTTCCCATGGTCTCTAGGAGAGGGTGCATTTATCTTGTGAGTTAATATTCAGAAGCCCAGGATGCATATGTGGGTAAGCTAGTTCTCTTATTTCAATTGGTAGAGCAGTTTGGGGAAGATGATAGACAAACCACACAAACACATGCACTGAATTCCACTTGTCTGTGTAGTTTAGAGCAAGGTGACTTTAAGATTTAATTGCACTGATGGAGTGTGACTGTGGGTAGGGCGGGGGTGTGGGTGGGTGGCATTCATTTTCAGCCGCCATTATGAAAGTAGAACTTGCTTGCTTTTACTATCAGCACAATATGTGCCTTTGTAAACAGGACACAATCTGGAACCCGATTCCCGTATTAAATACACTTTTCTGTAGTTCATTTTTAGAATTTTGAGCTTAGCTTCCTCATGCTGTTATAGAGCAGACTTAATTTGTACCTACAGAAGGCTATTCTCTTGGAGTCTGGGGTTACTGTGGGGAAATCATAAATGAATTGGCATTGGTGGGGAGAGAGAAAAACTGACTGTCACAGATCACTCTTTTGAGTTTCCAACCATCTGGAGGATGCCACATGGAAGAAGGAAGAGCTCAGAGAGGACCAGCGTTTAAACCAGAACCCACTTTAGTCTCCACTGGACTAGGTTTGATCATAAAGAACTGTCTCCCTTATGTCTAGTGGTCTCACACAACACTAGATTATAAAATAATAGATTCACATTTTACTAGCTGTATGCCTATTTTCAAATTATTTAATTTTTCTAAATATTAATCATCAGTAACATGAGGCTACTACTCACTGAATGAATCTTTTGTTATTTTTAATATTATTAATTAAAATAAAAGCACCTATGCTTTGTCTTACTCATAACTGATAAAAAAAAGAGTGCCATTTTCCTTTTGATCTCATATTTTTGGATAGGTTGGGGGAAGAGAAACTTGATAATTGGGACAAGAAGTATCCAGGTAGAGGGAATATATGCTGATTCTTTCCTATATTTGACACTGCTTTTGTTTTAAAAAAGTTAGTCAGTTTTACATCCTAGACAAGAAAAGACAAATGCATTTAATTTCCAGTAGCCTTTTTTTAATACTCATTCTACATTTCCTCTACAGCCCTTGGTAATGGTGAATTCTTTTTCTTTCTTGAATTTCTTCCTTTGGCTTCCACAAGACTCTACCATCTTAGTTTTGCCTAATCATGTGACTGCACTACTTCCTCTAACATTAGGGGAAAAAAATGTGCTCTGGTTATTCATTGCCACAAAATAGACTACCTCCAAACTTCTTGGCTTAAAATGAGAAATATCATTTTATTTTTATTCCCTATGGTTCTGGACGTTGATTGCTTAATTGGTGGTTCTCACTTACGTTCTCTCATGCTGGTGCAATCAGGAATGCAGGGCTGGAATCTTCTGATAACTTATTCAGGCATGTCTGGCTCCTGAGAAGAGCGGAGGAGATTTGAATAGTTGGGGGTGGGGCTGCAGCAGCTAGGGATCTTTGGACATCTCACTGTATCTTTGTAAGTCCTATTCATAGTCTTTTTAGTGTACAGCTTGCAGCGTAACCATGCTTATATGGTTATATAACCATATAACCATGCTTATATGAAGCTCAAGGCTTCAAATATATATTTCTGAGAAAGAGAGAGACAGCAATAATGTTTCATGATCTCACCTCAAAAGTCATGAATTATCACTTCTGAAACATTTTACCCATAAAGAAGATATGGTAAACATACACAATAGAATATTACTCAGTCATAAAGGAACAGAATTGGGTAATTTGTAGTGATGTGGATGGATGAACCTAGAGCCTGTTATACAGAGTGAAGTCAGAAAGAGGAAAACAAATATCCCATGTTAATGCATATATATCAGTTCAGTCAGTTCAGTTCAATCACTCAGTCATGTCCGACTGTTTGTGACCCCATGAATTGCAGCACGCCAGGCCTCCCTGTCCATCACCAACTCCTGGAGTTCACTCAAACTCATGTCCATCGAGTCGGTGATGCCATCCAGCCATCTCATCCTCTGTCATCCCCTTCTCCTCCTGCCCCCAATCCCTCCCAGCATCAGGGTCTTTTCCAATGAGTCAGCTCTTCGCATGAGGTGGCCACAGTACTGGAGTTTCAGCTTTAGCATCGTTCCTTCCAAAGAATACCCAGAACTGATCTCCTTTAGAATGGACTGGTTGGATCTCCTTGCAGTCCAAGGGACTCTCAAGAGTCTTCTCCAACACCATATACATGCAAAAAATGGTACTGATGAGCCTATTTTCAGGGCAGGGATAGAGATTCAGACATAGAGAATGGACTATCGAACACAGGGGGAAGATGAATTGAGAGAGTAGCACTGATGTATATACACTATTATGTGTAAAATACATTATTAGCGGGCAGCTGCTATGTAACACAGGGAGCTCAGCCCAGTACTCTGGGAAGACCTAAAGTGGGTAGGATGGGGGACCTGGGAGGCAGGCTCAAGAGGGAGGTGATATATGTATACTTATAGCTGATTAATGTTGTTGTAGGGCAGAAACTAACATAACTGCACTCCAATTTAAAAAATCCAAAAAAATAAAAAAAGTTACAAGGGCTTGTGTAGGTTTGAGGGGAGGAGAAATAGACTCCACTATCGATAAGAATGAGATAAGATTCTGAAAGAGCATGTGGAACCAGAAATATTTTTGTGGCCACATTGAGAAAATGAAATGTACCACAGTCTGTTCTCTGGTGCCATGATATGTCACTGGGGCAGGGCAGGCACACAGATTGAGCGTGAGACCCTGATGCTGGGGGAAGAGATCCCACTCCATCAATGGTCAGCCTGCAGTGATCCTCTCAGAAGAGAGAGAGTGGTGAGAGTGGATCCAGCCTTCTCTCGGGGCCCTCTGGTCTTGGGACCAGTGTGTGAGCTGGAGACCGGGGCTAGCCTGAGGACTGTGCCCTGCAGACTCCAGAGCCCTCACAGTGGCCACCCACTGGTCAGGCCCAGACCTTGAAGATCCCCTTGAATCTCCAGGGTTACAGTCCTTGGAGACCTCTCAGCAACTGGACTATACAGCCACAGACATTAAGGTAAGAGCTTCAACCAGCCTCAGTCTTTCTGTTCAAGTTTCAAAAAATGGTCCAGGTAAGGTCAGTTGTCTATCCCTAGGAGGTGGTAGGAGGTCAACTTAAGTCACAGGGACGTTGCACAGCATTATTTCAGGTCCAGCTCTGTGGTTGAGGATGTTCTCAGGAGAGAGGCAATTGTAAGCTGGGGATTAACCTGATTGGTATTTCCTACATGTATTCCTCATGCTGCTATTGTTCAGTTGCTAAGTTGTGTGGGACTCTGCAATTTCATGGACTGCGGCATGCCAGGCTTCCCTGTCCTTCATTGTCTCCCAGAGTTTGGTCAAATTCATTTTCATTGAGTTGGTGCTGCTATCTATTCCTTCTCTCCAGTTTAAATGAAAAGTGTGATGATGGTCTTGGTTCTGGGTGCCTGGTTTCCTCAATGATGATAGCTGGGCAGGGTCTAGGCACCTGGCCCTGTAGGCACCTCCAGCTGAGATCTCCCTCTTCAGCTGGGGTGGGACAGTGGAGGGATGAGCTAGGCTGGGTGCCGGATGAACGTTTGCTCCCAGGCTGGATTACTGGTCCTTGCAGGAATCCCCTCCTCTTAGTTAGGACCTAGACCTCAGAGGGCAAAAGTTGAGCCTTGGGACCTTGCCCATTCTTCTCAGAAGAGAGAATAACATTTGTTTTGGTGAAAGTTTACAGGAAAATTGTGACCTGACCTTAGGAAGAAATGATCTTACACCAAGAAGTTAGCAACAACTAACCATGTCCTTCCCTTCCCTTTGCTGTAAAAGTGTTTTGCTGAAAACTTTCAGAATGTTCAGGTTTTTAAGACATGAGCCGGTCTGCTTGCATGGCCCTGCAGTAAACCTTCCTCTGCTCCAAACTCTGACTTCTTGCTAATGTTTGCACTCACTGTGTATTGAGCACACGGACTTGTGTTTGATAACAAGTCTCTTCTACATGCAAAATAGCCTCACTCTGTCCCAAAGACGACCCCCTCCCAAAGTTTCATTCCTTTGTGACAATGGGCCAGGATCTTAGCATATATGTCAGTCAGGTCTAGGTGTGGGTGGGCAGTGTGGATCCTTGGGAATAGGTTTTTGAGTATCTTTCTTTTTGATCTAAGACCTGTAAAGGAAAGTGGAATAACCACAGTAAATAATCCTATTTTAAAAGGGGGAAACTGGAAGCACAAAAGTCATTAGTCCATAGCATTGAAAAAAATAGCCCAGCATATATTGCCAATTCCCTGATGAAGGTTTAATCATACTGTCTGGGAATGATTTTTCACAGCTCTTGGCTTTGCCTTTCCCATAAAATGCAGACTGTGTTTGCAGCTCAATAATTTTTTCAGTCTGTTTCCTGCTAGTAGAAGCTCTATTTGGTATTTTTATTTGGTACTTTTTTTGGGGTATTTTATTTGGTATATTTTAATTTTTGGTCCTTTTCAGTTTAAGCTGATACAATTCCTTAAAAAAAAAAAAAACTCTGTATTTTTTTTTTAAACTCTGTATTTTTGAAAGTTTTCTTGTTTCATATTGGTTGGCATATACTTGATTTACAATCTTGTGTTAGTTTCAAGTACACAGCACAGTGATTCAATTATACATATACATCTATCCTTTTTCAGATTCTTTTCTCATATAGTTATTATAGAGTAGTGAATAGTTCTGTGTGCTATGCAATAGGTTCTTATTGACTATCACGTTTATATATAGAGATGTATATATAAAATTTGGATTTTTTAATGTACCAATCTCTAATCCATCACATTAGACAAAAGCCACACCCATGGATCTCTTCAGGGCAAACTCTGGGCTACACTGAGCTTCCTTTGCAATTGTTATGGGACAAATGCACTTCCAATACTTAGAAGCCCCATTGTATAAAAGAATCAGTAATATTCCTACAGGTTTTTTGTCTGTTTAAGGTACCTCTTACATGGGTTTTTGCAATCATACTCCTCGCTTTATCTTTAGACCATGTTTCCTGATTGTAGGCTAGACTTTGTCTTTATCCTGAAGTCATTTCTTAATTGTAAAATGATTTTTCTTTCAGAGAGGCTGGAAATAAAAATGGTTTATTTACTCAGTGAATTCTGACTCCTTTATATTTGACAATTCTTTCGTTAGTTTTTCTCCCTCCTGTTGCTCTTTCCTATAGGCAGCTAGAAGGCAGGCACTGACTTCAGTGCTTTGTCTGGAAATCTCATTACTTATATCATCTGGTTTACCGCGTACATTTTTCTTATTATCCAGATTTTTTATCAGGCAATTCATGGAACCAAGATACCTGTCTCAAGATAGAGGACCAGGCTTTTATGACTTTTCTTGGAAATCATATATCCTCATGCATACCACCCTGAATGCACCGAATCTTGTCTGATCTCGGGAGTTAAGCAGGGTTCGGCCCGGTTAGTACTTGGATGGGAGACTGCCTGGGAATATCAGGTGCTGTAGGCTTTTGGGAGGGCCTTTTCTGATGGTTCATCTGGTAAAGAATCTGCCTGCAATGTGGGAGACCTGGGTTTGATCCCTGGGTCAGGAAGATCCCCTTGAGAAGGGAATGGCTACCCACTCCAGTATTTTTCCCTGGAGAATCCCATGGACAGAGGAGAATGGCAGGCTACAGTCCTTGAGGTCACAAAGAGTCAGACACAACTGAGCAACTAATGCTTTCACTTTGTTATTTTTCCTCTCACTTCAACTGATCACAAAGACCCACTCAATTTGAGGAGGAAGGGGAATAGTCTCTACTTCTTAATGAGGGGAAGTGGTAAGGATCATAAAAGCATGTAGGAACAGAAATATTGTTATGGCTTTTTATGTAGAATATAACCTAACACATTCAGAATATAATTGTTTCCAAAGGTTCTGTTCTTCTCCCGCTCCGTTTTTCTTTTATTAAATTTTCTTTTGTGATGTATTCTATACTCATGGAGTGGTTGGACTGCAAGGAGATCCAATGAGTCCATCCTTAAGGAGATCAGTCCTGGGTGTTCACTGGAGGGACTGATGTTGAAGCTGAAACTCCAATACTTTGGCCACCTGATGAGAAGAGCTGACTCATTTGAAAAGACCCTGATGCTGGGAAAGATTGGGGGCAGGAGGAGAAGGGGACGACAGAGGATGAGATGGCTGGATGGCATCTCTGACTCGATGGACATGGGTTTGAGTGGACTCCAGGAGTTGGTGATGGACAGGGAGGCCTGGCGTGCTGTGGTTCATGGGGTTGCAGAGTCGGATCTGACTGAGCGACTGAACTGAACTGAACTGAACTAAACTCATGGCTTCAAAAAACATATTATGTATATGACTCCCCTAAATTAGCTTCATTATTCTAGTCATCACTATCACCCAATGGCTAAAACATTTAATACACCTATAGTGATCCAGATACTGTATTAAAGGTTTCGCGTGAACTGTCTTATTAATATATAGTGCCTGCATGACTCTATGATATTGTTTTTGTTTTATAGAGGACTTTTGGGTGCCTATGTACTTAACCACAGGCATACAGTTCTTAGGTAGAGCAATGTACATTTTATTTAGTTTCTCAAGTCTGACGGTCTAAAAATGACAAATCAATATTTCATACTTAAAAGTTTGGTTTCAGGACATTTAATTTTTGCTCTGGATTAGGCAGTGAAACACATAAGTAGTTTTCTTTGCCCTAAAGAAAAAAAGTATTAAAATTAGAAAATTGTGCCTTTTAAGCAAAATCAATAGTTGTTAGAATGTTTTACCCTTTCCCCTCAAAAACACTATTAGAACCGCAACACTTATAAATTATAAAACTTCAAAGTGATAATTTTGCTAAGTATTAAATATATAAGAAATTGAGGTCCAGAAATTAGGTGGCCTCTAGGAGCTGTACATTCTGTTCTGGGAGAAATGAAACTGGAGCCCAGGTGGTTTGAGGGAAGAGTGTATGTAGAGCTGATTTTTTTAAAAAATTTAATTATATTGAAGTATAGTTGATTTACAACATTGTGTTAGTTTCAGGTGTTCAGCAAAGTGATTCAGTTATACATATGTGTGTGTGTGTATTCTTTTTTAGATTCTCTTTTCATATAGGTTATCACAGAATTTTTTTTAAATTTATTTTTAATTGGAGGATATTGTGTTACAATGTTGTGTTGTTTTCTGCTGTACCACAATGTGAATCAACCCTAAGTATACCAACACCTCCTCCCTCTTGAGCCTCCCTTGCACCTCCCCATCCCACCCCTCTGGGTGCTCCCAGAGCACCAGACTGAGCTCTCTGTGTTAAACAGCAACCTCTTCCGACCAGCTAGCTATTTTACACATGGCAGTGTATCTGCACTACTGAGTAGGTTCTCGGTTATCTATCTTTTATGTAGTACTGTGTAAATGTTCATCCCAAGTTCCTGATTTATCCCTCTCTGCCACATTTTCCCTTTGGTAACCATAAGCTTGCTGTTGATATCTGTAAATCTGTTTGTGTTTTACAAACAAATTCATTTGTATCATTAAAAAAAACTAGATTCTACATATGAATAATATCATATGATATTTGTCTTTCTTTGTTTGACCATTTCACTTGGTATGATAATTTCTAGGTACATCCATGTTGCTAAAAATGTTGTATTTCATTATTTTTATGGCTGAGTAATATTCCACTGTAATGTACCACATCTGTATCTGTTCCTCTTAGGTTGCTTCCTTGTCCTGGCTATTATAAATAGTGCTTCAGTGAACACAGGGGTGCATGAATCATTTCAAATTATGATTTTCTCCAGATATATGCCTAGGATTGGGATTGCTGGATAATATGGCAGTTTCATTTTTAGTGTTTCAAGGAACCCCCATTAGATCAGATCAGATCAGACCAGTTGCTCAGTTGTGTCTGACTCTTTGCAACCCCATGAATCGCACCATGCCAGGCCTCCCTGTCCTTCACCAACTCCCGGAGTTCACTCAGACTCAGGTCCATCGAGTCAGTGATGCCATCCAGCCATCTCAGCCTCTGTCGTCCCCTTCTCCTCTTGCCTCCAATCCCTCCCAGCATCAGAGTCTTTTCCAATGAGTCTCTTCGCATGAGGTAGCCAAAGTACTGGAGTTTCAGCTTTAGCATCATTCCTTCCAAAGAAATCCCAGGGCTGATCTCCTTCTGAATGGACTGGTTGGATCTCCTTGCAGTCCAAGGGACTCTCAAGAGTCTTCTCCAGCACCACAGTTCAAAAGCATCAATCTTCGGCGCTCAGCCTTCTTCACAGTCCAACTCTCACATCTATACATGACCACAGGAAAAACCATAGCCTTGCCTAGACGAACCTTTGTTGGCAAAGTAATGTCTCTGCTTTTGAATATGCTATCTATGTTGGTCATAACTTTCCTTCCAAGGAGTAAGTGTCTTTTAATTTCATGGCTGCAGTCACCATCTGCAGTGATTTTGGAGCCCAGAAAAAGTTTGACACTGTTTCCACTGTTTCCCCATCTATTTCCCATGAAGTGATGGGACTGGATGCCATGATCTTCGTTTTCTGAATGTTGAGCTTTAAGCCAACTTTTTCACTCTCCACTTTCACCTTCATCAAGAAGCTTTTTAGTTCCTCTTCACTTTCTGCCATAAGGGTGGTGTCATCTGCATATCTGAGGTTATTGATATTTCTCCCAGCAATCTTGATTCCAGCTTGTGTTTCTTCCAGTCCAGCGTTTCTCATGATGTACTCTGCATATAAGTTAAATAAACAGGGTGACAATATACAGCCTTGACGTACTCCTTTTCCTATTTGGAACCAGTCTGTTGTTCCATGTCCAGTCCATACTGTTCTCCATAGTGGTTGTACCAATTTACATTCCCACCAATGTAAGAGTGTGTAAGTTCCCTTTTCTCTACACTCTCCAGCATTTATTATTATAGACTTTTTGATTATGGGATGAAGTGATACTTATTTGATTTGTATTTTTCTGATAATTATGCCAGCAAATTTGGAAAATTCAACAGTGGCCACAGGACTGGAAAAGGTCAGTTTTCATTCCAATCTCAAAGAAAGACAATGTCAAAAAATGTTCAAACTACTGCACAATTGCACACATCTTACATGCTAGCAAAGTAATACTCAAAATTCTCCAAGCCTGTCTTCAACAGTACGGAAACTGTGAACTTCCGGATGTTCAAGTTGGATTTAGAAAAGGCAGCAAAACCAGAGATCAAATTGCCAACATCTGCTGGATCATCGAAAAAGCAAGAGAGTTCCAGAAAAACATCTATTTCTGTTTTATTGACTATGCCAAAGCCTTTGACTGTGTGGATCACAATAAACTGTGGAAAATTCTGAGAGAGATGGGAATACCAGACTGTCTGACCTGCCTCTTGAGAAACCTGTATGCAGGTCAGGAAGCAACAGTTAGAACTGGACATGGAACAACAGACTGTTTCCAAATAGGAAAAGGAGCACGTCAAGGCTGTATATTGTCACCCTGCTTATTTAACTTCCATGCAGAGTACATCATGAGAAATGCTGGACTGGAAGAAACACAAGCTGGAATCAAGATTGCTGGGAGAAATATCAATAACCTCAGATATGCAGATGACACCACCCTTATGGCAGAAAGTGAAGAAGAACTAAAGAGCCTCTTGATGAAAGTGAAAGAGGAGACTGAAAAAGTTGGCTTAAAACTCAACATTCAGAAAACTAAGATCATCGCATCTGGTCCCATCACTTCATGGCAAATAAATGGGGAAACAATGGAAACAGTGTCAGACTTTATTTCTTTGGGCTCCAGTATCACTGCAGATGGTGGCTGCAGCCATGAAAAAGATACTTACCCCTTGGAAGAAAAGTTATGACCAACCTAGACAGCATATTCAAAAGCAGAGACATTACTTTGCCAACAAAGGTCCATCTAGTCAAGGCTATGAGTTTTCCAGTAGTCATGTATCGATGTGAGAGTTGGACTATAAAGAAAGCTGAGCACTGAAGAATTGATGCTTTTGAACTGTGGTGTTGGAGAAAACTCTTGAGAGTCCCTTGGACTGCAAGGAGATCCAACCAGTCCTTCTTAAAGGAAATCAGTCCTAAATATTCACTGGAAGGACTGATACTGAAGCTGAAACTCCAATACTTTGGCTGCCTGATGAGAAGAACTGACTCACTGGAAAAGACCCTGATACTGGGAAAGATTGAGGGCAGGAGGAGAAAGGGGACCACAGAGGATGAGATGGTTGGATGGCATCACCGACTCAATGGACATGTATTTGAGTAAACTCCGGGAGTTGATGATGCACAGGGAGGCCTGGCATGCTGAAGTCCATGGGGTCACAGATTCGGACACGACTGAGAGACTGAGCTGAACTGAAACATCTTTTTATGTGCTTTTTGTCCATCTGTATATCTATTTGGAGAAATGTCTATTTAGATTTTCTGCCCATTTTTTGATTGACTGTGAGGTGATTTTTGGTCGTAGCTCTTTTACCTCCAAAGTCCACTTGGTTAACCACTAAATCAGGTTATCCACTAGGCTTATATCTCTGGTTCTGAGTCCTTTTCCAAGATTGTCCAAATGCTTCCTGGATAATGTCACCTTTTTGAATCTTCTCTCTGGAAGAGAAGATGGCTACAGACGGAGGCCTACAGACTTAGCTGGTGTATATTGAACAGACAGTAGTGAAAGCAACACCCTTCACCTGTAGCTGTGAACTTAAAAGACGAGGCAGCATGAGGCTCACTCTGGTAGCTGAGCAGAGGATACTGTGTTTTATAAATTAGAGAAGCAGGTTCCAATGTCTTATAAAATGAAAGTGTTCTGGGACAGATTATCAGGAATGATAGTCAAGCATTTGAATAGGGAATTATTGAGCTGGCAAATGGGAGAGAATCTCAGCAAAACATTGCTTATTTATAATAACTGGCCAAAGTCGCTCAATTTATGTGTTTAGCCATGGAGTAGATGGGCTTTCCTGGTGGCTCCGATGGTAAAGAATCTGCCTGCAATGTGGGAGATCTGGGTTCGATCCCTGAGTTGGGAAGACACCCTGGAGGAGGGCATGGCAACCCACTCCAGTAGACTTGTGTGGAGAATCCCCATGGACAGAGGAGCCTGGCAGGCTATAAGTCCATGGGGTTGCAAAGAGTTGGACATGACCGAGAGACTAAGCACACACACAGATGCTATTATATTTCTCATCATCCCATTATTGTCTCAAATACATTATCTTTTCCATACAAAGGCTTAAAAAGTTACTTTCAAAATTGAGAAGTTGTTTAAAAGCAATTTGTGCTTCCCAGGTGGAGAAGGAAATGGCAACTCACTCCAGTACTCTTGCCTGGAAACTCCCATGGACAGAGGAGCCTGGTAGGTTGCATTCCATGGGGTCACTAAGGGTCAGACAGGACTGAGTGACTTCACTTTCACTTTTCACTTTCATGCATTGGAGAAGGAAATGGCAACCCACTCCAGTGTTCTTGCCTGGAGAATCCCAGAGACGGGGGAGCCTGGTGGGCTACCATCTATGGGGTCACATAGAGTCAGACACAACTGAAGTGACTTAGCAGCAACAGCAATGCTTCCCAGGTGGCACAGTGTTAAAGAATCTGTCTGCCAGTGCAGGAGATGAAGAGACTTGGGTTCAATCCCTGGGTTAGGAAGATCCTCAAGAGTAGGAAATGGCAACCAGCTCCAGCATTGGTGCCTGGAAAATCCATGAACAAAGGAGTCTGGCAGTTTATAGTTCATGGGGTCATAGTCAGACATGACTGAGCACATACCTCAGCACATTAAAAGCAATTTATGTGAAAAGAGTGTGGAGGTTTTAGTTGACTAATACCTCAGTATGAATCTCCATTGTCCTAACTTTTTTTTTACTGCTGAAGTGAAAATAGGTTGCCTTCAAAGATTCTGCAGTGAAAGAAGTGATAATTCCATGCTGCTCTGAATATGTACAACCACTGCTAAAGCTTATACTGTCTTTTGATCAAGGGATTCTCTTGGAGATCAAATCAGTCAATCCTAAAGGAAATCAATCCTGAATATTCATTGGAAAGATTAATGCTGAAGCTCCAATACCGTGGCTACCTAATGTGAAGAGCCTATTCATTAAAAAAGGCCCTGATCACTTCATGGGAAATAGATGGGGAAACAGTGGAAACAGCATCAGACTTTATTTTTTGGGGCTCCAAAATCACTGCAGATGGTGACTGCAGCCATGAAATTAAAAGACACTTACTCCTTGGAAGAAAAGTTATGACCAACCTAGATAGCATATTCAAAAGCAGAGACATTACTTTGCCAACAAAGGTTCGTCTAATCAAGGCTATGGTTTTTCCAGTAGTCATGTATGGATGCGAGAGTTGGACTGTGAAGAAAGCTGAGTGCTGAAGAATTGATGCTTTTGAAGTGTGATGTTGGAGAAGACTCTTGAGAGTCCCTTGGACTGCAAGGAGATCTAACCAGTCCATTCTAAAGGAGATCAGTCCTGGGTGTTCTTTGGAAGGAATGATGCTAAAGCTGAAACTCCAGTACTTTGGCCACCTCATGTGAAGACTTGACTCATTGGAAAAGACTCTGATGCTGAGAGGGATTGGGGGCAGGAGGAAAAGGGAATGACAGAGGATGAGATGGCTGGATAGAATCACCAACTCGATGGATGTGAGTCTGAGTGAACTCCGGGAGTTGGTGATGGACAGGGAGGCCAGGTGTGCTGCGATTCATGGGGTCACAAAGAGTCAGAAACAACTGAGTGACTGAACTGAACTGAACTGATGCTGTGAAAGATCGAAGGCAGGAGCAGAAGGGGATGACAGAGTACTAGATGGTTGGATGGCATCACTGACTCAATGGACATGAGTTTGAGCAGGCTCCGCCAGTCCATTGGGTCACAAAGGATCAGACATGACTGAAATAATAACAACAAATTTTGCCTACCAAAATCTAGGTGGCTATATGCATAATTTTATATATTTTATAACCACAATGCCATGTGTAACAAAATAAAAATTTATATATAAAATTATAGGTGTGCACACACATATATACAATATAGAAGGGTGGTATGATTTTTATGCATTTGAATGGCCATCCACATCTGGATATCTTCAATGAGCAAAAATAGGACCAGTGATTAGAAAAACCAGGAAGCGATGGTCATTTAGTTTTTTTTTTTTTAATTTCTTGCTGCATACCATATTCTTCCCTTAGAGTTTTATTAATCATCTTATAGGAAGGTATAATCCCACTTACAGATGGGAAAATAGAGAATCAGAGAGTTGTGTCTTTAGGTAGTAGTAGAATTGGGATGTAAACAGGGATAACTGGCTCTTTCTCTGAAAACATCCAATTTTAGAGGGTGGGTTAACTTCACCCGCTGAATTTTGACTTAACATAAAGATGGTGAGATGGAATAGGCGTAAACTTTGAAGCCCTTGGAAGGAGTTCCTTCAGACATCAGCTGCTATTGTTGGAGGGACATAAGCACTGAATGGGGTGGGGTATATGAGGTGGAGTTGAATAAAAGTCAAATCTCTATTCTAGTATGAAATTCTATTATGTATTGCTGGAATTGTATAATAATTTCCTAAGCAGTTTCCATCCACCATCTCTAGTTCTTGTAAGAGACCTGAGACAAAATGGCTTAAGTTTAAATTCCAGCTTCTCTACTTCCTAACCCTGAAGCCATTGGGATACTGTGTGTGTACTCTCTTAACTTTGGACTTCTCAACTGTAAGAGAGGCAAAATAATAATTCACATTTTTAAAGGTGAAATGGAGATTAAATTAACTAATGCAAGTAAAAACCTCATCATAGTATCTGGGCATACGTAAACACAGCAATTTTTGTCAATTTTTATTGTTGCTGGGTTATTTTACATAAAATATGCATCTCTAAAGCATAGCTCCACCATGTGATTTTCCTAAACATTAAGCTTTAGTGTGTGCATGCTAAGTCACTCCAGTCATGTCTGACTCTTTGCAACCCTATGGACTATAGCCTGACAGGGTCCTCTATCCATGGGATTGTCTAGGCAAGAATACAGGAGTGGGTTGCTGTGCCTTCCTCTGTGGGATCTTCCCAACCCAGAGATCGAACCCTGCATCTCTTATGTTTCCTGCATTTTCAGGTGGGTTCTTGACACTAGTGCCACCTGGGAACCCCAAGACTTAGTGCCCCTCACTCCAAGTACTTAAGGAATAAAAGGCAAGAAGCCTTAACTTGACCTGCAGGATCTTCTAGATATGTCTTCAACTAGCAAAATCTCCCCTTTGCTTTCAAACCCATACAGTCCAGACTTACTCATTTTCCTTGTATCTGAATATGTATTAATACATGCCACTAGTTTTCCTGTTTAATATCCTTATGTCACAATTCACTTATTCTAGAATGCCCCTCAATCAGACTTCCAAAATCTAAGCCATTCTTTCAGAATAAGCACAAAAATTGTCATCACCATGACTTTTCTGTCATCCCCAACAAGAAGTGAATTCTTTTTCCTGTTGTAAAGGTATTATATATACATATAAGTAAGGTGAGATTTTATATATGGCATCTGGTCCCATCACTTCATGGGAAATAGATGGGGAAACAGTGGAAACAGTGTCAAACTTTATTTTTCTGGGCTCCAAAATCACTGAAGATGGTGATTGCAGCCATGAAATTAAAAGACGCTTACTCTTTGGAAGGAATGTTATGACCAACCTAGACAGAATATTAAAAAGCAGAGACATTACTTTGCCAACAAAGGTCCATCTACTCAAGGCTATGGTTTTTCCAGTGGTCATGTATGGATGTGAGAGTTGGACTGTGAAGAAAGCTGAGCACCGAAGAACTGATGCTTTTGAACTGTGGTGTTGGAGAAGACTATTGAGAGTCCCTTGGACTGCAAGGAGATCCAACCAGTCCATTCTAAAGGAGATCAGTTGTGGGTGTTCTTTGGAAGGAATGATGTTAAAGCTGAAACCCCAGTACTTTGGCCACCTCATGTGAAGAGTTGACTCACTGGAAAAGACTCCAATGCTGGGAGGGATTGGGGGCAGGAGGAGAAGGGGACGACAGAGGCTGAGATGGTTGGATGGCATCACTGACTTGATGGACATGAGTCTGAGTGAACTCCGGGAGTTGGTGATGGACAGGGAGGCCTGGCATGCTGCGATTCATGGGGTTGCAAAGAGTTGGACATGACTGAGCAACTGAACTGAACTGAACTGATAGTAGAGTAAGTATATATTTGCCACAAGAACAGAGTTGTGTCTTAATTATTGTTTTATCCTTAATATGCTTTATATGTTTGGCTCAATGGCTACATAAAAAAGTATATCCCAGAAACAGCTGAATAAATGAGTGAGTGAAAGAAATGAAAATTACTTACTTTTTAATCTAATTCCCAGTTACAACATTTGTATTTGACTTCCAGCACTGAAATCAATAATAATCATGAATGTTCTCACTTGTCTTGGTACTTCCTTTCAGGCAAAAATTCGATATGTGAAGTTTAATAAATCAATGGATATTAATTAAGTTCCTAATATGTGGTCAATTGACTCCTTTACCCTCTCATGTTGACAATCATTGGGCCTGACAATTCTAAGACTTTGAAGGTTGATTGTGTAAACAAATTGTGTTGTAAAACATTCACATATAACAGAAGATGCAATAGTAAATGGTGTGGCATGATGGACTCAAGACCCAGAAAGACTGGGCTTGAGTCCTGGTTCTACTACTTACTTGCCGTGGACCTTGGGCAAGACTCTGTCCCTCTCTGATTCTCATTTTTTCACCTGTAAAACAATAATGATGATAATAATAAGATAATAATAATGAAAGCAACAATAATATCTATCTCATGTAGTCGTGAAGATTTAGAAAGAAATGATCATGGCAAAAAGAAGTTAGTCACCCCCAAATCTCTCTCCCCATCTTGAGGTCAGTGCAAATAGGTTGTGCAGACTAAATAAAATTCATCACCGCTGTATTATGCAAACACAGTTTTAAGAACCCTGGCACCACTACAAGGTATACTCTGACTTTATTGCCAATCACTATTCCCACATATATAAATGCTTGAGCCTTCAATAGACAGATTATATGTATAGTATCAATCAAGATGTCTAGTGCATGATGAGTGTTTAGTGAATACTCAGTATGTTTCTTTCCCTGGCAAGGATCCAGGTTTATACCAAGCATCATAGAACATTAAAGGGGGAGAGAATGCAGTGATACCAGGGGAATCTTAGATACCATCCAGTGGTGCAGAGTGTTTTACTTGTTGCTCTCTAGAAACTTTTTGAAAGAGGAGAGTGAAAAAGTTGGCTTAAAACTCAACATTCGGAAAACTAAGATCATGGTATCTGGTCCCACCACTTCTTGGCAAATACATGGGGAAACAGTGGCTGATTTTATTTTTCGGGGCTCCAAAATCACTGCAGATGGTGACTACAGTCATGAAATTAAAAGATGCCTGCTCCTTGGAAAAAAAGTTATGACCAACTTAGACAGCATATTAAAAAGCAGAGACATTACTTTGACAACAAAGGTCCATCTAGTCAAGGCTATGGTTTTTCCAGTAGTCATGTATGGGTGTGAGAGTTAGACTATAAAGAAAGCTGAGTGATGAAGAATTGATGCTTTTGAACTGTGGTGTTGCAGAAGACTCTTGAAGAGTCCCTTGGACTGCAAGGCAATCCAAACAGTCCATCCTAAAGGAAATCAGCAGTCATGAATGTTCACTGGAAGGACTGATGTTGAAGCTGAAACTCCAATACTTTGGCCACCTGATGCAAAGAACTGATGCAATTGAAAAGACCTTGATGCTGGAAAAGATTGAAGGCAGGTAGATAAGGGGACGCAGAGGATGAAGATGGTTGCATGGCATCACCGACTCAATGGACATGAGTTTGGGTAGACTCCGGGAGTTGGTGATGGACAGGGAGGCATGGTGTTCTGCAGTCCATGGGGTCACAAAGAGTCAGACACAACTGAGTGACTGAACTGAACTGAACTGAGAAACTTTAGGTCTCCAGATAGATGGCTCATCTGAGACACCCTGCCAAAACTTCAACCTGAACAAGTCTCCTTTTGCTTGTTTTACAAGCAAGAATTCTTGTCCAGATTTTCTTTTGTGATAAGTGGCTTTGCTGTTAAAAAAAATAATAAATGGAAAAATCACAAATAATACCCCCCTCTTTTAAAGATGAAGAAACTGAGACACAGAAAATTGACATTCTCATGGGCACATACATAATAAGAAACAATAAGCAACACCATTATTAAAGCTCATATCTGATTTGTGTAGAGTATTATCTTGGTACTGGATCATATTCTCCTGCCCTCACCAAATCAGGGTTCCAAGAACAGACTCCCAATTACCTGAATGAGCACCTCTTTGCATGCAGATTTTCTACTCAGAGGCTGCTCTGCCATCTTGAAGGGGCTGAGGAAGTAATACCCCTCAAGTTTCAACCAATGAGTAACAGAAGTTGGTATATAAATACCTTAACTCTCTTGTTCCTCACAAGAGATAAGTCTGAGGTATATGTTCTATATTGTTTTTCTAGGATTGCCTTCTGGAATTAAGTTGTGGTTATCCATAGGGATTTACTTGATGATATGCCCCTTATATAATATAATCATTTCTTTCTGTATATAATATAGCCTCTTTAAGAGCTTCTTACTTTCACTGGATCCTTGTCTCAGGATCTGTGTCTGGGAAACACATTTTCTGCTGACTCACCATACAGTGCTGGGACTTGAGTTAACCATTGATAGATATGTCAATTGTACAAAGAGAAACTGAGTGAAGGACCGGGTGGAAGGTGGAAAGTGAACAGCTCCATATTTCCTATAGATCATAGAGGACTCTGCCATGTTGGTGTGGGTGGTGGTGGCTTAGTCATTAAGTCTTGTCTGATTCTTGCAACCCTATAGACTGTAGCCTGCCAGGCTACTCTGTCCATGGAATTCTCCAGGCAAGAATATTGAAGTGGGTTGACATTTCCTTCTTCAACCACATTGGTATAAGATCTTTCTAACCTGTGCAACCTTCTTTGCTAGCATCCTGATTTACACTCCTATTGCAGTTTAAGTTCACTTAAGGATCACAATTCCACATCAATAGTCTGATTGTGTTCTGTCTTCCCTGGTTGATCATGACATCCATAAAACCAGTGGCCTTTCACACAAGGAAACTATTGTACAGTGTTTGGCACAGAGAGTTGACTTTGTTCCTGGGAGCTAAGTGAATCTCCTTCCTTGTGTATTGGTGAAATGGGTCAGAAGCTCATCAAACTGGAGAAACAAGTGAAAAATAAAGTGCCTACATGGGATCAGAGAGAAGAGTTAAGCTGTGAAGTTGTAAGAACTCACAAACTACAAAAGATTTTTGAGTAAGGAGCAACCGTATAAAGTTCTATTTAAGGAAGAAATGATTTGAAGCTATACTTAAAATAGATCAGATCAAGCAAGCTGAAAGTCAAGGAGGCTGACAAGAGACCTCTTCTGTAATCTGGCAGGGAGGCAATATTTTAGGGGTAGGAGGCAGTCTGTGTCCAGGAGAATGGACAGAAAGAGACAGATAAGAAGAAAACCACTGTGCCCAAAATTTCGACAGGAATTGCTAAATGTTTGCAGGTTGAAATATACTCAGTTATAACTATGCAGTTCTTTCTTTCTTTCTTTATTTTGATAATACTTGACTCAAAAGTTTAGACCCCCTGGATATATGATGTTTTTATTGGCAAAGGCAAGGATTTTGAGAGCAGGGACTACTGTTGGAGGAGGTTAACAAGTTCAGGTTAGTGACTTTGAATCTGTGGTGACAGCAAATTCTTCAGGTAAGAATATGCTATTCAAATTCAGAGGAAACCAGGACTCCTTAGCTGCTGAAAGCTCTACTAGTTACTGTTTTAGAAACATACAGGGACTTCCCTTGAAGTCCAGTGGTTACAACTCCTTGCTTCCATTTTAGGGGGCACGAGTTCAGTCCCTGGTCAGGGAACTAAGACCCCACAAGCTGCAAGGCAAAGAGAAAAAAGAAGTCAAAACCCACAAGCCAAAAGAGAAAAAAAAGAAACATATAGATATGTCAGCTAATTTTAATGAGAAAACAAATATATAAAAATGACTATATTAAAATATTTCTTATTTTCTTTTTATAGTATTCATTAAAAATTCAGTGATATTATCAGTTTATCCAAAAGTAAGCTTTCACATAAAATACTATTTTTTTTATTTTTTTAAATTTTATTTTATTTTTAAACTTTACAAAATTGTATTAGTTTTGCCAAATATCAAAATGAATCCGCCACAGGTATACATGTGTTCCCCATCCTGAACCCTCCACCCTCCTCCCTCCCCATACCATCCCTCTGGGTCATCCCAGTGCACTAGCCCCAAGCATCCAGTATCGTGCATCGAACCTGGACTGGCAACTCGTTTCATACATGATATTATACATGTTTCAATGCCATTCTCCCAAATCTTCCCACCCTCTCCCTCTCCCACAGAGTCCATAAGACTGTTCTATACATCAGTGTCTCTTTTGCTGTCTTGTACGCAGGGTTATTGTTACCATCTTTCTAAACTCCATATATATGCGTTAGTATACTGTATTGGTGTTTTTCTTTCTGGCTTACTTCACTCTATATAATAGGCTCCAGTTTCATCCACCTCATTAGAACTGATTCAAATGTATTCTTTTTAATGGCTGAGTAATACTCCATTGTGTATATGTACCACAGCTTTCTTATCCATTCATCTGCTGATGGGCATCTAGGTTGCTTCCATGTCCTGGCTATTATAAACAGTGCTGCAATGAACATTGGGGTGCACATGTCTCTTTCCCTTCTGGTTTTCTCAGTGTGTATGCCCAGCAGTGGGACTACTGGATCATAAGGCAGTTCTATTTCCAGTTTTTTAAGGAATCTCCACACTGTTCTCCGTAGTGGCTGTACTAGTTTGCATTCCCACCAATAGTGTAAGAGGGTTCCCTTTTCTCCACACCCTCTCCAGCATTTATTGCTTGTAGACTTTTGGATCGCAGCCATTCTGACTGGTGTGAAATGGTACCTCATAGTGGTTTTGATTTGCATTTCTCTGATAATGAGTGATGTTGAGCATCTTTTCATGTGTTTGTTAAATACTAATTTTTAAAATCCATGAAAATCATTTAAAAGTTATTGTCAATATTCCCAATTTTTACTTATCATGTGAGGTAGCAAGCATATCATTGTAAAGTCTAGATTGAAGGGTGAGATATATTTTATGCTTTCATTTCACTTTATTGTATATTAGGCATTCACCGTGTACGTTACTTTGGGGAAATACAAAATAAATAACATTTGTGCTCTCAACAAATTATGATCTAAAGCAGTTTTTGTTGAAACCAAGTGGAAATGGTCACATTGAAATGTTGAGTGTGCATACACAAAATTGATGGGCTTGTAGTGTTTTGTGGGAGTGGAGGTTAATGAGAAGAGTCATTTGTATCTGAGTAGGGTCATCTGGAAAGACTCTGCTGGGAAGGTGGCATTTGAGCTGGTCCTGGGATGGCTGGGCTGTCAGTAGTCAGGAGAGGATGTTGCAGGTGGTGGGTAAGTCGGATTGTCTCACTGCAGTAAAAAGTATCAAGATGTCTTTGAGCCGAGCAGTGGACATATGGGTGTGGAGTTTGAAGGCGCTTCAAACATCGATGAACATCAGTGCTTGCAGGCTGCAGCACTGCCGTGATTCAGACCCCAGAGTTTCACAGCTTCCCCTAGCACACACCCATTCTGTTTCAGAGCAACGCGTGAGTCATCACAGGAACAGTTGGCCATGCTGTCACCAGTACACTCCAAAGCAATTACAGAATATTTATGCCTGTTAGCAAAGGCATATCAGTAGTGGGGGCTCAGGATCCACTCCTATGGAAAGGAATCAGCCTGAAGTCTGTTGGCCCCTTGAGCCTTTCTTACCAGGAAGGTAGCAAACTTGAGAGATGAGAATTGATATAAGAATATTAACAGGTCATCAGTGTTTCCCTTTATGGAATGTCCTGTGCCCTTTTCAAAGAGCGAAGACATGTTGACTCATTGAAGTAAGTCTTTCACAGCTACCCTGCTGTCAGGAGTCCCAGTTTATGGGACAAAGACTTAGGAAGTTGAATTAGCCTTCCCGTGGTCATACAGCCCCATTATCAGTTGGGATTTGAATCTAGCTGATTCTGACTCAAATGTCATTCTTGTTAAACATCACTGCTTCTCACAAGTAGCTAAGAGCCATAAGTATTCTTGTACATAGGTCATGGGAGAAATTGCTCATATTGGCACAGTTCTTTAATGTTTTTAATGTGCCAAAATTATTGTCATTAATAGTGAGTTACAAGAGCTTCTCCTAAGTGCCAGGTTTGTTTCTTATAATAACACAGTCAAGCTGGGTTGAAGTTAACACTCAGAGAAAGCACTGGGCATGACCAAGTATGCAAGGTAATCCTATGAGGTTATTGGTGTCTTGGATCCTAAACAGATACTCAGTCTACAAGTGGTTTTCAAATTTTTCAAAACAAGAAATCTACTCCTTCAAATGAAATATTATGGAGATGCCCAATATGTGATAAAACCAAAGAGAATGAGGCCACTGAGGCTGAGTTTGGGTTTTAGAAACTTGGAGACCCTGTCTATACAGATTCATCCTCCTCTACTTACTGACTGCTCCAAGGTGCCTCTGTAGAAATCTAGGGCTTCAAAGACTGAAGTTATAGATATCATGGGGCTTCCCTGGTAGCGGTAAAGAATCTGCCATCAACATAGGAGACCTGGGTTCTATCCCTGGGTGGGAAAGATCCCCTGGAGAAGAGAATGGCTACCCACCTCAGTATTCTTACCTGGAGAATCCTATGGATAGAGGAGCCTGACAAGCTATGGTCCATGGGTCTCAAAGAGTTAGACATGACTGAGCAACTAAGCACACACACACATCGATATCATATCAGGAGCAAGAACTTCTGTCTCTTTCCTAAGGAGATAGAAGGCATCTTCATCTTGCATTTTAATTATTATTACCAAGAAGACACAGAGTCTCGTATCATATTTCACAGACTGAGATTCTAGCTACTTTTTTTTTTTTTTTAATATTCTAGCTCTTTGAACAGACTCTGTATGACTTCGATAACTTTAGATCATGAAATTTTTGCACCTTGTTTTATGTCCCTGAATTTGTTCCAGTGTCTCCTATTTTATAGTCCATGGGAACTTGAATAGAATTTATATCCTACTGCTGTGTGAAAATTGTATAAATCTTAGTTATGTCTCATGGTGATCTTCAGGTCTACTATATTCTTCTACTTTTCAATATACTCATTCTATTAATTTTTGAGAGTTCAATATTATAACTCCAACTGAAAATCTAAATTTATCTACTTAAAAATTAATTATATTGTGGAATTATATGTAATTTTGTTCTGTATTTTCCAAGTCTCCTGAAAATGTGTTATCATGATTTCATAATTTAAAAAAAAAGAAAAAAGAAAGAAAAAATGTTGAAAAGATTCTAGCTCTTTAACTTAAGTTTAAAAATAGCCTCCCTCTGTGTTAACCTTTTTATCCCTAAAATGGGAATAACAATGGTAACTGCCACTTTGGACTGCTTTAATAATTAAATTAATACTTCATATAGAAGACTGCTGCTGCTGCTGCCGCCAAGTCGCTTCAGTCGTGTCCAACTCTGTGCGACCCCATAGACGGCAGCCACCAGGCTCCCCCATCCCTGGCATTCTCCAGGCAAGAACACTGGAGTGGGTTGCCATTTCCTTCTCCAATGCATGAAAGGGAAAAGTGAAAGTGAAGTCGCTCACTTGTGTCCAACTCTTAGCGACCCCATGGACTGCAGCCCACCAGGCTCCTCTGTCCATGGGATTTTCCAGGCAAGAGTACTGGAGTGGGGTGCCATTTCCTTCTCCAATGCATGAAAGGGAAAAGTGAAAGTGAAGTCGCTCACTTGTGTCCGACTCTTAGCGACCCCATGGACTGCAGCCCAACAGGCTCCTCTGGCCATGGGATGTTCCAGGCAAGAGTACTGGATTGGATTACCAGTGCCTTCTCAAGGACTAAGAATGGTGAATGACACATAAAAACTGCTTGATAAATACTAGATAATATCATGTATTAAAAAGTCCAAGAGGTTGTTTTTTTGTCTCAGTGACTCAGTGTGACTCAGTGGACACACATACAGTACCTGTTGATCTGAAGCTACAATGATCTAAAACATTATATTAAAAATGAATCTTAGTCTTTCTTTTTCAGGAGCAACCATGCTTGAGTATGGAGATAAGTATTTGCTGCCACACTTTAGGATGGTCATTGAAAAATTAGAATGTATCTATAGGGGACATAATATACCATGGGATAATGAGCAGGCTTCAGAACAGGAGTGAAAAATGTTTGAGATAGAATGGTTGAACTGGAGAGGAGAGCAGATACTTAATTGGGGGTTATAGTGAAATTTAAGTGACACCAGGACCGATAGGTGGAGAGTAGAAGGAAGGCAGGAAATACTTATTTAGTACCTATGATATGTTAATGGAATAGGGAATGGCAACTTACTCCAATATTCTTGCCTGGAAAATCCCATAGACAGAAGAGCCTGGTGGACTGCAGTCCATGGGTTCTCAGAGAATTGGACATGACTGAGAGACTGAGCATAATGTATTAAGCATATGCTTTCACTTATGGCATTTAACTTTTATAACTATCTAATAAAATAAGAATTATTGTCCTTATTTTACGTAGAAGGGAAGCTGGAGTTAAGGACCATCGCCTGCTCAAGTCAGTTGGAGAAGCTAGGATTTCAACCTAGTTCCCTTGGACTGCAAATTCCTGATTTTCTCTGCTGTATCCTTTTCTATAAGTTGGAAATATCCAATAAGAGATAGGCTGCATATGTGTCTTGTTGTTTACACAGAATGTTGTGGGTAGGTTTCTTCTCTTGATTTGAGTCCTCAGTACATGTCAAGACATTTCACTATCAGTTTTCTTTTAAGTTACATTTCATTGTCCATAATGATTTTTCTTTCACTTTTCTGTCTTGTTTTATTTGAGGTTTTCATTTTCAGGAAATCTGTCAGATTGCCATTGAGTTCCACTTAGATGTCTGTATTAATTTCATTGCAGGGCAAATATGAAGACAGGGCAGTTTACTAAGAGTTTTGTCTTTCTAGCCACTGACTTCACAGAGAATGAAACATTTAATGATGGCTTTGGCCATTAGGGCAACCATAATATATTGGTGGAAATCCTCCAGGCCTCCTAACAGTGAATAAAGACTACAAAATAAGCCCAGAATTTCGCCAGCTTTTCTAAGTGACCCCTTCTGTATCTGTTCCTTTGTTACCTGAGTCTGCAACTTGCCAAAACACCAGGAGCTTTCTCCTTCGTTCTAACTTCAATTTTCTCATCTATATGATGAAATCAGACTAAATTAATCTTGAAAATTAATCCCCATTGCATTATTTGTGATCTGAGGATTAAACTAAAGTGAATTTCCTGTGTTTCCTTTCTTTCCTTCTTTCTTGTTTTCTTTTTCTTTGGTTCATTTATGTATTGACTTGGCAACTTATTTGATAAGACTTTAGTTTAAATTTAGAGGCATAATTTTTTAGTTGATAACCTCTAAATGTGTAGTTCCTAAAACAAGCTGATGCTCTACAAAGAAAAGAGACAATTCTCACTTAAGCAAAACAGCAAAGTTACAGATTGCAGCGATCATCACTAATTAGTTGTCCCAGATGGAGATCTGCCCCGCCCCAAAGTAAGAGCTGGATGGCTTCCTACAGATAACTGGGACATAAATAACTTGCTCCACTGTCTATAAGAACTTTACTGTAGCTCTTCTCTTGTGAGAGACGTACAGTTGGTTCATTTTAGAACTGGGGAAAAGAGACTTGTTTTGTAATTCGTTTAAATAGCATTTTTAGGTATCAAAAATGTGTAGGTATTTTTTAGGCATATAAATACTATTGTAGAATGTTTAGATGATGTAAAAGACACAAATAAGAAATCACCTGTCATTCTACTATTCAACTATGACTACTGTCAACATACTGGTATATGTCTTTCCACTCCTACTTTGATACCTATATATGAAGTATAAGTCTACACTGTTCATACTCTTTTGCAAGGTTTTTAACTCAACACTCATCATAAAATTTTCTATGTCATTAATATTCTTTCACCATGTCATTTTTGACTGATGGGTAGTATTCTGCTATTTGGATATTTCTTACTTTAATCACTTTTAATTTTTGATTTTTAAGTTGTTTTCATTTTTCACTGTTATAAGCAATGTTATAATTATTTTTCTTATAGGTAAATCTTAGTATACATTCACAATTATTCTTTTGGGATAAAACCTTAGTTCTAAAGTTGCTGGGACAAAAGATAGGCAATTTTTAAGAACAAATCTCTTCAAAAAACAAGGAACACTGCATCCTCATGGATTATGAAATGTTGACATTTTCCTTACCCTCTGGCCAACACTAAATTATTGTTTGTAAAAATTTTGCCAATATGCTTGGTAAAACTTATATATATCTCTCTCTATATATATACACACATACACACGCACACACACATATATACACACATATAAAAATGTATATACATATGTATTAAAATCTCTTTACTTATTTAAGAGGAAATTTTGTATATGCTTTTATTTTGTATTGGAAAATAGCCATACATACACATGTATCCATTCTCCCCCAAACTCTCCTCCCATCCAGGCTGTCACATAACATTGAGCAGTGTTCTCTTTGTTATGTTTATTAGCTTTTACAATTCTGTCATAAATTGCCTCTTGCCCACCTTTTTATCTCTATAAACTCAGACATAATATAGTGAAAATATTGTTTCCCAATTTGTTATTTCCTTTTAATTGTACCTATTATATACTTAGCATAGTATTTAAGAGCACAGACTCTGTATTCATACTGTCTGGGAGCAAATCTGGAACCCAGCCCTTTTGGCTGCTGCTGCTGCTAAGTTGCTTCAGTTGTGTCCGACTCTGTGCGACCCCATAGACGGCAGCCCATCAGGCTCCTCTGTCCCTGGGACTCTCCAGGCAAGAATACTGGAGTGGGTTGCCATTTCCTTCTCCAGCCCTTTTGATTATATGACTTCAAATGAGTTCCTGAATGCCTCAGGTCCCTCGCCTATAAAATGGAGGTTATAATAGTATGTACCTTATATGGGTGTAGAATTAAATGGAATGACACTTGAAGAGTGCTCAACATAATCTCTGGAAAGTCATGAGTACCAATAATTATGAAAAAAATATTGCCATTAGCCATATTTGTGTTATTGGTTAGTTGATCAAACTCGCATCTCTTATGTCTCCTGCATTGGCACTCGGGTTCTTTACCACTAACACCAGCTGGGAAGCCCATTGGTTAGTGAGGAGGGTACAAAATGAGACAGAAGCTTCACTTTATGACTTTCTTGGATTGACATTGAGACTGAAAATCTCAAGTGGATGGGAGGATGGATGTGTATTGCCAGAAAGCTCAGCAAGATGTGCTTGTATCCTTCTTAGCCTTAAGTCAGTGTTAAAAATAGGTGAAATGTACCTGTACTGTGTGTGTTCAATTGTGTCCAGATCTTTTGCAACCCTGTGGACTGTGGCCTGCCAAGCCCCTCTGTCCTTGGGATTTCCCAGGCAAGAATACTGGAGTGGGTTGCCATTTCCTTCTGCAGGGGATCTTCCTAATCCAGGGATTAAACCCGTGTCTCTTGGGTCTCCTGACAGGTGGATTCTTTACCAACTGTGCCATCTGGGAAACTGTATGTTACTGCAAAAGATCCCTGCTGCAGAAGAGGTCAGAAAGGCTGTGAGATGAGGTCCTAGAGAAGCAGATGAATCTAACAAGTTCTTTGACTTCTCTATGCTGCCAACTGTTGAAGCTTAATCAGTTTGCATGTTTTATGATAAAAGATGTTGGCCCTGAGTGGTGAGACAGTCAGCCAAGATTTGGAAATTATTGTGACAGTTAAAAGAGGAAAGTGGATTAGCAATAAAACAGTAAACGGTCTAAATAGTAAAAAGTCATTGATGCATAGATATCAAGTCAAGGCAGGGCAATTCTATAAAAGAGGGAATTAGCACAATTTAGATTGTGTTGCATAGAGTGGCATTTGACTTTTCAGAAGCATTTCAAAGTTCCCAGAGATGATAATGATACACCAATAGAGTTGCTTTTAAAAAGCCATGAAGTCTGAATTGTCTTTAATCAGTTTTAGGGATTAGATCACAAAAATGATCAAAATGGTTGAATTGTTAGGCTGAATAAAAAGCTGATTTATTCCTAGGAATGCCTATTGGTATTTGAAACTTGATTTAGTAGTATTGGTTCCTTATATTTGAATAGCATCTGTATCTGAAAAACTCAGGGTCATAGTAATGCTAGTTTATGCTTTCACTCTATGCAAGGAGTCAGTAAGTTCTTATTTCTTAGATAAAGCTGTAGGAATGCAGAAATTATGTCATTTAGATTTAGATAATGGATGTGTCCATGGTGTTACCAGCAAGAACACTCACAATATTGCTTTAAACATAAAGAATTTGGCAGTAGCAGGTATGCTGGCTAGCTTTCTAACGATAGAACCAAACCAGTGTGGCAATTTTTTTTTCTGGAAATCTTTTTATTAATAGAGTTGCCAGTAAAGACATGCACATTTCCTACAATGTGTAATGTACAGAGCACAGGAAGAATGATCTTTTTTTTAGCTGGCTGGAAGGCAGATGCTATGTGAGTACAAAAAAATCCAAACTAGCTAGTTTTAAAAAATAATTAAAGAGCTCTTGTAAATCAGCTAAAAACATGTTTTCCAATTAAAATATGCACTACAAATATGAACAGTCAAGTCATAAATGAAGCAACATAAATGAATATAGTCATATGAAAAGGTGAACAGTCTCATTAATAATAAAATTATTTTAATATAAAACAAATTCCTTTTATAACTTTAAAAATTGGCATTAAAATGATACAGTTACCTTTTGGCAAGATCGTGATGAAAATAATGTAAATTTTAGAAAGTAAAGCATTTAAAGAGGGCAACATAGTAATATTAAGTGAAAGATCTTAAAATAGATTTTCTTTTTAATTTAGCAATTTCATTTCTTGGAGTCTATTCTAGTTTTTTTTTTTTTTTTTTTAATTATAGTTTCTTAGGTTCACACAGAAACAATCTCAAAGACAAAAATTCTCAAGTACAGTCATTTATAAGATAGCCAATAAAGGATACATTAGCTACAGTGGGCTGCTGGAGCTTTATCCTGGGGGGAAACTCTTGGAAATTGTATAATATATGCCTCAGAACTATCTCACCTAAGGGGAGAGGGAGTTGGTGTGTTTATACATATACCAACTCTCAAAAGTCATTGGTGGAGAGCTGCTTCTGAGAAAGTTAATTCCCTAGATTTCCAGCCTGCTGTGGACTTGAGTTAAAGGCCTTCCAGAGTTCTGTAGAGAGCACTTATCCATAAAATGTAGAGAGTAATGGTTGGAAACAGGTTATACGCTCCTAAGATATGGACAAGCCAGTGATGATGTCTGCTATATTAAGAAAACAACCAAATGATTTGCAAATATATAGATGCAAGTCTATTTATTATTTGTTGTTGTTGTTCAGTCTCTTAAGTCATCTGACTCTTTGTGACCCCATGGACTGCAGCATGCCAGGCTTCCCTGTCCTTCACTATATCTCGGAGTTTGCTTTTAGATTTATGTCCACTGAGTTCATGATGCTTGCTGACCATCCCATCCTCTGCTGCTCCGCCCCTTTCTCCTTTTGCCTTCAGTCTTTCCCAGCATGGGGGCCTTCTTTATGGTCCAACTCTCATATCCATACATGACTACTGGAAAAACCATAGCTTTGACTATATGGGCCTTTGTTAAAAAGTGATGTCTCCGCTTTTTAATATGCTATCTAAGTTTGTCATAGCTTTCCTTCCAAGGAGCCAAGTGTCTTTTAATTTCATGGCTGCAGTCATTTTGGAGCCCAAGAAAATAAAATCTGTCACTGTTATTTACTACATTATTATACAGACATATGTTTACTCACTAAAATATATGTTGTAGAATAGTTATTGACATGACAGAGCCTTATTAGGGAAGTAGACAGGTTACAAAGCAGGTTTGTAGAATGTGCATATTTTAGTTTGAAAAAGGAACCCATCATTTAAAAAAAAATTTGCAAGGATACAAAGTAAGATATTAATAGTAACTTTCTCTGGTTACTGTGATAGTGAACGTACTTTTCTCCATCTTTCTCTTCTTCCTTTTTTAAAAAATAATTATGCTATGAAACATATATTGCTTCTCCAATAACAAAAGAATAACATGTAAATTTAGAATTGAGTCATGAATGAGTTAAAAAAATGATGAAAAGCCCTTCACTAAGTTCAGAAAATCAAATTTTAAAGGAATTAATTACTGTTTACTTTCTTGAACACAGTTACGATTATTTCCACAAACGTGATCATTTTTTCTTTTGCAGTTTGGCTGGTCATGCCTGTCAATTAACAGATATGGTGCAAGAAAACAGGCTGGATTTCATCTTGTGCACTTCAAAATCAGCATTGCTTATTTAATTCATTATGTTGACAATACAAAATTTGAATTCTACTTACAGATGTTCAAATCTGGGCACAGAGAATACTATTAAAAAACAAAAGTACTTTGACAAGAAATAACTAAGAATAAAAGATAATGTTGAGGAGTGAAAAATCTCTCAGTGTACTTCAAAAGATAGAGGTGTGAGACTGTAAAATTCTTTCTTGGGAGGAATTTATACCCTTCTAGTCAGAGGTACTAATAAGTAAGTTCTTATTTGCTCTTTACTATTAAGACTAGTTTAGGGCAAATTTTTCCTTTTCCATAGCCTGAGAGTGCTAGTCAAGAGATGCTAGTATAAATCTAATTAAATGTCAAATAAGTCAGTTGTCTGTTCTGTGCTTAATTGCTCAGCCATGTCCGACTTTTTGTGAATCCATGGACTGTAGCCTGCCATGCGCATCTGCCCATGGGGATTCTCCAGGCAAGAATGCTGAAGTGGGTTGCCATGTTCTCCAAGGGATCTTCCCACCCCAGGGATCGAACCTGTGTCTCCTGCATTGCAGGCGGATTCTTTACCATCTAAGCCACCAGGGAAAACCAGTTGTCTAGCATACTGCTATATATACAGTAGGTCCTCACGTACACTTATCTAATAAACTAATGTTGGTTTTAGCAAAAGTCTGCCATAAATAGGATTTACTGATTTATTGGATGGTTCGTGTTAGTCAAAATTACCAGTTCATTTTTGTGTCAAAGTTTTTTTTTTTTTTTTTTTTTTTCCCAGAAAGAGAGTGGGAGATTGTTCTAATCTCTTTTAAGAGCTCGTCAATAATGCACCAGATCAAAATTTAGAACAGGCTGTGTAACGATTGGCATATGGGGGATGAAGAAAATTAATTTGATACAAGAGAACAACCAGACAACTTTCCCTCAATAATCCTTCTACTTCTGTGAAGGGAAGATTTGGAAGGTGGTGAGAAGTGGTAAAAAGCAGATTTTTAAAACCTGCCTTAATTTTTTAACCACATAAAGAGTAAATTGCTATAAATAAAATGTGTGTTTTCCATCTTCCTCCATCTTTATAGTGAATAAGGTGTTCTTGATGTCAGCTTTTCAGTTTTACTAAATCTATCCTCTCTCCTCCATTTTGGTGACTCTCTTATGTTCAGATTGTCTTCATCTCTCTGTGGTTATTCAAGTGGACCATATCAAGTGCCCCTGCTGCTAAGTCACTTTAGTCGTATCCGACTCTGTGCAACCCCATGGACAGCAGCCCACCAGGCTCCCCTGTCCCTGGGATTCTCCAGGCAAGAACACTAGAGTGGGTCGCCATTTCCTTCTCCAATGCATGAAAGTGAAAAGTGAAAGTGAAGTCACTCAGTCGTGTCTGACTCTTCGCGACCCCATGGATTTCAGCCCACCAGGCTCCTCTGCCCATGAGATTTTCCAGGCAAGAGTACTGGAGTGGGGTGCCATTGCCTTCTCCATCAAGTGCCCCAGTCATTCCCTAATTCAAATCTATTTTTCTTAATATCATTGTCAAGTTAATCTTGAACAGCACAATTCTTCAGCCCATTGTTTGGTAGCACTTCACATTTCATTTTGTATTGAAATCATTTGCAATCATTGTGTTTGCTCTATATTTCAGAGATCAAGGCTAAATTTATGGGCATCTGTGTTCAGAATATTAAGGCTGGAAGGACAGTGCTAGTACTGCAAAAACCCACATAAATGAAATGTCCAGTATCCTTTGGGCAGTACCTTAAAACATCAGGGTAAGTGAGATGAGATCCTTAAGGAAAAGCCCCACTGTTTTGTAGACTTTCTCTTGCTTGACCTGAAGTTTCACAATCAGTTCAGTTTAGTCGCTTAGCCATGTCTGATTCTTTGTGACTCCATGACTGCAGCACATCAGGCTTCCCTGTCCATCATAGTATGACCATGTTAACCGAAGAGAGACCTCAAGTACTGGTAACAGACTAAGAATCTTGGGTTTTACTACCAATCTCTTTTCACAGTAACCACAAGAGCTTGGGAGATGAAAGAATTCATTCAGTAATTCATTTATTCTAGTGCTCAGGATTGAGCGACTAAGCACAGCACAGCACAGCACAGTGCTCATTAGCGTTAGTCACTCAGTCGTGCCTGACTCTTTGCAACGCTATGGACTGTAACCCAGCAGACTTTGTCCGTGGAATTCTCCAGACCAGAAGACTGGAATGGGTAGCCATGCCCTTCTCCAGGGGATCTTTCCAGTCCAGGGATCAAACTCAGGTCTCTAGCATTGCAGGCAGATTCTTTACCATCTGAGGTACCAGGGAAGCCTATGAGTCTACTGAGTATCTCTCTGTTCCAGCAATCTTGTTAGGATTTAATAGACGTTTAATAAAGATTAAACAGAGAGTTTAAAGCTTATTTTTCCACTTCCTTCATTTTAGAAGGAGATCAATTTTGTGAACTTATTAAGATCATATAACAACTACTAAAATAATTTTTATTTATAGAGAACATAGAAGGTTCCTTCAATTCTCTGTCATAGGACTACTGTAATCTGTGATTATCTTTCCTTTAGAGCCCTGTGCATGCATGCTTAATCGTTCAGTCATGTTTGACTCTGTGACCCCATAGACTGTAGCTTGCCAGGCTCCTCTGTCCTTGGGATTCTCCAGGTAAGAATACAGGAGTAGGTAGCCGTTTCCCTTCAGGAACTAGAACTCCTGCCTAACTTACCTGGTCCATTTCAACACTGAAAAAATTAAGGTTCAGAGAGATAAAGTAATTTGTTCAAGATTATGCAGCTAGTAAGAAGCCTAGTTAGAATGTAAATTAAAATGTTTGGGGATTCAACACTGCATTAGTCCCCTGAGGTTGCTGTAGCAAAATAACATGAACTGTGCAATGTAAACAACAGGCATTATTTATCATAGTCCTGGAGGCTGCAGAGTCCAATATCAAGGTTTCAGTCAGTGTGGTTCCTAGCGAGGACCCTCTTCCCGATTTGCAGACGGCTGTTTTCTAGTGTGTTCTGATATAGTGGAGCAGGGTGGAGGGGTGGGGGAGAGAAGGAATCTGTGTCTCTTATAATAGCATCGATCCTTTCACGAGGGCTCGTCTTATAAATTACCGCCCAATGGCTCCATCTCCAGATACTGTCACATTTAACGTTAGGGCATTAATGTGAATTTTGGGGATGCATAAATCAATCCATAGCAAATGCCACTGCTGTTTTTATGAGGTTGCCTTCTATGAGGTTAAGTTGCAGGGAAGAACACGCCTGCTTTAATATTTTGCCAATACTAGGCCCTGGATGAACTACCTGTGAGTCTAGGCCTAGATTCATTCCCTTCAATTAAGTCAGTTCCTAAAGTCTTTAGTTAAGACCTAGGAATTTTCTTTAACGTACTTCTGTGAAAGAAGTTTTGATAAAGAAAGTCTGAACGAATCCTTTTTCTTTCAGTTCTCTGAAAAGTTAAAGGTTGTCCTAATGCAATTTTTTTCTTCCAGCTAGTTATAACAGAAATATCCAAATGCCAAACTCCTCTGTTTGAGTTTTTGGTACAGCTTTTGTGTCTGGTAACAAAAGCCAAGATTTATACTGTTGAGTAGAGACATCGGCCATTGCCCTCATACATCAAATGGACCAAGGGGGCATTTTCCATTAAATAAAGACTATATTGGTTACAGTTTCCATTTCTTCCACACAGAGGTACAGGTAAAGGATAATTTAGATTTTTTTTTTAAAGCTCCTGATGAGAGAATCATGAGTCTAATCTATTCCCAAAATATTGATCATGAATCTAAGTAAGGGACTCGGTTTTTTAAAAGAAAAGTCCCTTTTCCTCCCCAGATTTCCTTTGGAGGGCTTAGATTTCCCATTCATTTGTTTTAATTGTGAAAACACCTCTTTCTCTTAGGGCGTATGAAGATTATCTATCAGTACAGATAACATGAAGTGACAGTTTATTTGCAATTGAAATGTTCTTAACCACAAATTCTTGTAGCTTATGGCAGTGTGTGTATATATATATATATAGAAAAAGGAAATGGCAACCCACTCCAGTATTCTTGCCTAGAGAATCCTGTGGACAGAGGAGCCTGGTGGGCTGCTGTCCATAGGGTCGCACAGAGTCAGACACGACTGAAGCGACTCAGCATGCATGCATTACTTTCTAGTGGCATTTTAATTTATCTATTTTTGGCTGTGTTGGATCCTTGTTCCTTTGCACAGGCTTTCTCTATTTGAGCTGAGCAGGGGCTCTCTTTGGTGTGGCGCACTGGCTTCTCTGAGGTGGCTTCTGTTGTACAGCACAGGCTCTCGGTGCGCAGGCTTCAGCAGTCGCAGGTCACAGGCTCAGTAGTTGTGGCTCTCGGGCTCTAGAGTGCTGGTGCATGGGATTAGTTGCTTCACAGCATGTGGAATCTTCCCAGACCTGGGATCGTACCTGTGTCCCCTCAATTGGCAGACAGATTCTAATCCACTGTGCCATCAGGGAAGTCCTAGTGACTCTATTTTTTTGTATTTTTTGAAAAAAATTTAGTTTCTATTGGAGTATAGTTGATTAACAGTGTTGTACAGCAAAGTGATTCAGTTATACATATACATGTATCTATTCATTTTCAAATTCTTTTCCCATTTAGATTATTATAAAATATTGAGCAGAGTACTCTACGGTAGGTCCTTGTTGGTTATCTTGTTTAAATATAGCAATGTGTATGTGTCAACCCCAAGCTCTCATACTTTAAAGTAAAGAAGCACATATTAAAATCAGTTTAAGGAGGCATCCCTTCCCCCCAAATTCTATTTTATTTGTCAGGGCACCTAGGATCCAGTTGGGAAAAACTGTTACCTGTCTATGCATGTGCTAAGTCAGGCTTATAATTTTTTTTTTTTTTCAGAAAAATCAATTTATGTTGGGTAACATTCTAGAGTCCCTCATCAAAAGTCTACATTTTCCAGGCCTTGAATGAGATACTGTTATACAGAATCCCACTGCTTATATAATATTATGTTTGAGAATGCTGTCTTCTTGTCCTGAAAAGATGAGTACTATAAACTTTCACATGTGAGAATGTAGAGCCATTCAGAATTGTTAGAGTTAATGCATTGTTGGAAATAGTTGTCTTTGTTTTTGTGCCAATTTTAATTGCCTATTTGAGCAGAAATGCACTTTGAGTTATTTTTAGTCCTGTACATGGATTTAGAATGCAATGGATTTACTTTTCACCAATACAAATAAGAAGCCTGTAATATTGGCAGCAAGTAGAGGGTGCAACACTCTATTTTTAACCCTATATATTCCTCAAAATGATTCTTGGGGCTGATTTAAGAGTCAAGGAAACACAGTCTATGAAAGAACACTCCAAGGAAACACATTCCACTTCCTTAAGAAATCATCTGAACCCAGCACTTGTAAAATTTTAGCTTGATAAATATTTTAATTATTGTTAAATCTGGGAGGAGTTAAATACCTTTTTTTGGAAAATGGCTATTGTCAGATTAGCCAGAAAATGGCTAATCTCAGTATTTCTTTGCATAATAAAGGCTTCCCCTCCTGTGGATGTCATAGTCTTTGCCTGTCAGATAGGTTTAGACAGTTGTGGGTTGTAGTTAAAGACTGCCACCCTGCAGGATATTTTTTAGTACTTCATTTATATAATTCTCTTTTGTTTAAAAAAAATAAGAAAATGACTGGTCAGAGCAGATTGTCTCCCAACTGCTTCAATTCAATATTTATGCTCCAAGGAATTCTATTTTGTTGTTATTATTGTTGTGTTTTTTTGTTTGCTTGTTTGTTTTTGTTAAAAAAAAAAAGGGGGGTCTTAGCTACAAATCTTGGCCACCTGGGAAGTTACTGTGAGTGTGATTCAGTAATAGAGTTGAGTGGCTAGACCATCACTGTGCCACTGGAAATGGGTGGATTTGATTACGCATATGGAACAAACACCAAAAGCTGTTGGAAATTTTTCTTCTGGAATGGTGCCATGAAGAGCTCCATAGACTTGCTCTCACATGAGACAACCACAACTGGTGAAAATTATTTTAAAAACAGCCACTTATTCAAGAAAATTTTTGTAGGGACAGTCATAGCCTGTGGCACTTGAGCCATGGGATGCTTCCCCTCACACATTCCCCCAGCTGAGCTTGATGGCAGCTTCACTGGAACAGGCATGACCAAGGAGATGAGACTAACAAGTTGCAGACCCCCTTACTCCACCTAGTTCTTGTTCATAAGGCAGAGGTTCTAACTCAGGGGGCAGGCTGAGACTACTAGAGCCTGAGCACCTGTACCCCAGCTTGCTCGTAGAGCAGAGGTTCCACACTAGGAGAATCAATACAGAGGCTACTTTCTGCACCTAAAACTCTGTGGTGAAGCACAAATGCCTCTTAGGAGTAGGTGGCCATTTTTCCTCTTCCTAGCTCCAGAGCGATGGCTCAGAGATTTTGCCCAGTTTGAGACAAAGACCATAAGAATAGACAGCTAACTCTAAAACTCTCCCTAAAAGAGCTGACTTTATTTGGAGCAGAAATTTGGGAATATGCTGAAGGATAGGGAAGCCTGGCATCCTGCACTCCATGGGGTCGCAAAGAATCAGACACAACGAGTGACTGAACAACAAAAGCCTAAAGTTACTCTAGAAAACAAAGGATATTTTGATGATAAACTGTTAGAAAGTGGGTGGTTTCACAAAATAAAAAAGCTAAACTATGGTCCGACTAATTTATCAGAGAGAACTGAGAAGAGCTATAATTGCCTCAAAAACTGTGGCTGAAAAATGCTCCAAATTTAATCAGGTTAGACTGTAGACCAAGTTATACCCAGGGCATTGTCGAAAGCAATAAAGTAATCATTTGGCAACTAGCAGGGCCAAAGAGCTGGATATGATGCCACTGGAGGCAAACAGCTTCACAAAGAGGTCAGGAAAAGAGACAGTCAAAGAAGACTTGATAAAACCACTGTTAACCTAGGGCAACTGTATTCATGCTCAAGGCTGTGTTCTCTGAGCAGTGACAGGGAGTCTTCAAACTGTGGAGGAAATAGACATCACTCAATTAACTAGTTCAGTGAACTCATTTAATAAGAAATGAGAAAATAACAAATCCTGGAAGCATGTGCTTGTGTATGGGGATATATTCGGTTTGTGCAATATTACTTAAAATGTCCAATTTTTAACCAAAAATTATAATACATGCAATGAAATAGGACTAAGAACAAAAGAAAACAAAAAGTAAAATGGCAGATGTAATTCCAACTATATCAATGACAACAATAATAGTGAATGGATTAAATAATACAATCATAAAAGCAAAGATTGTCAGACTGTGAAAAAAAATTGTCAGTATTTGAAAGTATTTGAAGAAAAAGATGCTACATGTGTGGTCTACAGAATACAGACTTAATCACAAAGGTATATTGAAATTAACAGGATAGAAAAGATATATTGGGCAAATAGCAACCATCGAAATCTGGAGTGATGATTATATTAGAATGAGATAAAATAGACTGTAGAACACAAATGTCCCCAGAGACAAAGAAGGATATAATACTAAATCTATATTTTATATCGATACATCAGGAGAATATACAACTATATACATCTGTGTACAACAGAGCTCCAAAATACCTAAAGTAAAAACTGACAGACTTAAAGGGGGAAATAATAATCACATATGCATATTTAATAAGAATTTATAAATTAACTATAATAATAATATTTGGAGACTTCAATGACTCCCTTGCAATAATGCCTGAAAGAACTACAGTCAAGATAAGTAAGGAATCAGAATGAGAAAACTAGAGAGTCACACTATGTAGAAACCTGTTATATAGTTTCCAAAATTAAGGTTATCTGGTACTGGCATAAGATCAGTGGAACAGAGTAATAATACACAAATAGATCCTCACATATATAGTCAACTGATTTTTGACAATGTTGCCAGGATGAATCAATAGAGAAAGACTAGTCTTTTCAGCAAATGGTGTTGGGACAGTTGGATCTTCACATACAAAGAATAACATTGGACCCTTTCCATGTGCTGTTTAAAAAATTAACTCAAAATAGATTATAGACTTATGTAAAAGCTAAAAGTGAAATTAAATGAAATTATAGGACTAAATATTCATGATCTTGGGTTAGGCAAAGCTTTCTTAGATATGTCACTAAGGCCTGAGACAAAAGAAAAACGTAGATAAGTCATACTTCATTATGTTTTGATATTTTGAAGGATATCATCAAGTAATCAAAAAGACAACTCACAGAATGGGACAAAAATGTTCAAATCATATCCTAGATAAGAGATATTTATCTGGAATAAAGAAATTTTACATCTCCATAGTAAAAGGGCAATCCAATAAAAAATTAACAAATAACATTTGTTCCGAGAAAATATTCAAGTGGCCAACAAGCACAGGAAAAGATGCACGATGTCATTAATCCATTGGAGAAATTCCAATCCAAAGCACAATAGGATATCATTTGACATCCAGTGGGGTGACTATAATAAAAAAGATGGACAATAAGAAATATTGGTGAAAATGTGGAGAAATGTGGAGAAATTTAACCCTTATTCACCCAATAAAACAAGGAAAGGAATGAATGCTGCAAAATGGGTGAAATGTCAACAGTATTCCAAGACATCATTCGTGAAAGATGACATATTGTATGATTCTGTCTGTATGAAATGTCCAGAATAGGCAAGTGCCGTGCTGTGCTCTCGCTTCAGTTGTATCTGACTCTTTGTGACCCTATGGACACTAGCCCCAGCAGGGAATTCTCCAGGCAAGAATACTGGAGTGGGTTGCCATGACTTCCTTGAGGGGATCTTCCCCACCCAGGGATGGAACCTGCGTCTCCTGCTGCTTCTGCTATGCAGGCAGATTCTTTTCCACTGAGCCAATTGGGAAGCCCAGAACAGATAAGTATACAGACAATAAGAAGTAGATTTTTGTTTTGCCAGGCCTGAGGGAATTGAAAGGAACGGGAATGATCTCTAATTTGTACAAGTTTTCTTTTCTGAAATTTTGAAAGTGTAAAATTGATTGTGTCTATGGTTACACAATAGTGAATATTCTGAAAACCATTGAATACCTTAAGTGAATGAATTGTATTGTATGTGAATTATATTTCAACAAAGTATACCATTTTATGAATTGGTTGGCCAAAAAGTTCATTCAGGTTTTCCCATAACATTGCCTGAATGAACTTCTTGACCAACTCAATATCTATATGTTTTGTATCACCTTTCAGTTTAAATTCACTTCCACACCCACAGATTTCCATAGAATAAAAAATTATACCTTATAAAGTATTTTATCCCTTTAGCCGAATTCCCAATAAACTATTTTTATTTTTTCTTTGTTTTAGCTGCTGATTCCAAAATTCTGCATGGTAAAAAATTAGTTTATGATTACTGATTTATTCCTCAAAGATGAATATGATGAAGCCAAAATTCCCTAGTAGAACACATTAATTGCACATCTTTTATTATGTGCAATTAACTTCAAGGAAGGGGTTTAAATAATTTGTTAATTAAATCAATTGTTTAATTTGTATAAAAGGCACATTTCATAATTGTTTATTAATGATGATGGCAAAGTTATATTGCTATAAACTTCACTTTTGAGATGTGGTATATTATTTTTATGGAGTTCTTTCTCTTTCTCACTCTCTCTATCTCACACACGCGCACACACCCCATACATGTTGTTGTTAGCAATTTTAGAACCCTAATATTTGAAGTCAGAATTGTCAAGGTTCTTGAGCCCCAACTCTATGGAACATTAGCTCATTAGCTGTCCATCCAAGTAAGAGAGGTATAGGATTCCAGTTTCTAGATGAAATTCAATTTAGAAATACATTTGGAGAACAAGTCCAATTGCATTACAGTAATTAAATCTGTTAAATGTTTGAAAAATATCTATGTATCATATGTATATCAAAATTCCATTCAACCTAAATGATAGACATGCAATAAAAGTCTCAACTGCATCAGAAAAGTCATCAAGATTTGAGAAACCAGCAATCTCATTTTTCAGAATGATAAGAGATTATCTCAGCTCAAGAATTATCTCTTAACATGGAATATTTGCAGTATCATAAGTGCACTGACTATATAGAGCTATTGGGAATGTCGGCATAGAAGGGATGTATTATTTCCATCAAAGGAAAGAAAGGAAAATTGTACTTGTTAATAATGCTGTAATGGCTTGGGAGTTTCCTATACCTAGATTTTCTTTGCTTTAGCTTTGTATTTTCTCTGAAAATCACCAGACTATGTGAAATTTCTGTAAATAATAGTAGACAACTCAGGAACACAGCAAATAATAGAAACTCTGTTAACATATTCTTGAGACTAAGATATATCTTTTAAATATAGTGAACAACACTTGGGCAAAAGCAAGTAAAATTGAAAATTACATCATGTAACAATTTCTTTTTGAAAAATGAGTTCACAAAACTTGTTTTTGTTTGTGTCTTATTCTTGTAACTACTGAGGTCCTACTAAGAGGCTAGCAAATTTTGATTTATAAGAACCTAGGGCAATCCCATAGATCATTCAGACCACATTTATATCTGTCACTTATAAAGACTACTGTCAATCAGAATGCATTTAAGGAATGAATTTTGCATTAATACACTAGAGTGTATAAGTACACTTGAAAGACTGTTTGAATATATAGTCTCCAACTTGGTTATTTTCCACCAAATACCGACTTCTAAACACAGCTTTAATATTGCTAGCTTTTATTTCTTGATCCCTCATTGAGTATAATGAGTTACACTGTAATGCATCCTGCTTAGACTTGCTAATGTAGAGCACATAGTATTTAAAATCACTCAGCAGTGATTTCACATTGGCAACAGAAGTAGTCCATTCTTCATGCTTGCCTTTTTTGACATTGAAGATTGAAGACTGAAGACATTTAGTATTGTTTTAGAGTCAAATAGAAAATGTAATGCTCAAGGCAGTCAGACAAAAATGGGGAAATCAGTATTGGGTATTTTGCAGAACATTTAGAATCACAATAAAAGAATGAACCCAAATTGATTACTGCATCTATCATGACTATTTCTGAATGAGGCTTTAGGTATATCAGGAATAATTTTTTATGCATTCTTTTTTTCTTTATTTTCAACTGAAGGATAATTACAATATTGTGTTCATTTCTGCCATACATCAACACGGATCAGCCATAGGTATACATATGTTCCCTTCCTCTTGAGCCTCCCTCTCACCTACCACCCTATCCCACTCCTCTAGGGTGTCACAGACTGCTGGTTTGAGATCCCTGAATCATACAGCAATAGTTTTAATTGAAACTCTGCACCCTCTTCAGTATAGTGACATCTATGGAAACTGTCTGTGCCACATGTGCAAAGTACTCACAGCTGTATGGTGTCTTTTCTGATGATTTATACCTACAAAATTATCAGTTCAATTCAGTCACTCAGTTGTGTCCTACTCTTTGTGACCCCATGGAGAGCAGCACAACAGGCTTCCCTGTCCTTCAACAACTCCCAGAGCTTGCTCAAACTCACGTCCATTGAGTCGGTGATGCGATCCAAACATCCCATCCTCTGTCGTCCCCTTCTCCTCCTGCCTTCAATCTTTCCCAGCATCAGGGTCTTTCAAATGAGTCAGCTCTCATCAGGTGGCCAAAGTGGCAAAGTATTGGAGCTTCAGCTTTAGCACTGGTCCTTCCAATGAATATTCAGGACTGGTTTCCTTTAGGATTGACTGGTTTGATCTCCTGGCCGTCCAGGGGACTCTCAAGTGTCTTCTCTAACACCACAGTTCAAAATCATCAATTTTTCAGCGCTCAGTTTTCTTTATGGTCTAACCCTCACATCCATATATGACTAATGGAAAAACCATATCTTTGACTAGATGGACCTTTGTTGTCAAAGTAATGTCTCTGCTTTTAATTATGCTATCTAGGTTGGTCATAGTTTTTCTTCTAAGGAGCAGGAGTCTTTTACTATCATGGATAAAGTTACCATCTGCAGTGATTGTGGAGCTCAAGAAAGTCTATCACTGTTTCCATTGTTTCCCCATCTATTTGTCATGAAGTTATGGGACCTGGTGCCATGATTTCCATTTTTTGACTGTTGAGTTTTAAGCCAGCTTTTTCACTCTCTTCTTTCACTTTCATCAAGAGAGTCTTTAGTTCCTCTTTGCTTTCTGCCACAAGGGTGGTGTCATCTGCATATCTGAGATTACTGATATTTCTCCTATCAATCTTCATTCCAGGATGGGCTTTATCCAGCCTGGCATGGATGTACTCTGCATATAAGTTAAATAAGCAGGGTAACAATATACAGCCTTGACGTACAGCCTTTCCCAGTTTGGAATTAGACCATCGTTCCAAAGCAATGGTTCTAACTGTTGCTTCTTGACCTGCATACAGATTTCTTAGGAGGCAGGTCCGGTGGTCTGGTATTCCCATCTCTTGAAGAATTTTCCACAGTTTGTTGTGGTCCACATAATCAGAGGCTTTCGCATAGTCAATGAAGCAGAAGTAGATGTTTTCCTGGAACTCTCTTGCTTTTTTGATGATCCAGTGCATGTTGGCAATTTGATCTCTGGTTCCTCTGCCTTTTCTAAATCTAGCTTGAACATTGAAAGTTCTCAATTCACGGATTGTTGAAGCCTCACTTGGGGAGTTTTGAGCATTACTTTCCTAGCGTGTGAGATAAATGCAACTGTGCAGTACTCTTGCCTGGAAAATCCCATGGTTGGAGGAGCCTGGTGGGCTGCAGTCCACGGGGTCGCTAAGAGTTGGACACAACTGAGAAACTTCACTTTCACTTTTCACTTTCATGCATTGGAGAAGAAAATGGCAACCCACTCCAGTGTTCTTGCCTGGAGAATCCCAGAGATGGGGGAGCCTTGTGGGCTGCTGTCTCTGGGGTCACACAGAGTCAGACACGACTGAAGCGACTTAGCAGCAGAAGCAGCAGTGCAGTAGTTTGAGCATTCTTTGGCATGCCTTTCATTGAGATTGAAATGAAAACTGACCTTTTCCAGTCCTGTGGCCACTGCTGACTTTTCCAAATTTGCTGGCATATTGAGTGCAACACTTTCACAGCATCATCCTTTAGGATTTCGAATAGCTCAACTGGAATTGAGCCTCTTGATGAAAATGAAAGAGAAGAGTGTGAAAGTTGGCTTAAAATTCAACATTCAGAAAACTAAGATCATGGCATCCGACCCCATCACTTTATGGCAAATAGATGGGGAAACAGGGGAAACAGTGGCAGACTTTATTTTTTGGGGCTCCAAAATCACTGCAGATGGTGACTGCAGCCATGAAATTAAAAGGTGCTTATTCCTTGGCAGGAAAGTTATGACCAAATTAGACAGCATATTGAAAAGCAGAGACATTACTTTGCCAACAAAGGTCTATCTAATCAAGGCTATGGCTTTTCCAGTAGCCATGTATGGATGTGAGACTTGGACTCTAAAGAAAGCTGAATGCCAAAGAATTGATACTTTGAACTATGGTGTTGGAGAAGACCCTTGATAGTCTGTAAGGAGATCCAACCAGTCCATCCTAAAGGAAATCAGTCCTGAGTGTTCATTGGAAGGACTGATGCTGAAGCTGAAACTTCAATACTTCGGGCACTTGATGCGCAAAGCTGACTCATTGGAAAAGACCCTGATTCTGGGAAAGATTGAAGGTGCGAAAAGAAGAAGACGACAGAGGATGAGATGGTTGGATGGCATCACCGACTCAATGGAGATGAGTTTGGGTAAACTCTGGGAGTTGGTGATGGACAGGGAGGCATGGGCGTGCTGCAGTCCATGGGGGCGCAGAGTTGGACACAACTGAGTGACTGAACTGAACTGAACTGAACTGGAATTCCATCACCTCTACTAACTTGGTTCATAGTGATGCTTCCTAAGACCCACCTTACTTTGCATTCCAAGATTCTGGCTCTAGGTGAGTGATCACACCATCGTGGTTATCTGGGTCTTTAAGATCTTTTTTCGGAGAAAGCAATGGCACCCCACTCCAGTACTCTTGCCTGGAAAATCCCATGGACGGAGGGGCCTGGTAGGCTGCAGTCCATGGGGTCGCTAGGAGTCAGACATGACTGAGAGACTTCACTTTCACTTTTCACTTTCAACACTGGAGAAGGAAATGGCAACCCACTCCAGTGTTCTTGCCTGGAGAATCCCAGGGATGGGGGAGCCTGGTGGGCTGCCATCTCTGGGGTCACACAGAGTCCGACGCTACTGAAGCGACTTAGCAGCAGCAGCAGCAGCAAAATCTTTTTTGTATAGCTCAAAATTCTACATTCTATTATTTAATTAACAAGACTTATTACCTTTCCAGTTTATTTACAAAGCATAACTGCTCATATAATCAAGTGTTCTATGAACTGTTATATATTAAAAATGATATTTTATTATAGGCAATTTCAGTGTCATTCTTTAAGCTTAGCAAACTTCTATAATGAAAACCATCAACTGTTCTTTCCTGTAATAAAATTTGAGATTCTCAAAATGAAATATTTCAGTTTTGTATAGCTAGCTAACACCTTTCATGTTTTAATTTTAGTTATTTGGCTCAAAATATAAAGAATTCATTAAAATTAATTTGTCATTTACATGTGGAACATTAAAAATGAGACCAAAGGGAACCTGTCTGAATCAATTTTCTGAAGTAAAATGTGCTTACACAGAAACCATAACAAAATCTATTATTTTTGCAAAGGAACGTATATTCTATTTTCTTTTTTTACATTCTGTTTTTTCCTTCTTTGATCTGTCTTGCAGACAAAGGGAAACTAATATTTATTGAATGCCTTCTTTATGCCAGTATTTCATAAAACACACCAGAAAAACTTGATTATCAATCATATCCACTTTACTTAAAATAGTAACCAACATCTAAATGAAATTAAATAAAAGCTAAATTGAATCTCCAAAAATTTCACATAATAAGATTAAATGGCTCTCACTACCATCAACCTATGTTTAAAATTATTTAATAAATAAAAAGTGAGAATACAAAACATGAGAAAAGGAAAAGGTGGTATTTTACAGGAAAATCATATTTGAACAAAATCCTAGTAGAATTTTTTAAAATGTAAATTTATTTAAATTTAAAATGTGAAGAATGGAAAATAAATTAATTAAAAACAGTAAAAAAAGTGAAGAATGAATTACATAGTATATAAGACACGGTTGAAGAGAGATTGATTAGACCTTAAGAAAATGACAAAAAATGAATAGTGACATAAATAAATGAAAATTATAAATTGTTGAAAAATATTCAGCACTTATTACCTTCATATTCATTTTTTAAAAATATTTAAAAATTGTTGAAAATGAAGATTAAATGGTAAAATATGTTAAACAGGAGTTCCAGGAGAAGAGAATAGAGAATGAAAGAGAAAATATGGGCAAAGACATCAGCTAGTATTCTAAAACTATGAATACTTAGCCCCAGAAATTACAATAATTTTTCACCAATTACATTTTAAACACTCTTCAGGCACTTTTCACAGTAGGAAGGAAAAAAAAACCTCAAATATTCCTGCAATTGCAGACCTTGCATTTGAGTGGAGGCAGAAAATAAATATATTTTTAAAAGTAGCATATATTTTTATCTTTATTGGTGGTAAGTTCTCCCAGAAAAAAAGAGTGATTGTAAGTGCAAGAGGTGTACTATTAGAACTATAACTTTGGGTAATGTGATTAGGCAAGGTGTCAATAATGAGGTGACATTTAAGCAAACACATTTGTCTTGATGTGTTTTCTGATCTCCTCTTTCACTGACCCATTTTTGTGTGTGTGACAAGTTGTGTAATCTCTATGTATTTGTGTTTTCCCAATTTTTCTTTCTGTAATTAATTTCATTCATTGTTGTCAAACAGATTATTGATATGATTTCTATCCTCTTAATTTAATTGAGGCCTGTTTTGTGGTCTAGTATGTGATGTGTCCTAAAGGATATTTCCTGAGCACTTGAGAAGAATGTGTATTCTGCTATTTGGGGATGGAAAGTCCTGTAGGTATCTATTATGTCCAACTGGTCTAATGTGTTATTTAAAATCACTTTCTTTATTGATTTTCTGTCTGGACTATCTGCTCATTGATGGAAGTGGGATGATAGTGTCCCCCAGTAATTTTATATTATTGTCAATTTCTCCATGTCTGTTAATATTTGCTTTATATATTCAGGTGCTCCTATATTGGGAGCATATACGTTAATGAATTCTTTATCTGGTAAATGATTTATTTTTGTTTCATTAGTTTTTTTTTTTTTTCCAGGAGGTTTCTCTTGTTCTGTCAATTGAAACAAAATCCCTATTTTGCTTAACTCTCTCTGTCTCTATGAAACTGGGTAAAACAATTAGCTTTTGTAGTCCTGAAGGGATATTCTTGTGCCGAATCATTCTTATAAAGTCTGTCTGTGCTCAGTGGCTTTAGTGAGAAAGCTAGATACGATGTGGGCATGATTCATCTTTCCCCAGGATATCCTGGCAGCTATCACCCTGGTAGTAGGTGGGGCTAGAGATAGAGGGGCTAGAGCCAGAGTTAGGTGTGACCTGGGGCTTCTCCCTGCTCAGTGGCTAGCACTGCTGTGTTGGGGGCAGGTCCCAATTTGTTGGAGCAGAACAAATTAGGTGAGGTCTGAGTTGGCTCCAGTACCTCTAAGAGTGCACTTTTCCTCTCAGAGCACGAGCATCCTTGCCCCAGGGCTGTGACGGCTCTGGCCCCAGTCAGAGTCCTAGACTGCTTCAGAGGTGCTGCCTCCGTAAGTGCTAGTGATGGCTGCCCCTGCCTACATCCGATGCCGTCCCAGGTCTGCACTGACTCTCTCCCTCACAACTAAGCACTGCCCTTGGCCTCAGCATCCCTTTCCTTAGTGTGGAGCTACATTATGAAGTATCAGGGGCCTGAGTGGCTGTTCAGCTTAGGCTGAGACGCATGCTGGGGTGGCTGTAGGAAACTTGTCACGGTCCAGTGCAGTTTTGAGCTGCTCTCTCTAGTTTGTTTCAAGAGTAATCAAGTATATCTCCATGAGTAGAGTCTAGGTTTCTTATAGCACTCCTATTAGCCCCACTAGGTTTCCAAACAGCTAAGGGCATTTGTTTTCCCACTGCTTGACCCAGGGCTAGCACACTCAGTACAGTTCAGTTTAGTCACTCAGTTGTGTCCAGTTCTTTGTGACACCATGGACTGCAGCACGCCAGGCCTCCCTGTCCATCCCCAACTCCCAGAGTTTACTCAAACTCATGTCCATTGAGTCGGTGATGCCATCCAACCATCTTATCCTCTGTTGTCCCCTTCTCCTCCCGCCTTAAATTTTTCCCAGCATCAAGGTCTTTTCTAATGAGTTGGTTCTTCGCATCAGATGGCCAAAGTATTAGAGTTTCAGCTTCACCATTTGTCCTTCCAATGAATATCCAGGACTGATTTTCTTTAGGATGGACTGGTTGGATCTCCTTGCAGTCCAAAGGACTCTCAGGAGTCTTCTTCGACACCACAGTTCAAAAGCATCAATTTTTGGGCATTCAGCTTACTTAAGAGTTCAACTCTCACATCCATTCATGACTACTGGAAAAGCCATAGCTTTGACTAGATGGACTTTGTTAGCAAAGTAATGTCTCTGTTTTTAATATGCTTTCTAGGTTGGTCATAACTTTTCTTCCAAGGAGAAAGCATCTTTTAATTTTATAACTGCAATCACCGTCTGCAGTGATTTTCAGTTCAGTTCAGTTCAGTCGCTCGGTCATGTCTGACTCTTTGCAACCCCATGAATTGCAGCACGCCAGACCTCCCTGTCCATCAACAACTCCTGGAGATCACCCAAACTCATGTCTATCAAGTCGGTGATGCCATCCAGCCATCTCATCCCCTATTGTCCCCTTCTCCTCCTGCCCCCAATCCCTCCCAGCATCAGGGTCTTTTCCAATGAGTCAACACTTCACATGAGGTGGCCAAAGTATTGGAGTTTCAGCTTTAGCATCAGTCCTTCCAAAGAACACCCAGGACTGATCTCCTTTAGAATGGACTGGTTGGATCTCCTTGCAGTCCAAGGGACTCTCAAGAGTCTTCTCCAACACCACAGTTCAAAAACATCAATTCTTCGGTGCTCAGCTTTCTTCACAGTCCAACTCTCACATCCATATATGACCACTGGAAAAACCATAGCCTTGACTAGACAGACCTTTGTTGGCAAAGTAATGTCTTTGCTTTTTAATATGCTATCTAGGTTGGTCATAACCCCAAAATAAAGTCTGACACTGTTTCCCACTTCCCCATCTATTTTCCATGAAGTGATGGGGCTAGATGCCATGATCTTAGTTTTCTGAATCTGAGTTTTAAGACAGCTTTTTTGCTCTCCTCTTTCACTTTCATCAAGAGGCTTTTTAGTTCCTCTTCACTTTCTACCATAAGGGTAGTATCATCTGCATATCTGAGGTTATTGGTATTTCTCCTGGCAATCTTGATTTCAGCCTGTGCTTCATCCAGCCCAGTATTTCTCATGATGTAGTCTGCATTTAAGTTAAATAAGCAGGGTGACAATATACAGCCTGATGCACTCCTTTTATGATTTGGAACCTGTCTGTTCTTCCATGTCCAGTTCTAACTGTTGCTTCCTGACCTGCATACAGATTTCTGGGGAGGCAGGTCAGGTGGTCTGGTATTTCCATCTCTTGAAGAATTTTCCACAGTTTATTGTGATCCACACAGTCAAAGGCTTTGGCATAGTCAATAAAGCAGAAATAGATGTTTTTCTGGAACTCTCTCACTTTTTTGATGATCCAACAGAAGTTGGCAATTTGATCTCTGGTTCCTCTGCCTTTTATAAGTCCAGCTTGAACATCTGGAAGTTCGTGGTTCACCTAGTATTGAAGCCTGAGTTGGAGAATTTTGAGCATCACTTTACTAGCGTGTGAGATGAGTGCAATTGTGCGGTAGTTTGAGCATTCTTTGGCATTGCCTTTCTTTGTGATTGGAATGAAAACTGACCTTTTCCAGTCCTGTGGCCACTGTTGAGTTTTCCAAATTTGCTGGCATATTGAGTGCAGCACTTTCACAGCATCATCTTTTAGGATTTGAAATAGCTCAACTGGAATTCCATCACCTCCACTAGCTTTGTTCTTAGTAATGCTTCCTAAGGCACACTTGACTTCATATTCTAGGATGTCTGGCTCTAGGTGAGTGATCACACCATCATGATTATCTGGTTGTGAAGATCTTTTTTGTATAGTTCTTCTGTGTATTCTTGCCACCTCTTCTTAATATCTTCTGCTTCTCTAGGTCCATACCATTTCTGTCCTTTACTGTGCCCATCTTTGTATGAAAATTTCCCTTGGTATCTCTAAATTTCTTGAAGAGATCTCTAGTCTTTCCCATTCTACTGTTTCCCTCTATTTCTTTGTACTGATCACTGAGGAAGACTTTCTTATCTCTCCTTGCTATTCTTTGGAACTCCACATAAAAATGGGTGTATCTTTCCTTTTCTCCTTTGCCTTTCACTTCTCTTCTTTTCATAGCTATTTGTAAGGACTCCTCAGACAGCCATTTTGCCTTTTTGCATTTCTTTTTCTTTTATCACTGCCTCCTGTGCAGTGTCATGAACCTGTGCCCATAGTTCTTCAGGCTCTCTGTCTCTCAGATCTAATCCTTTGAATCTATTTGTCACTTCCACTGTATAATCGTAAGGGGTTGATTTAAGTCATACCTGAATGGTTTAGTGGTTTTCCCTACTTTTTAAAATTTTGGTTGAATTTGGTAATAAGGAGTTCATGATTTGAGCCACAGTTCGGTCTTGGTCTTGTTTTTGCTTACTGTATAGAGTTTCTCCATCTTTGACTGCAAAGAATATAATCAATCTGATTTTGGTGTTGACCATCTGGTGATGTCCATGTGTAGGGTCTTCTCTTGTGTTGTTAGAAGAGGGTGTTTGCTATGACCAGTGCATTCTCTTGGCAAAACTATCAGCCTCTGCCCCGTTTCATTCTGTATTTCAAGGCTAAATTTGCCTGTTACTCCAGGTATCTCTTGACTTCCTACTTTTGCATCCCAGTACCCTATAATGAAAAGGACATCTCTTTGGGGTGTTAGTTCTAGAAAATCTTGTAGGTCTTCATAGAACCATTCAACTTCAACTTCTTCAGCATTACTGGTTGGGATATAGAGTTGCATTATTGTGATATTGAATGATTTGCCTTGGAAACAAACAGAGATCATTCTGTCATTTTTAAGATTGGATCCAAGTACTGCATTTTGGACTTTTTTGTGGACTATGAGTGCTACTCCATTTCTTTTAAGGGATTCTTGCCCACAGAAGTAGATATAATGGTCATCTGAGTTAAAGTCACCCATTCCAGTCCCTTTTAGTTCGCTGATTCCTAGAATGTCGATGTTCACTCTTGCCATCTCCGTTTGACCACTTCCAATTTGCTTTGATTCATGGACCTAACATTCCAGGTTCCTATGTAATATTGCTCTTTACAGCATCAGACTTTACTTCCATCACAAGTCACATCTACAACTGGGTGTTGTTCTTGCTTTTGGCCCCATCCTTTCATTCTTTCTGGAGTTATTTCTTGACTGATCTCTAGAAGCATATTGGGCACCTACCAATCTGGGGAGCCCATCTTTCAGTGTCCTATCTTTTTTTCCTTTTCATACTGTTCATGGGGTTCTTAAGGCAAGAATACTGAAGAGGTTTGCCATTCCCTTCGCCAGTGGACCATGTTTTGTCAGAACTCTCCACAATGACCCATCCATCTTGGGTGGCCCTACATGGTATGGTTCATAGTTTCTTCAAGTTAGACAAGGCTGTGGTCTGTGTGATCAGATTGATTAATTTTCTGTGATTGTGGTTTTCAGACTGTCTGCCCTCTGATGGAGAGGGATAAGAGGTTTATAGAAGCTTCCTGATGGGAGAGACTGACTGAGGGGGAAACTGGGTCTTATTTGATGGTCGGGGCCATGCTCTGTAAATCTTCAATCCAATTTTCTGTTGATTGGTGGGGCTGTGTTTCTCCCTTTTATTTGACTTCAGGCCAAACTATGGTGCAGGTAATGAAGATAATAGCCACTTCCTTCAAAAGGTCTCATGCATGCACTGCTGCACTCAGTCTCCCCAACCCTAGAGCAGGCCACAGCCAACCCAAGCCTCTGCCAGAGACTCCTGAACACTCACAGGCAAGTCTGGGTCATCTCTTGTGGGGTCACTGTTCCTTTCTCCTGGGTTCTGGTGCACACAAGGTTCTGTTTGTGCCCTCCAAGAGTCCGTTTCCCCAGTCCTGTGTAAGTTCTGGCAGCTCTATGGTGAAGTTAATGGAGACGTCCTCCATGAGGGCTTATGCCATACCCAGGTCTACTGCAACCAGAGCCCCTGCCTCTGCAGCAGTTCACTGCGGACCCTTACCTCCTCAGGGCACTCAATTTGTGGCTCAAATTGCTCACTCCCTCTTTTTCTTTTGTGTGCCATCCCAGTGGTACAGGTCCTGACCTGATCACTTCTCTTCCCTTCTTACCCAGTTCCATGAGTATCTTTCTCATAGCCTTGGTTGCATAAGAGTCTTTGCCAGTCTCTAGTTCATTTTCGGTGTGATGTATCACATGTAGATGTATTTTTGATGTGTTTGTGGGTAGAGGTGAGTTACACATCCTCCTACTCTGCCATCTTGATCTGAATCCTCAATTCAGTATTTTAAAATGTCTAATATAGGTTTTGTTTTTGTAACTGGACTCTAACTGATACACTCTAAATATGCAATACAGACCTCTCACAGTATGAAACACCTATACTCTTTTTCATTGTTCTTAAAATTTGTCTTTAATTTTCCTCCATTTGCTAGTCACCAACAGACAGTTTGCATAAAGGGCACATGGCATTCTATACAAGTTGTTTAAAAGCTGTTGAAGTATTTTGGGCTGTAACGGAGTAACTATGTTAAAATAAGTAGAAACTTAAATTGAACTTTTACCTTTTTTCTTCTTGTAAATTGTAGCATATGAACTGTCTTAACATAGGATAGGGCTCACATTTTCCTACTGACACACTAGGTATTTTTGAAGTGTTCTCAAGAATTGAAATGCTATATGGTTTTATATTTAAATGTAGACTTCTGTGGGGGGAAGGCATTGCTCCCTGCTGTAGAACTAAACAACTGTTTTATTTCACTGAGGATGATTAAATGTCCTTTCATTTAACCAAATCAGATGTTCTTTTCTATGCAAGTTTCAGGGAAAGTGTTCTTTGAGTTTCTATTAATCTACATTCTCAAGTAATATGTCCCATTAAATCCTGATAATGAGGGAATTGTTCCTACTGAAAATGTTATCTCTCTGGATGATGTACAAGCATGTAAATTATACAAATGACTGTTTTGGGCCCTTGTGGAAATATTGTATTAAACAAACAAAATCTCACAGTCTAGAGGGAATATGTCTATGGCTGAACAACAGAGAAATTTGTAATAGATTTCCAAGTTAATTATAGATAGGACCTCACTAAAAACCTCCAGATAGTGATCTAAACTGCTTTTAGCATCCTTTTATTACTCAGGATAATCTTACTTTTAATATTATAAAAATTGGTCATGACTGAATTAATCCACTAAATTGTTTTTTCTCTTTCTGACATCAAATTTACCATTTCTTGTGGCTCTCAATGAATAACCCAATTAATTCAATATTTTGTCATATACATTCAGCCAAAAATCTAGATTTTGCTAATTTGACACATTCTATATATCATTTTTGAAAAGGAATTTTGATCCTGTTTCAGATATCTCTGTGGCCTTCATCATCTTAAGTACATGGGCGATATTCTTATTTTCACAGTCCTTACCCCTTGTCTAAAATTAGATCCTTTAGATTCCCAGGCATTGAAAACTACTTGGTTATAAGGATACAATTCAGTCACATTGGTTATAGCAGGTAGCTTCAGTTGCCTATTCAGCCATCATTCACACCATTTTCCTTGCTAACCACATCTGATTTTTATATATTTCTGGCGACAAAGTTGTCCAGTGAAAACAGGTATGTGAGGCAACACTTAAAAGAATGTGAGCCATGGAGATGTGGCAGTAATTTTGTGAGCATGAAGAGAACAAATCTGAGGGATGAAATCAACATGATGAGGCTTGTTGTGGATGGGAGAGTAAAAAGAAAAGGGGCTTCGGCTTTGATGGTATTTCAGAGCCATTTATGGAATTCTTCTACCTTCAGAGCTCTTAGCATCTAAGGTAATTAATGACTAATATTTAAACTGCTTTTCACTGGAACTTCTATGTTCTAATCAACTCTTATAGGTTTTGTAATTCATGATTTGTTATCCACTGGTCACAGGGCTTAAATTAGGTTCCTGGACCCAATTCCAACATGTATATGTGAAGGCTTCCCCACACTGACGAACAATTCAGTCCCCACAATTCAACACAATCATGACACTTTCTAGCTGGAGAGCATCAGATTCCACAGATTAAGGGCTCAGTCTCACAAGACTGTTATGACCCTGTTCCACTCCCTTCTTCAGATGCCAGCCATAAGTCCAGGTTGTCACTTGTATTTCTGACACTGGCTGTTGATCAGAGACTCCCACCTCTTCCTTGGGCTCAACTGATTTTCTAGAGAAGCTCAGAAAACTCAGAGTAAGTATATATACAGATACATGTACTTATATGTATATATTTTATGTATAACTTGGGAGCAGCCTGATGGAAGAGATGCATAGGGCCAGGCATGGGGAAAGGATGAGGACCTTCCATGCTCTGTTATGGTGTGCTGCTCCTCCAGCAACCCCATGTATTCGCCAAACCAGAAGCTTTCTGAACCCCATTCTCTTGGGGTATTATGGAGGCTTCATTAATAGGTATGATTGATTACATCCTTGGCTATTGGCAGCTGAGTCAACCTCCATCCTGTCTCCCCTCCCATGAGGTCAAGGTTTCCAATCCTCTAATCACATGTTTTGCTCCAGTTCTCATTTGTAGGTGCTTTCCCAATAGTCAGTTTATTTACATAAGAAAAGATGTATTTATTACTCTTAGCATAGGAAATTCCCTGGATTTTGGAAGCTGTGAGCCAGGAACTGTGGACAAAGACCAAATATATATGAGAAATATATGTTGGTCATCTGAATTACCAAATATATGTTTCTTATAAATTACAATGTTGCAGGGCCAGAGTGTTAAAGTTGTTCACATCTTCTTTGTGGTCCACACTTAAAAATCATTTTATAAATTACTTAATAAATCTTCTAGTCATAAACCTTAACATTTGTATTTCACTTCCTGCCCAACAGAGAATGTCCTCCCCTGACAGCTTTTCACCACTAGTAATAAGAAGGGCTCTGGACCAAGCTCTCCTTTTACTCTTTCTATTTCCTGACCCAAACTGATGCTTCTTCACGCGGTCCTTCATGATGTGCATACCTTCTCTTCTTAAACTGTAAGTAATAAATTCGTCTTTCAGTGTTATTGACCTCTCTTGTTACTGAGTCACCTTTATAAATTAAAATTCTGTGGCTCAATTGAGACAGTGGTGCAATGGGCAGCGTGACTTGCTGTTTAATGAAGGTGCCCCTAGCTTGTTCTTGATTTATTAACTGGATTCACCAGAAAATGCTCCCTGGGAAGGCATGGCTGATGTTTGTGCTTTAGTTGTAATGGTTTTATCTGTGCCTGCCATTTGTTGCATTAGTGTTCCAATCTAAATTGTAAGAGGACCTCTAAGGTATATGCCTCTATGATATACCTGGTTTAATTTAGATTTATGGAAGGATTAGCCACCTTCTGGGATATATAACTGGTTCTACTGGGTACTGTTGGTTGCTTTAACCTGTGCCCGGGAAGGGGTGGTTAGGTTGATTGGCTAAACTGCAAGGCAAAAGGTCCTTGAAAGGAGTGAGGAGAGGCTTCTTCCAGAAGGACTGTGTTGGAGGCAAGTCTGATTCACTGACTCAATAACACTGAAATCAGTGGAAGAGTCAAATTAAGTTCTTTTCTCTGAGAAAGGGGCAGAAAAGTTTGATAGTCATAAATTTCAGGGAGAAAAATGTGTGGAGTAAATGGACAGGGAGTGTTCTGAGGATAGAAGTACTGCTTTAAATGGTGCTTTAAAAAGGTGCAACAAGCATGTGAATGAAGTAAAGATAGGAGCTATACATTTATCTGGAAGAACATTCCAGGTCGAGGGATTAGCAGATGCAAAGTTCTGAAGATGTTTAGTTTGGCTGGAGTCATGCAATGAGGGGGCAAGTCAGAGAAGAGCGTGACTGATTGGTAGAAGTATTAAGTGATAAATACACACGGAACACAGCACAGTGACACGCAGGTGGTAAACAAGGAATAACTATTACTTCTCCATTCCATTTTATTGCAATTCAGAATACGTACAATCTTGGTATGTTTTTTAATCTACAACTTTGTTCCTTGGTTCACATTTTCTGTACAAGGCAGCTCATTATGGCCTAGAAACACAGTTGTCTTAGATTCAACTTTGTATAACTTTTTCCCCATGTCACTCATATGATAATCCTGACATTCATACTTAATAGCTGAGCTTTTAATCTCACCAATGACATTTATGGCACTCATGAAAAATGAAAAGTCCTGAAGTCTGCAGAATTTTCTATTGATTTCTCTGATTTATGGACCAGAGTGGTATATGTAATTTTGACATCCCAAAGCTATTATTATATTATGCCTAAAATTTTTGACCAAAAGAAATGTGAAATATGGAAAGTTATCAAAGACATGTTAATTGAAAAGGGCAGGTTGCAGAACCATATGTAGAGTATCCATTACTTTAAAACAAGTGATGTGTGTTTAGGCATTAATGAAGGGATGCTAAAATGGTTTTGTCTTGAATGTTAACTGAGTTCTCAGAAATAAGGAGAATGGATGTTAAATTGTAAATACAACCACATCTACATTGAAGTGCTTGACTATCAATGTAGGATATGCACTGGGAGTGAAAAAAATTCCTCCCAGGATTAGCTTTTTGCCCATATCAAGGCTAGATTTTGTAATAGACTCTCAGAGAGCTAAGAGTTCTTGAGAGCAGTCAGAGTGTGACTATTTTGGGAGAGACTTGTAAGTGTATGGAGTGATTCCTGCATCTGTTTGAGGAGGAGTGATAAATAGGCTTTCCTAACCTTGAAGCCAGGTGGAGGGCTCTTTAGAAGAATCATTTAGATAGCCTAGCTTGTGTCCTCTGGGGTTTTATGGCTGTAAGGCCTGGCATGTGACTCCTGCCTGAAGTGATCTGTAGCAACAAAGAAATATTCCTGCACTTGCTGAATTCAGTGGGAAATGGATGTGTACTTATGTAGACCCTAAAGGAAGCAAGAGGAGGGGCTTGTCCATGGACACAGAATACATAAAGGGACCACAGAACAACGGGGCATTTGAAGCTGGGAAACAAGCAAAGATGTCATTCACATCTAGGAAACTGCAGTCAGAAATTCCTAGATGGGGATCTCGGAGGATCCCCGGAATGTCTTAGTATAAAACAAGTTTGCAATTGACCAACTCTGAGAACCCTGTTACAGACGATAACCATATCAGCCAAGCAGAGTCTTTCCTGACCTTAACTTCTCCTTTCCCTGCTTCTTGTGGAGCCAGGAAAGTCCTGGTGGATAAGGAGGTAGAGTTGAGGAACAAGATAAGCAAATAATGAAGAGGCCATTATGCCCTCAACTCCTTCCCCACAGCCTCTTTCTTAACCCATGGCAGGTTCCAAGCAGGGGCAAAGGAGAAGCTTTAGGGTACTAAAGAGGTACTGGGTTTTATATCACGTTAAAGGATGCTTTTAGAAAGGTAAAATTATGCTCTTATGCAAATGTAAAATGAACTTGTGCCTAAGATTATATTTAATTTATAAGTTAATGGGGGAAATAGACTATAACCAGGTGCAAGTTTTGTTATTGTTTTTATCAGTCGCTAAGTCATGTCTGACTTTTATCCCATGGACTGTAACCAACCAGACTCATCTATCCATGGGATTTCCCAGGCAAGAATACTGGAGTACATTCCCATTTCCTTCTACAGGGGATCTTCCTGACCCAGGGATTGAACCTACATCCATGATATCTCAGTTGGTAAAGAATCCGCCTGCAATGCAGGAGATCCCTATTGGATTCCTGGGTCAGGAAGATACGTTGGAGAAGGGATAGGCTACTCACTCCAGTATTCTTGGGCTTCCCTTGTGGCTCAGCTGGTAAAGAATCCACCTTCAATGTGGGAGACCTGGGTTCAATCCCTGGGTTAGGAAGATCCCTTGAGAAGGGAAAGGCTACTCACTCCAGTATTCTGACCTGGAGAATTCCATGGACTGTATAGTCCATGGCGTCGCAAAGAGTCGGACACGACTGAGAGATTTTCACTTTCACTTTTTCACTCCTACATTGGCAGGTGGATTCTTTATTGCTGAGCCATTAGGGAAACCTGGGTGCAAGTTTTAAGAATATATGTAACAAATACTTCAGTGTAAAGCATCTGTCTTTGTTAGGTTAGTGACCTTATGATAAGCAGAGGGAAGACAGGGAGTGGTTCTTAGCAGAAACACTTAAAATAGAGTCTGGAGATCATGTTTCCTGGGGCTGAAGAATCATTTAACTGAAACGGGCTGAAGACTTCAGGAGGAACATGGGAGAATATTAACAGTGTAGGTGAGACAGATGACATCTGCTTTGCTCAGCATTTTAGCCCTAGCCCCAGGCTGGATGCCTGACATTTAATATAGGATTAATAAAATTTTTTTTTTGCATGAATGACTGTTTACATTATTATAAAGTGGAAAAGGCCAGGAAGCTTTGGATCAGCAAAATGAGCTGGATATTTTAGAAATGTGATGAGTAGTGGTAGAGGCATTGGAGTAAGAAAAATCAGGCACAGGGACTTCCCAGGTGGTCCAGTGGTTAAGACTCCAAGTTTCCAGAGCAGAGGGCTTGGATTTGTTCCCTAGCTGAGGAACTAAGATCCCACATGCTGGGGCGGATGAAAAGTAAAAAAAGAAGAAAACAAAACACCAAGATCAGGTATAAAATGCTGAGAGCTTAAAACAAGGGTGGGGGCTTTTGGAAAAGTAAAGGAAGAAGCAGGTGTGAACTCTAGGATAGGATTTGTGGGCAGGGCTTGTACATATGAGGGACTTCCTTATAGCTCAGATGGTAAGGAAACTGCCTGCAATGTAGGAGACCCAGGTTTGATCCCTGGGTCAGGAAGATCCCCTGGAGAAGGAAGTGGAAATCCACTCCAGTATTCTTGCCTGGAGAATCCCATGGACAGAGGAGCCTGGCAGGCTGCTGTCCATGGGGTCACAAAGAGTTGACACAATGACTGTATATGTATATACTAATATATGAAGAGGGCCAAGGGAATAGAGAGAAAAGTTAAAGGTTATTTCCATATATTTAGTTTATATTGAGGAATCTGTGCTTAGAGCAATGTTTCCATTAAATTTCCCAATGTTTAGACATGGAAGATCTTTTTTTTCCTTTTTTTCTGTAGACATACAAATATGGTCATAGGACATCCCAAAGCAAAATTTGAAAGTTGGGAAAATACATTTTCCCTCCTTTTCACACACTATCACCATTTTATTCTTGACCTCTTCCCTCTCATTTGAATGGGACCTTCTGCCCTCTTCCTGAACTTCTCTCTGTAAACTGGAACAGCAACACTTGCTCCTTGGAAGAAAAGCTATGACCAACCTAGACAGCATATTAAAAAGCACAGACATTGCTTTACCAACAAAGGTCCATCTAGTCAAAGCTATGGTTTTCCCAGTAGTCATGTATGGATGTGACAGTTGGATGATAAAGAAAGCTGAGCACTGAAGAATTGATGCTTTTGAACTGTGGTGTTGGAGAAGACTCTTCAGAGCCCCTTGGACTGCAAGGAGATCCAGCCAGTCCATCCTAAAGGAAATCAGTCCTGAATATTCATTGGAAGGACTGATGCTGAAGATGAAACTCCAATACTTTGGCCATCTGTTGCAAAGAACTGACCCATTGGAAAAGATACTGATGCTGAGAAAGAGTGAAGGCAGGAGGAGAAGGGGACGACACAGGATGAGGTGGCTGGATGGCATCATCGACTCAATGGACATGAGTTTGAGTAAACTCCAGGAGTTGGTGATGGACAGGGAATCCTGGCGTGCTGCAGTCCATGGGGTCCCAAAGAGTCAGACATGACTGAGCGACTGAACTGAACTGAACTTAGTCTACATTCCTCCAAAAGTCAGAGCCCAAACACAAGCTTCTGTAATGGTTATTTATTTTAGGGAGTGACCCTAAAGATTAGGATTAGGGGAAGGGGAGAGTGATAGAGTGAAGTAGGATAGAAAGCCCCTTTAAGGAGGGGCTATCACCTGGTGTCTGCTGTGGACAACAGGGTCTTGATCTTGCTGGAGACTTTTTGAGTTATGTAGAATGCCTGTCAGAATTGTCTGTCTGTGAGACAGAAGAAAAAAGTATTTATCAATAGGCTCCTTTACCCCCTTGATCAAGGCTTGCCTCAGAGTGTATTAACTCTTTCTCACTGAGTTTTGCACATCAGAATAGGTGAGAGGGATCCTTCAGGTAGTAGGAGTTGTCAGTTTAAAAAAGTTCCAGGATAAAAATCAGAAATGATATGCCACAGTTGGGGCATCATGAAATCAGATTAACCTAACCTACTCATAGCTGAGGGCCCAGAGTGCCCTAGCAACAACTGCTGGAGTGAAAATGTGGGTGAGAAGGATGTGAGCTGGGCAAGAGATGTGTCTGATACAGTTCATGCCTTGAACTTGTGCCCTTAATTCAACAAGTTATCCTAATTAAATCATCATGCAGCATTCAAAGCTGGTGACAACACTTAAAAAGATATCCGATACGAAATTAGGATAACCTGTTCCGATACAAAATTAGGATAACCTGTTCTGTGGATATCAGTTTTGTCCTTAGCCATCCCAGAACTTGCTTAATGAATCTATAAACAGAAAATCCAGGTAATGGGTAGAGGCAGTGCTTGAGTTTACCATTATAAGTGTCTTTTTTTCAAGGCTTATCTAACTACAGCTTCTTCTCAATGGCCAGGATGCCAGTATCAGAAATCAATGCTAATTGATATGTTACTGTTCCTCAAGGAAACTAACCAGTCCTTTGGTGATAGATTAATTACATCAGACCCTTTCCACTTTGAAGAAGGCCAAAATTCATTTCTGTGAGAATTAATGCATGCTCTGAATATGGTTTCACCTTCCATGCCTATATATATCTGTCATCTTGGCCACCATATACGGCCTTTAAAATGCCATATTATGAGATAAGTCTTTGGTAAGTAGCTCAAATTATAGATGACTTTGCCTAGGCTGAGAAATTGCTGCTGATTTATTTTGGCCAGTGAGTGAGTGTAATTCAGGGGGCTTCCACATGGTACTTGCTACCACAACGTTTCTTATTTCTATTTCAGGGAATCACTGTGAAAATTCTGCCAGTTGTTAAGTATACTAATACCAATGATGTACTCAGAAATTGGGGAAGTAACCACAGGGCGAGTCCATGGATTCTTAAGAGCCACTGTGAGATGGATTTGGGCCAGGATTTGATTTATAATTTGGCCTCCATAAAGCACCTGATGTAACCAAAGTCCACGTTTATGTTTCTGGCTCCAGATATTAGTAAAAGTTCAGACCCTACAAAGGTCTGTGTATTTTCCCTTCGCAGGGAATAGATATTATGACAGATATCTGTGAGTCCCTTTGTGGGAGAAATGGGAGAATGTTTATTCTGTGCTTGACTTGGTTCCAGACTTTCCTCCAGAGAACATGACCTCTACTGCAATCAATGGGCTCTGGCGTGAGAATTTACTCACATATGGGATGTAAGTGAGAAATCCTGACTTTTCATTGTAGCAGCTGACTTCAGCCTTCAACTTTTCAGTTTTTTACTTTATTTGATTAAACAAGTACACTTAGACTTCCTGCCTCTTTTTTCATTCTAAGAACACCATGGTCTGTCCCTTCTACCGTGGCCCCTCGGTTTATGAACTGACTGAGTTTGAGTTAATAGTTCCGTAAATTGCTTTCTTCTTGTGGTCACCTCTGATGTTCATTCATTCAACTGACAGCACTGATGGAATGTGGACTGTGTGCCAGCCATGGTTCCAGATACTGGGGGTGCTGTCAGGAACCAAACGATAAAGTCCCGTCCTCACAGAGCTTACATTATAGTTGGACATTCACGTTGTCCGACAATCACTAAATATACTCAGAATTTGTTAGTGTGACTATAACTTGGTGGGAATAATAAACATTCTAAATGCTGTTTAAGTATCAAATAGAGTGCTGTGAACTCACAATTTATAAATAGTAAAGAACTGCTGTAAGTTGTGAAGGTATAAGTTGTATTTAGTTATGTACTTCATATTTTTTCCTTTTCTACTTCTTGTAGACATTAGAACCATGTTTATGGTAACTGATATGCACAGATGTTGAAAATCCTAGACCACATCTATAGTGTTTATAATACATATGTAGTATTATGTTGTTAAAGGCAAAAAAAAAAATGTGTTTTTAAATTTTAGTGCTGGGCTTGAGCTGTGGTAGGATGTTGAATCTACAAACCACAGCTTCAGAGTCGTGCCTGGAAAATATGCTTGGTTGACCTAGAAATTTAGGTTGGCACATTTGCATGTATAATATGGAAGAGGAGATTAATGTATTATGCACACAGGAAATATCTACTCAGTAATATTAAAAATGAGTGAAATATGTATCATACCAGAGTAGTGATGCTTAACTTGGAGAATGGACAGAATTAATTGAGAGTCTTACACACCTTAAAAGCCTGTAATATGAATTCCAACCATACTGAAACTGGAGGTTCTGATTTTCTGTAGGTTTGTGGTAGAGTCTGGACTTCTGTCTTTGTTAGTAGCCCCACGGGTGATTGGGTGCACAACAAGCATGTATAAACAGTGTGCAAAAGGTACAGAAAGTCTGATTTTAATTATGTGCAAAGAACTCTCTTACAACTATTTTATCTGTCAAGAATCAGCATAAGTGGGATATCAAAATAAAATGGAGAAAGTTAGTACTAATATTCAGACCTATGCTTATATACATACTATTATTGGCCAAAGTAAACTGTGCTAAACAACTTCTTTTTATTTTCATTATGAACCAGATGTTTCCACCTCATATGATATTGTTTATATTAGTGTAAGTCTAAGACATCCCCATATTTCCTTCTAGACTACTTTTGCTATAAGCTCTATAGTAAAGGCCATACAACCGAATGAGTTTAGATTACTTATACTTCCTGTCTTTACCATCCACCTGTATTCTCATTAATTTTTTTATTCATGTATATAAATGGGTATGGTTGTGATGCGTATTCTTGGACATTATCTTTTTCTCTTGTTTTCTGTTTCTTTGTGGAGGTATCTCCACTGGAAAGCCACCATGAGTCTCTTACCTGATGAATGCCGTGTTGTTCTGTCCAAATCTCCCCCATTAGGACCAAGTCATTCATTTTTTTTTTTTTTTCACCTGCAAGGATGTTGACTGCCCACAGGCCACAGCTGAGTCACACTGTAAGGATGGCCTCTATCTGAAGGCATGGCCTTGCCCGAGTTATGTCATCTCTCAGGAACACCCTCCATCCATTTGACTAGTCAATATAAGAGACAAAGGCCTGTCCCTCTTGCTTTAACACAGCTGTGCAAGGCCTCTCCTCCAGAGGTCTTGGAGGATCTGCAGGGGCCTTGGTTGCAATTACATTGCAGTTCAATTTCTCCCACTGCCCAGTCCTGCTTCCCTCAGCCCCCACTGTTGTTGAACCCCAGGGAATTCCCCAATAAACCTCATGTAGTTAAATCTATATCTCCAAGTCTCTTTCCAGGGGACCAGACCTAAGACAAGCAGCTTCTGTGATTGGTGAATATGCATGATGTAGGCCTGCATGCATTTCTCAGCCCTCTGAGGTTTTCTTGTAGATCTCTTGTTTTCTGTGAATGCATGCTTAGGCCAGGTCATGGTCTTGTCACTGAAGGATCCTGGCCTTCCAGGAGACAACCGTGGTGTATTGCTACCTGAGACAGAGTGGAGTCACTTGCTCCATATCTAAAGTCATGTTCTTTGATCAGCCTTATATATAATAACCATCTTTTGATCTCCATCTAATCGTTTCATCTATCTTCTAATTCGGAACTCAGGCATGGTAAGACATCTATGTGACTTATTGAACCATCTAGAACTCCACTGAATATTACCTCATGGGGTTATCATGACAATTAAATGAAATGTGTTTCAATTGCTTAGCATAGCATCTGTGCATGCGTGCTAGGTTGCTTCAGTTGTGTCTGACTCTGCGAGCCTCTGGACTGTAATCCACCAGGCTCCTCTGTCCATGGGATTCTCCAGGCAAGAATGTGGGAATGGGTTGCCTTGCCCTCCTCAAGGGGATCTTCCTGACCCAGGGATCAAACGCACGTCTCTTATGTTTCCTGCATTGGTGGGTGGGTTCTTTACCACTTGTGACACCTGAGAAGACCCCAGCATAATATCTAGCATTAAGAAAGTACTTGAAAAATATTGCTTTAAATTATTTAAAATAATATGACTCAACATTACATATATTTTTAAGTGTATTCAATTTATCCAGATTCATATCCCTCTGAGTAGTTTTTGGAAGTTTTGATACTGGTATGAAAAATGAAGATCAAGGGGAATTTATGTATTAAATTTTGGTTTTTGGTCAACAACCATCAAACCAACCTATATCTACCACCTCAAAGTCCAGTTACCTGTCTGTGATCTTCAAAGTTTGCACAAAGATGGTTTTATTCCACACCCCCCCCTGCTCTGATTAGTAGCACGTATGTTTATAAATCTTTCTAGGCAACAGAAGAGGCATCCAAATGACAGTTCTTTGAGTCTTTGACTCTCATTCATTCATTCAACTAGCGTTCATTGGTCACTTACTCTGCACTAAGCTTTGAGTTAATAAAGCTCATGTGTGTTATTTTATTTAATCTCCCAGGAAGAGAACGCCTGTGCTATCATCATTTCCTAATAGCTTAATTGAAATTTCTTTTCTAGAGGACTTTATAAAGTATTGCACATCTTGACACAATTTAAAAACAATTATGTGCAAAGGTAGGGTAATGGGTTGCATTTATTTTCAGTGAGCATCCTTCTGCTTAGAATTAAATAACAGGAATGATGCCAAGAGTGAACTGTGAAGAGGGCTATTTTCAAGATTTATCCATGTGTAGAAATATGGATCATCACATGAACATGAGATGATTTGGGTTTTGGGATCATGCAGGTAGTGGTAGTGGTGGTTTAGTCACTAAGTTGTATCCAGCTATTTGCAGGCCCATGGATAGTAGCCAGACGGGCTCCTCTGCTCATCGGATTTCCCAGGCAAGAACAGTGGAATGGGTTGCCATTTCCTTCTCCAGGGAACCTTCTCAATCCAGGAATCAAAACCGCGTCTCCTGCATTGTGGGTGACCTTCTGCACTGCAGGTGGATTCATTACCGACTGAGACACCAGGGAAGCCCCCATGCAGACCTTAGATGAAATCAAACACTAACTATATAAATTACATTGGCCTTTTCAGTCCTTGAAGATCATTGTATAAATTAAACAAAATAACACAAGAATTACTACAGTGAATTTCCTGGAAAGGAGTACTCCTTCGATAAAAGATAATGGTGTTACTAGTAACAGTACTAGTAATAATGGTCATACTAATGATGGTTGCAATTAAGTCAGCAAAATAAAATCCAGTTATGGCAGATGCCTTTCAACAGCTATCACCTTTCATTTCCTTAACAGAACCCTCATTTTGTACAAGTGCTAGACAGTTCTAGAACTCAGGGAAGTTAGCCTTTCCTACCCCACCAACTCATGAAGATAAGTCATAATTAGTCTGAAGAAGACATTAAGATCTCATTTTCCTTGAGCTGTTTTGCGTATGACTGTCTCAAGTTCTCTAGGACAGAAGGAAATTTTCTGAGGAGCTTTTGGGAAATGTTTTTCATTCCTGATAAAAAGGAGAAAGGTGCACAGGAACATATCTTGTCATTACGGCCTCAGCCCCTTCCTCCTCCCTTCCTTCTTTACTCCTGGCTGGGAGATGCTCAGAAAGCTATGGTGATTCTGAGGTGACAGGCAGAAGGAAGAGCATCTACCTTTTAGAGGATGCCAGAGCAGAAAAACTGCAAAAGCAAAACCTCTTGAAGGTGCCTAAGCTATTGGTTGTTGAATATTCTACCACTTGAAATCACAGTTGGCATTCACAAAAAAGTCATCAGTAGGCACCTGTTGGCATGCTTGTTCATCTGTTGGCAATAATGATTATGATAAAGAGAGAAATTAGTTCTAGATAGTCATCACAGGACATTGCAGTGATCATTGATATTGCAATGGCCGTCTTCCTTATTAAGGTAATGTCTGAAGAACGATTGAAGCACTTTCTGCCAGTTCTGCCTTTGGTGGGGGAAGTAACACAGCTGTATTCTGGAGTTTTCCCAATGTACTCTGTACTTCTGGAGGATCACACGTGGTCTCTAAAGTAATTTTGCATCTGTAGGTCACGTCTGCCTGGAGTGGAAGAGGACTCCATGCAGGGCATGGAGTTTACACTGGAGTAGGAATAAGAGGTGCTGAAGTCCAAGCATTATCTCCTTTCCCTGCTTTCTCCTCTCCTGGTTAATCTCTGCTGAGACTGGCTTGGGGACAGATGAGTGCTCTTTGATGGCTGGGACTGTCTTACAAAAGGGGGCTAGAACACAAATGTTGGTTTCCCACTAATTTTTCAGTACTACTCATTACGGGGCAGGGCCAGGCACTGCTTATACAATGTCACCAACCCACCTATTAAATGGGGGCCTTCTTTTCCTTCATCTTCTTTCCTCCAGCTTAAATTTCTAGGGCTGCAGAGAACAGTGATCTAAGATCCACAGAGAAACTATAAAATAACAGTACTGGAGAGTTTATAGGAATTCTCTGCTTATTGAGACCACAAGTCATAGAATGACTATCAATTAATTGGGGATGTTGTTGGGAGAGTGAATGTGGTTTACCGCAATACATTATGGCTCAGATGGGGACATCACTTAGCTAGTGACAGCTCTGTCAAACAAAATCACATCAATGATTCATAAAAATCAACAAATGAATTGGAAATACTTGGAAGACTTGATGGATAATGCATTTCACATAGAAAACAGTTCATTTTCAGCATAAAAGGAAATGTACATTAACTTTTTGAGTCACATCTATTTGTATGTTTACTATATTACTGTCATGGTTGGTGTTTATTTGAAACATCACTTTTGCTTGCAGTTAAGTGCTTCTGACTGAGGGATTTTGATGGAGAGAAGGAAGAGCTGTTTCATCCAAGGATCAATATAAAGAGTTGACTCTTCAGTGGAAGTTTTAGTCTGGCAGCAGAGAGACAAAAGACATTCTACCAACCTGGTAAACTTCAGCATCTTTTGAAAATCTCCTTGACACCACTCTCCTTGCTGTGCCTATGTCAGGGTTATTTGAAGTTGTCTCTTGCTCAGTCCAACGTGAATGAGAAGACACAGAACCACATTTTTTTAATTAAATGTGAAGCCCAGACTTTGGTACATTTCAACTGTGAAAAAAAGATACAGGGAAATAGTCAATGTTTCACTCACCCTTTAGTGAAAGACTTTCCATCACAAGTATTTCCTCCTTTGTAAGTAAGCTATACCTAGAATACTGAGACTAATAAGCTCAGTTTTCACTTGTTGGGAAAACATTACAGGCAGGTACATGGATCTTTAACATCACTTCATATTTTTCCAAAAAATAACCTCTCTGATGTTAATTATACTTTTATATGGGCTAATTATCATATTGAAGAGAAATATGGAAATGATGAAATAAAAATAAGTAAATTTCTCTAAGGCCATTCCTTTAAATAGGTACTGTGAAGTGCTGGTTTTCATTTTTTATTCCATTGAGTCCTAGTTATCCTTCATGGCTTCTTAAAGGGCACTGTGTGAAGGGAAATTCCACCGGGTGAGTCGGCAAGACTTCTGTGACTGTATCAGGCATTGAATCTTTACTTCTTTTCTTTTTAATATTGGGGTTCCACAGGAGGTTAAACAATATTTTTCTTAATAATCAAATACAGGGGACTTCCCTGGTGGTCTGTGGCTAAGACTCTGAACTCCCAAAGTGGGACCCTGCATTCCATCCCTGGTGAGTGAACCAGATCCTACATGCCTCAAGTAAGAGTTCACATGCCACAGCTAAAGATCCTGCATGGTGCAACTAAGGCCTGGAACACCGGATAACTCAATAAATAAAAATTAGGAAACGATCAAATGCAGATTCACACTCAGTAAAATACATCTATTTTAAATGTACAGTCTGTGGGTTTTAACAAATGTGTTTATCCATGGACATTAGTGTTGTGAACAGTGTTTAGCTATTATAAGTAAAGTTGTAATGAACATTTGTGTAAAAGTTTTAAATTTGGGGGCTTTTCTCATTTTTCTTGGGTAAATACTTAGGAATGTAATGGCTGGGTAGCATAATTATAGATTTAATCCTATAAAGATTTGCTGAACTGTTTTCCAGAATGGTTGTACTATTTTGTACCAGTTCCTACCAGTTCTAGTTGTCACAAATCCTCACCAAGACTTGATATAATGTCAATTTTAGTCATCCTAGTGGATATGTAGAGCTATTTTATTGTGGTTTTAATTTGTTTTTCCCTGATGACCAGTGATACTGAGCATCTTTTGATGGATTTAATGGTCATCTGTATGTCAAGTCTTATGAAGCACGTTTTTAAATCTTTCATCCACTTTTTAACTGAGTTGTTTTTCTTTGTATAGAGTAGCGTGGGTTCTCTCTATATTTTGGATTTAAGTCTCTTGTTACATATATATATATATATATATATATATATATATATAATAGATATATTCTCTCATCTATGGTTGACTGTTCATTTTCTGAAAGGTGACTTTTAAAGAGCAGAGTTGTTTAATGTTGAAAACATCTAGTTTATCATTTTTTCCTGGTTAATGTATTTTATTTTCTGAAAAATATTTGCCTGCCCCAAGGTGGTGAAATTTTAGTTTTAAGTCAATGATGTCTTTCAAGTTAATTTTAGGATGTTATGGTGGGTAAAGGTCTAGTTGATTTTTCCAAACAGATATCCAATCTCCAGGACCATCCTTAACCAAGTATGTGTGGGTCTATTTTTTGGATTCTCTATTTTTTTCCCTTTCATCTACATATTTATTCTTTTACCAGTCCCACATTCACTTGATTGCTGTAGCTTTATAGTAAGGATTTAAATTGAGTATAGTCCTCCATGTTTGTTATTTTTCAAAATTCATTTGACTGGTCTAGATTCTTTTTATCTCTATCTAGATTTTAGAATCAGCATGTCAATTTCTATGAAAAGCCTGCTGGAATTCTTACTGGAATTGTACCCCACCCATAAATAATTCTTTTACTTCCCACATATTTCTCATTCTGATTACTACTGCTTGCTTTCTATACATTCCAGTTCCTATATAGTATCATTTTCCTTCTGCTGGGAGATTTTCTTTTACTATTTTTCTTAACACAGACCAACTGGTAATAAGTCCTATTGGCTTCAATCTGTCTGTCAAAATCTTTATTTTACTTTTATTTTGAAGGATATGTTTTATACATGTGTATCTTACAGTTTATGTTTATTTTTCAGATATAATGTCAACTATTTTATTGATGCTGCCCTGTTTGTAATGTTACTTTTTCTAAAGCTGCTTCTGAGATTTCCCCCTGTTTTGTTCATTGAGAGCCTTGCAACTATGGGTTTATAGTTTTTACTAAATATTGAAAAATTTCAGCTTTATCACCTCAAATATTTTTCTTCATCTCCTTTCTTTTCCGAGACTCCAATTTCATGGCTGTTACACTGTTGATGTTTTCCCTCAGGTTACTGAGGATTTAATCTTTTTTTTTTAACCTTAAATAAAAATTCTTTAACTTGAATAGTTTCTATTTCTATGTATCCAGATTAGTATTTTTATGTAGTCTCTAATTTGATGTTAAGCCAATTGAATACATTGTTTCAAATATTTTATTTTTCATCTCTAGGAATTCCATTTGGTTCCTTGTTATGTCTTCTATTTCTCTCCTAGTGTGACAAGCAGTAATGTTACTTGCTAATCAGTTTTATCCTTTCAAGTTTAATTTTTAAACTTTGTTATGGCAGGTTTGGGAGAAGGCAATGGCAACCCACTCCAGTACTCTTGCCTGGAAAATCCCATGGACAGAGGGGCCTGGTGGGCTACAGTCCATGGGGTCGCAAAGAGTCAGACACGACTGAGCGACTTCACTTTCACTTTTCACTTTCATGCATTGGAGAAGGAAATGGTAACCCACTCCAGTGTTCTTGCCTGGAGAATCCCAGGGACGGGGGAGCCTGGTGGGCTGCCGTCTCTGGGGTCGCACAGAGTCGGACACGACAAGCGACTTAGCAGCAGCAGCATGGCAGGTTTGGGCTTCCTGTGTGGCTCAGCAGTAAAGAAGCTGCCTGCATTGCAGAAGATGCAGGACATGGGTTTGACCCCTGGGTCAGGTAGATCCTTTGGAGGAGGGCGTGCAACCCACCTCAGCATTCGTGCCTGGAGAATCCCATGGACAGAGGAGCCTGGCAGGCTACAGTCCGTAGGTCACACAGAGTTGGACACACTGAAGTGACTGAGCATGAGCGCGATGGCAGGTTTGGGCTTCCTGGAGGTGCTAGTAGTGAAGAACCTGTCTGTCAATGCAGGAGACGTAAGAGACACAGCTTCAGTCCCTGGGTTGGGAAGATCCCCTGGAGGAGAGCATGGCAACCCAGTCCAGTATTCTTGCCTGGAGCATCCCATAGACAGAGGAGCCTGGCAGGCTATGGTCCATAGGGTCACACAGAGTTGGACACAACTGAAGCAACTTAGCATGCATGCATGTATGGCAGGTTTATAGAAAGGCTAGTTTATTCCAAGGATAGTTTAGTCCTAACACTTAAGTGTGAGTTTTCTGGGGTCTTCACTGTGTGCTCTGTGTGTTCAATGAGGAATTCCCACTCTGACTGCTGGAAACTCAAATGTCCTGTACCCCTATGTGAGCTTTGGCAATGAGTGAGCTGCAGTTTCCTGGTACTTTTTCCTTCTCTGGTAATTGTTCTGTGCCCAGCATTATGGAGGAGCAGTGTAAGCCTTTGCAGGTTAGCAGTAAGCCAAGTTTTCGAAGGGCCTTGTCTGCAGTGTCTGGCAGTCATTCTTCGTGAAGCAGCCTCTTTACTGGTACTCTGCTTCATACATTTCAGCCACCTTTACCGCACAACTTGGATTTCTGTCTCCTCATCTCAATGAGAATGCAGGATTCTTTAAAAATTTCTCTTCCCTGAGAAATGGAACAGAAAGTGCCTATAGGCAGAAAGCCTAGATGATTCTACGATTCATCTTATTTTCCTTTATTTTGTGACTGCAAAATTCTGTCCTTGTTTTGCTATATTGGAATATGTATATTTTATCTAATTTTCTGGCTGCTTATGGCAAGAGGACAAGTCCTATACCAGTCAATCATTGTGACATGAAACAATATCTCTAATTTTTAAGGGCATTTCTCCAACTTAAATTATCTGAAAACCAACCCTATATATCTGTTTCTAAGCCATATACACATAAATACTAGGTTGAATTATGTAAATAAGCAGAATTATATAAATAAAACATTATTTTTTTAAAGAGGTAGTTTGAACTATAAACAAGTCATTGCCATATGTCCAGATATTCTAGAAAAGAAAGTTTTGAATATGTCCCACTTTTGGATCACCATGTCACAATCCTGGTTCTATCACATCATATGCCTATAATCTGCGAAGGACTTATGTAATAAAGAAGACATTATGAAACAAAAAGATTTGGAGGTAAAGAACCACCTAGAAATAAACTCAAAAGCCATGTGTGTGTGTCATGGGGATTGAGTGCTAAGGGAAGGTGTTGCAAATCTGGTAGCATCTGGAGTTACTATGCAGAATTAGTTAAGTATTCTGGGAACTGAACATTAGTGGGGCTATCTTGAGAATAAAATCCATTAATGAATTTGCTTCTGGACTCTTTGTTCTATAATTTTAAGTGATTCAGTCAGTTGGAAACTCATTTGGTGATGTAGTTGACCTTTAGTAAACCTCAGTGTACTCACTAATGTATCAAAAGAATTACTGGTAATGCATCCTGATGATAGATTAACACCATAATATGCCACTGGAGTAGAGCTTTCATACTATATTCCTCCAAAGGACTGTCCAGGGAATGATAGATCCCAAAGATGATTCCACTTAATTAGCCTGGAAAGTGCAATGATACCATGAACTGTTTTACTTCTTTAGATATAGGATCATTCGGAGATAGGTCTAGCATGGAGAGGGCGTCCCTTGTGGGTCAGCTGGTAAAGAATCCACCTGTGATGCAGGAGACCTGGGTTCGATCCCTGGTTGGGAAGATCCCCTGGAGAAGGGGAAGGCTACTCACTCCACTATTCCAGCCTGGAGAATTCCATGGACTGTAGAGTCCTTGAGGTTGCAAAGAGTCGGACGCAACTGAGTGACTTTCACTTTCACTAGCACAGAGAAGTTGATCCCTGTGCCTCCTAGAGAGAGACTGTTCTGTTCTCTAGAATTTTCCTACAGAAAAGTTTCCATTTTGGAGTTTCTTAGCTTTGTATGTTCTCAGTAATCAATTTGAATATGTTCTATGCCTAGAATTAGATTGCAAGCATATATCAGAGATCCTGTTAAGCAGCTGTTTTTAATGGAGCCTGGCCAGGCAAACACATATATCAGATACGGTGCAGAGTGTTACTTTCATTCTCTTAGTGTGGAGTGGAGAGGTAGGACTGAGAAAATAATTTGAGAGTCAAGACTGGGGGTAATGAGCAGATTTTATGGTAGCAGTTACCTAAAAGATGGTTTTGAGAAAGATTCTGAGGCAATAGTCAGGTGCTGCAGGAAGGTATGCCATGATCGATTAATGGTGACTGCTCTCGAAGTCTGGGTAGAAGAGAAAGTGGAAGCTCTATTTTATCCCTTGCAAGTGGAACCTAAGATTGCTATAAATTATATTTTAAGAAAAGAGAAGCAGGGGCCCCACAAGTACAGAGTGAGATTGCAGTGCTATACTGTGATGTGCTTGAAAGTTAAGCTCTAAAATTTCAGTATGGGCTGGGTAAGGAAGGTGATATATATGCAATAGTGAGTGAAGATTAGAGAGAGTATGAATGGCTTTATTGAATGGGAAATATCAGAGTGAATTTTAGATTTCCTTGGAGATGATTTTCATGCATAGAAAAGGCTATTTTTGGTTATTTTAAAGTAATATTCTATTTATTTAACTTATAAATTCAGAAATTTTGTTTTTCCTTTAGTCTTGGTTCATCTTATTTTTCTATTTTTAAGTAGAGCAAATTTTTATGATTATTTTCACTAGTTTGGTTTAATTTACAAGCTTGGTCTATTAAGTTGCTTCAAATCTTTTAAACTTATTTAACCTATTTCCTTTTTAAACAGTTCAAAGGTACAACTAATAGTCAAAATTGTCCCAAATACTTAAACATTTCCAGAAAATCTAATACATTCTATATGGTGAATCAAAAAGTATTTACCAAGATTAAATACCATTATATTTTTCAAACAGAAAAAGTTTAAGAATAGTTGCTCAGTGAACACAAGGCTAATCTGTTAGATCCTTTGAAGTGTCAAATTATTTTAAATATTAGAGTTAATTTAAATATATAATGTAGACTCCTAAGTTCAAATTAAGTCTTTAGCTTATCATGTTGTAACCTCTTTATTTTAAAAACAGATAAAGATTGTTTGCTTTGATATAGAATTTTTAAAAATCCCCATATAAAAACCCAATAGAAGACAGATATTAAATCTTTCATGGGATATCAAGGTATAAAGTATAAAAGATAGTTATCCCAGGATTCCAAAGGTCCATGGAAAACACTAGATTTCCATGAAATATATTTTTCAAAAATTACTTCTGTTGCAAACTTGGGCTATAATTATTCAAAACAAAGAAGATTCCTAGCTTCTGGGAATCCCACTTTTTTTTCCAAAGTGAGGTAAGAATCATTATAACACAGAAGTAACCATTTAAAGTGTGCAAATCAGTGGCATTTAACATGTTCACAGTGTTGCACAATCATCACCTTGACTCATTATCAAAATTTCCTCGTCACCCAAAAAGGCAACCTTATACCCATTGATCAGTCATTCCCTGGCCCTTTTCCAGGTGGCATTAATAGTAAAGAACACACCTGTGAATGCAGGAGACATGAGATGAGGGTTTGATTCCCAGGTCAGAAAGATCCCCTGGAGAAGGACGTGACAAACCACTCCAGTATTCTTGCCTGGAGGATCCCATGGCCAGAGGAGCATACAGGCTACAGTCCATAGGATTGCAAAGAGTTGGACATGATTGAAGCAATTTACCATGCTTGCATGTATCAGCCCTTGGCATCTACTATTCTGCCTTCTGTCTCTATGGATTGACCTATTCTGAATATTTCTTATAAATTAAACCATATGATATTTTGCCTTTTATGTCTGGCTTCCTTAAACTAGCATAATATCTTCAAGGTTCATTCACGTTGTAGTAGGTATCAATACTTCATTCCTTTTTATGGCTGACTAATATTCCATTGTAGAGATGCACCATGTTTTTATCCTGTCCAAGAACTGATGGACATTTGAGTTATTTTTACTTTTTGGCTACTGTGTATAATAGTGCTTCTTATGTACAAGTTTTTATTTAAATACCTGTTTTCAACTCCTCATTTTGAGGAGCTAAGAAACTTACTCACATTTAACAGCTAATACTGGAATTGGGATATGAATTTGGACTTCATGGTCTAAAATGTATGCTTTTTCCAGGAGACAGCAATATTTTCCGGGGGAAAAAAGAGCCAAGGAGATAGTCCATTTTTTTTTTTTTTTTTGCAAAAGGATTTGAAACTACCATTTTCCTTTCATAGAAGAATCTAATGGAATTGGATTATTCCTCATATTCTAAAGTAGTCTATAATTAGAAAGGGATAGAAAAGATTTAGAGAAGAAAGGGATATGATCGATTATAAATTATCCCTATATTTACATATGGACACTGTTTCTCCTACTTTCTTTCAACTCCTGTCACGGGCTTCTGCTTTATAAATATTATTGACTAATATATCAGTTAGCTATTATCTGGAGGAAAAAGTTTCTGAGAGCAAGCAGCGTCATGCTTTCATGCTTTGTCAGTGTCCTTTTGTAAATGATTCCCTCTAGTGGCTTGAAATTTTTGTCACTATGTTGACAAGATTTCTGTCTCGAAAAATGTAAGCAAGAGAGACCCAGTAGATTTGTTACTGATAGTAATCAAAATCACAACAGCAAAGCAATAATTCTGAAGGTTTCTGACTGTTATCACATACAGGAAACCAGGGTGATCTTTTAAAATATTTATCACATCAAGCTACGTCCTGACTTTACATTCCAATTAGAATAAACCCCAAACTCTTTTCTGTGCCTTATAAAACCACAAAGACTTGAAGCCTACCTGTTGCTCCGTACTCTTGCTGGAATGTCAACCATCAGGGTTCAGGAACTTCCTGAGTCTGCGCCATTGTTTTGTCTCCAGCACCGGAATAATGCCTGGCAAATGGCTGGTGCCATCAGAAGCATGTGAATGGCTGAATGGATGTCTTCTCCTTCTACTCTCTTGGTCTGATCTCCTCTCTTTTTTCAATACCTTGAGCACATCAAACTCCTTATTGAATCATGGCCTTGGCATTTGCAACCCCCAGTTAGCTGGAATTTTCTCCTCCAGATCATCGCATGTGGAGGAAGATTTTTCACACCCCTCAGGTCCCAGGTACCATGAAGAGATCATGTGAAGTAGATCCCTGCCCCTTTCATTATATCCTGTCACATCCTTCTGTATGATTCCTTCACAGTCACAGTTTGCAAAAGCTTATTGATATATTTGCTTGTTTCACGTTTGATTTCCCTCAAGATGGCAAAATGTCAAGGTCCAAGTCTTGCCTACTCCGTGTAGTATATCAAGTACATAAGGCAGTGTGGCCTATGTGGTGGTCTCTCTTTCGTTATAAATGCATTGAATAAGTGAACCAATGGTGTAACTCTGTGGAATTTTCAAAGTAAGTTCAAGTTGATTGACTGTAATAATCTTCAACAATCTCAGTGACCCTGATTTTATCAGAAATCCACTCGGATTACTACATTTAGGAGGAAGAATAGAGCAGAGTTACTTAGCCCTGTGGCTTTCCTTTGGAACAACATTGGGATGGATCACTTAGCTGACTTGTCGTAGGTTGGCCAAGTAGGTGAAGTTTTGAATGATTTCACACATTCCTTGGCAATGTATGACTTCCATGCCGTACTGTGAGAAAGGCCTAAGCCTTATGGCCTTTGGTACACTAATTTTCAGGGGTTAACTCAACTGATGGACCCCAGGAAAGGACTAGATATTCTTACAGCTCTATCAGAAAGCAGTTTAAATGCAAAAAGCCCAAACTTTGGAGTTGGAACTTGATTTGAATTTTAGCTCAGATACTGAATAGCAGTATAACCGAAAATGAAAGAAAGTGAAGTTGCTTAGTCGCGTCCGACTCTTTGTGACCCCATGGACTGTAGCCTACGAGGCTTCTCTGTTGATGGGATTCTCCAGGCAAGAATACTGGAGTGGGTTACCATTTCCTTCTCCAGGGATCCTCCTGAACCAGGGATTGAACCCAGGTCTCCCTCATTGGGGGCAGATAGCTTTAACCTCTGAGCCACCAGGCAAGTATAACCCAAGGCAAGTGATTTAACCTCTCTGAACCTCAGTGTGTCTTTACCTAAAATGCATGAAGAATAATGAATACCACACAGAGTTGTAGAATAATTAAGCTGAGACTAAGGTAAAGATCGGAGAAGGCAATGGCACCCCACTCCAGTACTCTTGCCTGGAAAATCCCATGGATGGAGGAGCCTGGTAGGCTCCAGTCCATGGGGTCGTAAAGAGTGGGGCACAACTGAGCAACTTCACTTTCACTTTTCACTTTCATGCATTGGAGAAGGAAATGGCAACCCACTCCAGTATTTTTGCCTGGAGAATCCCAGGGACAGAGGAGCCTGGTGGGCTGCCGTCTGTGGGGTTGCACAGAGTTGGACACGATTGAAGTGACTTAGCAGCAGCAGCAGCAAGGTAAAGATCCCCTGGTATTTGCTGGGGTGCTTAACTGTTTATGTAAAGGAAAGGCACATTCCTAAGGGAACAGGATGTGAAAAGGCTCTGAGAAAGGAGATAGACTATGTCCCATCTGAAACACTGAAAGATACATGATCTGAGCCAGTGAGCAAAAAGGAGGCCAATGGGAGATGATGCTGGAGAGGCAGGAGAAGTGAAACATGCAGGGACTTAGAGCAAAGGGAAATCAGAAAACAGTTTCAAGCAGGGAGTAACACAATTCACATTTCACTTTGTCTTTGTTTTAATGTTTTGGCCATGCCATGGGGATCTTAGCTCCCCAACCAGGGACCAAACCTGTGCCCCCTGAAGTGGAAGCTTGGACTCTTGACCATCAGACTGTCAGGGAAGCCCCTCTCTTTGTTTTTCATGTGTAACACACTAAATGTTTCATGATTCATGAACTACTGGGTTAAGTTTTGAATTCAGATCTGCTGACTTCAGAGTTTCACCTTTTCCCCATAAACCACCCTAGCATCCTCAACAGGTCCACATTTATCCTTTAATAAGGGCTTTAAATGTCGAATCCACTAGCTATGTGACCTCTGGTAAATTATCCTTGCTATATGCCATTGCTCACATCTCTAAGACTGTCACTATGTGTGCTAGTCGTGTCCAGCTCATTGTAGCCCCGTGGACTGCAATGTGCCAGGCTCCTCTGTCCATGAACTTTTCCAGGCAAGAATGGAAATTTTAGTATGAAATTTTGGAAATTTTAGTATGAGTCTTTCTTTGGGTTACTGTGAGGTCAAAATAAGCTAGAGGGGCTTAGAGCTCTTAGAAAGAAAATAATAACATAAATTTAAGGAAGCTGGTGTTGTTTTTAATGTTATGGTTGAAAGGTGATGGATTTACACCATGAATTCCCCTGTATAATTTGCTTTGTAACGACAAAATGAAATGGCCCTGAAGAAGTCTAGACATAGCTGGCCTCCCTGGTATTAGTAAAGCTGAAGAATACAGGGGGGTTGCCATTTCCTACTCTAGAGGATATTCTCAGCCCAAGGTTCGTACCTGCATTTCCTGTGGTGGCAGGAGGATTCTTTATAACTAAGCCACCTGAGAAGCCCACATTATGAAACTTAAATGAATTGTAAATGTTTGGCACAAGGTACATACTAAATATCTATCTGCTACAACAATCATAATCATTATTTAGCCTTAGAGATAGGGTCAGGGTAAATATAAGATACTTTAGGAGGCTAATGAGGAACTTGTTTTGTGAGAGGTGCTTCTTTCTTTATCTCTCAGTTGAATTCTACCAAACAAGCTGTTTGTACAAGGCAGAAAGTCAAGAGACACGTGTCCTAACCTCACCTCTGCTGAAAATTACTTTCATCTCATTGGACCAGTTATTTATCTCTGATTCTCAGTTTCTCTGTCTGTAATGGGAATTGGAAATTTTAGTATGAGTCTCTCTTTGGGTTACTGTGAGGTCAAAATAAGCTAAAGGGGCTTAGAGCTCTTAGAAAGAAAATAACAACATAAATTTAAGGAAGCTGGTGTTGTTTTTAATATTGTGGTTGAAAGGTGATGGATTTACACCAGGAATTCCCTTGTATAATCTGCTTTGTAACGACAAAATGAAATGGCCCTGAAGAAGTCTAGACATAGCTGGCCTCCCTGGTATTAGTAAAGCTGAAGAAATATCAATTAAGATAAATGTCCCAAGGCAAAAATATCATTAGCTTTTCGACTCAAGAAGAATCTAAATATCTTCCTCAGAACTCAGATAGTCGTTCATAAATTTCCTCCAGTGTGTTTCTGTGACTCAGAGGCAAGAATGCACTGTATCCATTTTATAAGATGAGCAGCTGACTTGCCTAGGGTCACACAGTAAATCAGCAGCAATTAGAATCTATTATTTCCTGATTTGGAGTTCAGAATCAGAACTTACTAGACTTAATTGATCTCAGCTTGATTTTGGAATTCAGTTGTCCTTTCTGTTAAACTGTGTCACAAACCATCATGGCAGAATAATTCTGAGATTTCTTCCCACTTAACCTGTCGGTCACAGCCATCTATGTGCTGTGCTGTGCTTAGTCACTCAGTTGTGTCTGACTCTTTGAGACCTCACAGACTGTAGCCCACCAGGCTCCTCTGTCCATGGAGATTCTCCAGGCAAGAATACTGGAGTGGGTTGCCATGCCTTCCGCAGGGGATCTTCCCAAACCAGGGATCTAACCCTCATCTTTTATGTCTCCTGCATTGGCAGGCAGGTTCTTTACCACTAGTGCCCCCCGGGAAGCCCACATATAATATATATGAACGTGAAAGTCACTCAGTCGTGTCCGACTCTGCAACCCCATGGACTATACAATTCGTGTATTTCTCCAGGCCAGAATACTGGAACGGGTAGTCTTTCCCTTCTCCAGGGGATCTTCCCAACCCAGGCATCAAACTCAGGTCTCCCACATTGCAGGTGGATTCTTCACCAGCTGAACCACGAGGGAAGCCCAGGGATACTGCATTGAGTAGCCTATCCCTTCTCCAGGGGATCTTCCAAACCCAGGAATTGAACCGGGATCTCCTGCATTGCAGGCAGATTCTTTACCAGCTGAGCTACCAGGGAAGCCCCTGTTTATGTGATGAGCTTGCTATTTGCCAGTTATGCTGCTGTTTTTTCAGGATCTGCAAATAATTGCCCCCAAGCAGGGCCAAAGCAAGTTGTGAAAGAGGCCAAGCTTGTTTTGTTAGTCATCTGCTTGGACCAGTTATTTATCTCTGATTCTCAGTTTCTTTATCTGTAATAGGAATTGGAAATTCCCATTCCCATTCCCAAAGCCCCAGTTATTTCTGGTCTCCTTTTATCAAGATCTACTGTAGTTATTCTCCTCCCACCTTTTTACATCAAAGTTTACCTTTCCAATGTTCTGTTTCCAGTGCCTGTGAGAAATGAATTCTTAATATGTTAAGGGAGGTAATAAGTACTTAATTGAACTATCACAAGAATTTTATGAATCCTAGATTTTTATACCTAAGGATGATTTCATTTTTATTTTTGTGTCTTCTATAGATTCATTTTCTAAAAAAATGTAGCTATCAAGCCAACTGCATATATTAAGTAATAATTAATCTGTTTTCTCATATTTAATTAACAAGAGACTTAAACAGCTGCTATACAGAGCTCCTGATCAGCATGAGATATAAGCAGTATGACCATCCTGAGATGATTCTATCCAGTGAAAAACAAGGAAATTTCCAGTCTTGCCATATGCAAATAGAGAACTTCAATTAGGCTTTAAAAATAGCAAAAATTTTGCTCTTGAAAATCTATGTTCCTTTGTTTAAAAATACTTCATTTTTGGAGACCTAGGCTAGGAACCACTGACTTAACCGAAGTCATTGCTCTTGGGTTAAATGTTAGGGTAAACATTTTTAGGAGTTCTCAAGGTCTATAAAGCCTTTTTTTAGGGTCAGCATCTTAGCTGAATGTTTAAGAAACATTTTTACCATAATGCAAAAATATTTGCATTAACTGATAAATGCCAGGAATTAATAGGTCAAGAGAAATAAATGTCTGCCTTTTGCCTTAATGAAATCACAGTGTAGGGAGAGCAGACTTTAAGCATTCTTTATTTATGAATAGTTTCTGATTTCTAACTTCCACCTCTGAGGAAATGTGAAACAAAATCTATGACCAAATAAAATAATGAGGAAAATGAGGAATGCAGCTACTTTGCCTATAGAAAAGTTCAGTCGTTTTTTGTCAAGAAAGAACCATGGGCCCTTCCTCCTAAAACGCTTCCATTGGGCTTTATAAGACATTTAATTTCATCCTTGGCTAGGATTTCATTTAGCATTGCTACAAGAAACATTCATAAGATTTTTTTTCTATTTTGTCAATTAATTTGTGGAGAGAAAACCTTTTCTACCTGAAGCTTGATATATAAGAAATGAAACTATCATATCCGCACACTGATTGAGCCTTTCAGATTTATTATCCAGATATATCACATCACATCACATTACATCATATCATAGTGTGACTCAAAAATAGTTTTTCCAGTAAGTAAACACTAAACTCTTCAGCCTGACCTAGGAGATGCTATTGTTGTGATATAGGAGACAGAGTAAATTTAAACCTAACCTCATGTTCTTTAATTCTTAGTTTACTTTCAAGGATCTATTTAAGTACTGCTTCTTCCAAGAAGGACTTCCCAGGTGGCACAGTGGTAAAGAACCCACCTGCTAATGCAGGAGATGTAAGAGATATAGATTCGATCCCTGGGCTGCAGTGGGAAGATCCCATGGAGGAGAAAATGGTAACCCACTTGCCTGGAAAATTCCATAGACAGAGGAGCCTGGTGGGCTGCAGTTCATGGGGTTGCAAAGAGTTGGACACAGCTGAGCACAGATGCACAGGGGTCTTCTGAGAACCCTTACCTGCTGGCACTAGCTGGATATGAATGCTTTTTCCCCCCCTGTGAACCCTATATCATTTTAAAATTCTCTTATATGCTGTCTTAAATAAGAGTCATGTACTTATTTTATTTCTTGCAATAGATGGAGGATTCTTTTAAGTGAGGGCCTTTTTGCAAGACTATATTCACAAAGAGTGTAGATTAGCAGAGTCCTTGATTATGTGTACTGATTGAGTGAGTGAATGAACTCAGTCCTTAGTTCTTAATATTGGGGAACCAAAGTACATATATATCTTAGTGTTCAGTGTATTGTGAGCTATTTACTTGGGCCATAAGATATTTGGAAGAAATGATCTGACACTGCTGGAAATGGAGATGGGGCTAATGAGGGCATTTAAATTTTTTTTGTTTTGTTTAATAAAAAACTCGCCAAAAACAGTGGGAAGGAGAGAGAAAAGTTTCCATGGCAACCTCCAACGCTGTACCTCTGAAGATTCAGTTTATACATTTAAAAAAATGTGCCTTCATTTATTCTTCCCATGGAGACTGGGCCTTAGTTAACTGCTAAAAAGTTTTATGGAGGAGGTTTTAATGATACCTGCCAATTTGGGGGAAGGTAAAGAGGAAAGAAAGCTTACCATAGCTGGTGAAATATACCCAGACTTCTGCACTTTTTGACTTCCCAGAATAAATGTGTATGAGTGATGACAGGAGGAGTGAAGGTGGGCTTCATACCTTGTCCAGAAGAAATATGACTAGAAATATGTTTGTACACATTACCCATCTCATTATGTGGTTGTTTTAGTCACTAAGTCAGGTCCAACTCTTTTGTGACCCCATGGAGTATAGCCCGCCAGGCTTTTCTGCCTATGGCATTCTCCAGGCAAGCGTACTGGAGTGGGTTTCCATTTCCTTCTCCAGAGGATCTTCCTGACCCAGGGATCAAACCCATGTATCCTGCATCTCCTGCATTGGCAGGCAGATTCTTTACCACTGAGCCACTTGGGAAGCCCCCATTTCATCATACTGTTAGCTTGAAAGAAGCCTTAGTAAATACAGTTACATTGATCATCAAATGCAACTCTTTTTTGGTGTAGGAAATACATGAGTTCAAAATCAACATATGTTTATCAAGAAAGGTAGAGGGATAAATCTTGACATTAAAGTTAATTAAAAAATCTTAGCTGCCCAGGCATTTACTAGCCATATGGAATTGAAGAGTTAATTTTCCACAAGCCAGTGTTTCATCATGTGTATAGCAAGGACAGTGCCTACCCCATTGGGGGTTTTGTGACATTTAAAAGACCAGAACAGGTCAAGACATACACTAAGATCTCAGAAAGCGTTAGATGATGATGGTAGTGATGTAATGATGGAAGTGATAGTAGTGATGTGGTGATGATTTCCTTCTGTAAATAGCACTATGTTATGCATCGAGAATAAAACAAATCAAATCTTACATAGGAAATGCCCTCATGGAGACTGTGATTTAACCTGGAATATGTGACTGCCACAGTACAATTAAATAGTAATATAGTCCAAACTCCTAAGACAATATCAAAGCCCCTGATTACGTTTCCTACTGCCCCTCTCCTGTTCCTTTCCTGCCACCACTCCCAACACAAGTTGACATCCACAAGCAAGCCATACCACTTACTCTCTACCCTCCGAGCCCAACACCAACACCCAGCTCTCATTTCTCTGCCTTACACATACCGCTTCTTTTTGGTCTGCTCTTCCCCTCTTCATTCACCTGCTGATCCATCCTTCAGAACTCGACTTCTTGAAACTGTCCCTACATCTCTTCTGGGTCCCAGAGCACTCATATTTATCTCTGTTAAGAAGCATTTCATTACATCAACATTTATGATGCATGTGCCACCCACTGAAATAGGAATGGGATACAAAACCCAAGAAATCATGAGATCTGCCCTGGGGAATTTTTGCTTTTATTTTTTACTATTGTCCTTGCCCTTAATGACAAATGTTGTCATATTTCTTTATCCTTTTTTTTTTTTTTTTCTTACCTTAAGGATGAATACAGAGTCTGACATGTAATAGATAATAAAGGTTGATGGGATACAAGAAAGGTTGATAGAATAAAAGAAGGGCTTCCCTGGTGACTCAGATAGTAAAGAATCTGTCTTCAATGAAGGAGACCCGGGTTCCATCCCTGGGTCAGGAAGACCCCCTGGAGAAGGAAATGGCTACCCACGCCAGCATTCTTGCAGGGAGAATTCCATGGACAGAGGAGCCTGACAAGCTACAGCCCATGGAGTCAGAGAGTCAGACGGCACTGGACAGCTGACACTGTCACTTTCAGGATAAAAGAAGAGATGGAGGCATTTAGCACAGAGAGTAGTTACACCAAATACACTGTCAGTGGTAGTGGAGGGGGAGAATTCAATAAGGTAGGCGATAGGAGGTGGAGGCTAGGTAGACACTCTGATTCCAACAAGGTTGTGTTCATTTTGAAGGCATGCTTGGTGGGATACTTTTCTCCCAAACGAGTGGGCACACCAAATGTAAGCTGTCTCATTTAATCTTATAAGCATATTGGAAAGAGGAATGCAAGCCAGTGGCTGCAGAGGGACAGTTATTGCATGGATTTGAATGTGTCTTGATTCTCTTTCAAAGCCAATTTTGTTGCAGAATATTCATTGTTTTTTATAATCATGTGGAAGTTATTCCTCTATTTGTGTAGGCCATGTAGGAGTGAATAAAATTAAAAGTCACTATTTTTATGCCCAGTAAGTGATTGGATTGTACTTTAAGCAAGGGTAAGCCTCCTAAGTAGAGAGACATGGCTCAAGGACAGGTTCCCAATATTTGAAACACCAGATGTCTGTCGCCCGGGGGAGAAAGTCTCCGCTAGAGAGGAGAGGGTTTTATATTTTTATTTTATTTTTCCCTTTTGGGTGATGCTTGTTTATTTCTTTCTTATTCATTTGTAGACAATATTTATTGAGCCCCCAGGTTATTTAAGTCACCATGCTAGGTGCTAGGACTGAAGTGGGGCCTAGATCAGATCTGTGCAGAGATATTTAATGTAGATTAACAGAATTTCTAAAAGAGGATAATAGCAGATGTGGGCCTAGTCCCCAGTGTATACCCTGCCACAAAAATCTATCCCCCACCTCTCTTTTCCAACCTCAAAGCAGTTTTATACAAAAGAAGTGACCTATTTTGAACCTGGGTGGTAGGGTGCATTTACTGTTTCATGAGCCTCTGTGTGAAAAAAATAAAAAAGAGAAAAACAACATTCTGTTGGTTAGAATTGTAAGCAAGTCTTCCCAGCCAGGAGCAAAAATGATGACATCATTTTTCTTTTTTTTTTTTTATTTCTTTTTTCAGTCTCCACTACTATACTGAAGAAAAAGGAATCATTTTCCTTTCTCCCTTCCTCACCAAAGCTGGTGAAGGAGGCTTGTCTTTTGCTATTAACAGAACTCCACCTTATTCTCAAGGAATCTTAATAAGTGTCATCTAAGAAGGGCCTCGGAGAAGGCAATGGCACCCAACTCCAGTACTCTTGCCTGGAAAATCCCATGGATGGAGGAGCCTGGTAGGCTGCAGTCCATGGGGTCGCTAAGAGTCAGACATGACTGAGCGACTTCACTTTTCTCTTTCATGCATTGGAGGAGGAAATGGCAACCCACTCCAGTGTTCTTGCCTGGAGAATCCCAGGGACAGGGGAGCCTGGAGGGCTGCCATCTATGGGGTCACAGAGTCGGACACGACTGAAGTGACTTAGCAGTAGCAGCAAGAAGGGCCTAAAGAATGAAACTCCAGGAAGATGCTAGAGGCGAAAGCACCAAACTCCTCTCTGCAGAGCTGGCACCGAGTGCCCACTAAGCTCAGCAGAGAGGCTGCACTGGAAATCTGGACTGGGTGCCACGCTTTCTCAAAGCAGGTGTGGGGTGATCTATTAAATCCACAAGGAAATACTTTTGTTGTAGTAACTGACCAACTGCCACATGGATGCAGATGTTAATAAAACATTCTTCCCACCAGATTACTCATTTGTGAAGGCTTTGGTAATAACCAAAATTATTAAAATGGTATTACTACGGGAAAAGGGCTGAGATTTGGTGATAGAACTTTTGATTGTAGATTAATTTAACCTCTAAATACAACTTATATTTCCTTTTAACAACTGTGTCCTTTATATGTTGTTTTTACCGAAAATCGCCATATTTGAGCCGTGGAAAAACACATGAACTTTGACATTAAGGCACTAAAATTCCTGCACACTAGGGAACTTGCCCAGAGTTATCAAGTTAGGAAGCGGTGGAGCTGGAGCTGAAACTGTTTGCCATCCTTTACAAATGTGTCGATCTCAGAATATAATACTGCTTATGACTTTTCATTGGTTTCAAGAGTTTCCAGTAGGGCTTCTTAAAATCAGGCAGTATATTTAATATTACTGATGAAGAATTAAACATGATTTAAGACCGTGTTGCAGAGATGAGATGATTTGATCATAGGATACAACAAATTGAGGAATTTTCCTCTTAGTAGCACTGTTTATAAAATGAGGTATGATAGATTTTGCACGAGACTACAAAATAATCATACCCTTTATTGTGTGTGTGTATTGTGTATTTCCCCAGCCATTTTGCTTTATTAATGGTTGTACTTTCAAATGTTGAGTTTTTACATCACTGTTAATATAATATGTCTTTTAAATCACTACTTAAAAAAAAAAGAAATATTTAACATTGGCCCCTCTCACATTAACTGCTCTTGCCATGTATTTTAGATGATCTCCAAAGCTTTCTGTCAAACATGCAAAACACAACCCAAAGGACTGTCGTTTTCACACAGGAGAACCACGCTGCATCTTTAGTCCACATTAGATTGACATGCCATCGTCTAATTCAATTGAAATGGAAAAATATTTTTATCTTTTATATTCAATATATTGTACTTGGTTTGGGTGAAACAACGAAGGAAAAATGAGTGGGGAGCTTAAAAATTCAGTGAAAGAGAAAGGTATACAAACAAGTAATGGAAATATAAGGCTGAATGAAATACATATTATTTATTCATTCATACATATTATAGGTAAATACATTGCTATGGAAGCAAAAGTGAAAAAGCAATTAAACTTAATAGGAAGACTGGGGAAAGTGTCACAGAACTGTGACAGCTGAGCTGGGCTTTCATGAATGGGTTGGATTTTCTTCTGTAAAGGAGTGGGTAGGGGCTGGCACTCTGGGCTGAGAGAATATCAAGGGCAGGCAAAGATAAAGGAGTGTGAAAGTATGTTTAGGAAACCACACATGGCTAAGGGAATTGGAAATATGACTAGAGAATTGGAATAAAATTGAGATGGACCAGGGCATGAACCAGGGCAGCAGCAGTAGCGGTACTTGGTTTGCCAGACTTAGCAAATAAAAGTGATCGGTTAAAATTCTCTTGAAAGGACTCCCTCAATAAATCTATTTCACATAAATTCTTGTTTTAGGTTTTGCTTCTAGGAGGCCTGAACTAAGGCTAAGTCCTATATGATCTGGTTACTGCAAACCTTGCTAATCTCATTTCATACTACTTTTCTCCTGTGTATTTGATTTCGGCAGTGCTGGCCTCTTTGCTGTGTGTTGGTGTGCTAAGCATCTGCTAATTTTAGGGTATTTATGCTTATTCTTCTCTCCATTTGAAACTGTTAATGTCAACAGTTAATGTCAGTCCCCTCTAGATCCTATTTATCTCTCTATCTATCCACATCTGCACCAATACCTACATTTGTATCTATATTTGCATCTGCATATATCTGTTTATTGTTTTGGCCACATTAGCAGATTTTTGTATCAATGACACCCAATTAGTTAGATGTGTCTCAGATAGTAAAGAATCTGCCTGCAATGCCGGAGACCCAGTTCAATCCCTGGGTTGGGGAGATCCCTTGGAGAAGAGAATGGCAACCCAATCCAGTATTCTTGCCTGGAGAGTCCCATGGACAGAGAAGCCTGACTACAGTCCATGGGGTCCCAAAGAGTCAGACACGACTGAGTGATTAAAACACAACACACACCAGTAACCATACCTTTGATTAGTTCCCTCCTAAAGTGACTCTGGGCTTGGTCCTATGGACTTGATCAGTTGGACATCAACACATGACATAAGCAGCAACTTCTTAAATGCTGAAACATTGAGATTTATCCTTTAGGATGCTGTTACCAACTTGTCCCAAGCTTGGGCTAGTCTGTTGAAGAGACCATATAGAGGAGTACCTCGGGTCTGACTGATAGCTTTAGATAAGCAACAGCTATGCCACTGAGGCCTCCTAGGATCATCCAGCTCCAGTTGAGATGCCAAGTGATTATAGCTTTATCATCCAGGGGTGACCAGCCAAAAGCTGCCCAGCTGAACCTAGCCCAAACTGCAGAATCTTCTGCCTTACTGAATATGCCAAAGCCTTTGACTGTGTGGATCACAATAAACTGTGGAAAATTCTGAAAGAGATGGGAATACCAGACCACCTGATCTGCCTCTTGAGAAATTTGTATGCAGGTCAGGAAGCAACAGTTAGAACTGGACATGGAATAACAGACTGGTTCCAAATAGGAAAAGGAGTACGTCAAGGCTGTATATTGTCAGCCTGCTTATTTAACTTATATGCAGAGTACATCATGAGAAACGCTGGACTGGAAGAAGCACAAGCTGGAATCAAGATTGCCAAGATAAATATCAATAACCTCAGATATGCAGATGACACCACCCTTATGGCAGAAAGTGAAGAGGAACTCAAAAGCCTCTTGATGAAAGTGAAAGAAGAGAGTTCTAAAGTTGGCTTAAAGCTCAACATTCAGAAAACGAAGATCATGGCATCTGGTCCTATCACTTTATGGGAAATAGATGGGGAAACAGTGGAAACAGTGTTAGACTTTATTTTTCTGGGCTCCAAAATCACTGCAGATGGTGACTGCAGCCATGGAATTAAAAGACGCTTACTCCTTGGAAGGAAAGTTATGACCAACCTATATAGCATATTCAAAAGCAGAGATATTACTTTGTCAACAAAAGTCCATCTAGTCAAGGGTATGGTTTTTCCAGTGGTCATGTATGGATGTGAGAGTTGGACTATAAAGAAAGCTGAGCGCCGAAGAATTGATACTTTTGAACTGTGATGTTGGAGAAGACTCTTGAGAGTCCCTTGGACTGCAAGGAGATCCAACCAGTCCATTCTGAAGCAGATCAGCCCTGGGATTTCTTTGGAAGGAATGATGCTAAAGCTGAAACTCCAGTACTTTGGCCACCTCATGTGAAGAGTTGGCTCATTGGAAAAGACTCTGATGCTAGGAGGGATTGGGGGCAAGAGGAGAAGGGGACGACAGAGGATGAGATGGCTGGATGGCATCACTGACTCAATGGACCTGAGTCTGAGTGAACTCCGGGAGTTTGTAATGGATAGGGAGGCCTGGTGTGCTGCGATTCATGGGGTCGCAAAGAGTCGACACAACTGAGCGACTGAACTGAACTGAACTGAAGCAAATCGGTGGTTGTTACTTTAAACCTCTGATTTGAAGGTGTTTGGTTACATAGCAATTGGTAAGTGATAGAGTTATAGCATACTTATTTGGAAAATATTTGTCCCTTATATGATCATTCCCAACACCTCTATTGCAGTAACCCTAACCCTAGCCAGAGTCATCTGTCATTTACTTCTCTCCATAATCTAACATTACATGGGTTCAGTTCCTGGGTGGGGAAGATCCCCTGGAGGAGGGCATGGCAATCCACTCCAGTATTCTTGCCTGGAGAATCCCACAGACAGAGGAGCCTGACGGGCTACAGTCCACAGGATTGCAAAGAGTCAGACACGACTGAAGCGATTTAGCATGCATAATCTAGCATTATACTACATACTGTAATCTAATTATTTAGGAAATCAAGTGATTTGCTGAAGACTTTGACTTGCAGCCAGATTGTTTCATCACTCTCTTTCCTTAGTTTCCTAAGGGATCTTAACTAGTTTCATTCTACCTTTTTATTCCTCACCTGGTATCTTCCCTTGATCTTGTGATATTTCTCAAGTTTACTGCAGTTGTATTGACCATACAGAGTTAAAAGACACTCAGTGCTCAGAGGTGCCTGGAGAATCCCAGCGACGGCTGAGCCTGGTGAGCTGCCGTCTATGGGGTCGCACAGAGTTGGACACGACTGAAGCGACTGAGCAGCAGCAGCAGCAGTAGTGGTCAGAGGAGTAATTAGCTAAACTCTTCTAGTTTAGATTTTTTAATCTTTAAAATGGGATGGTTGGAATGTATTTATATTCTTGGTCATCCTCAACCAGGTTCAATATTTAATCTTTAACCCACATGGTAATTTTCCTGTTGTTTCTATTTCTGTATTGCTTTTTTAGAAGTCCATCCCATTAGACTTTAATTTCATGGGTAAAGTATTCTGTTTGTTAAAAGGAAAAAAAAAAAAAAGAATTATAGAGCTATTGAACATAATTTTCAGTTGTGGTTCTTCAGGATTCCAAATTTAGGTATACACAAAGTATTTTACCAACTGAGCTGAGCTCCAGTTTTCCAATTTATCTAATGGTCTTGTCCTTTGTAGATTTGCTGATATGATGAAATAATGAAAATATGGAGTTCCTTGGGCAGCTCCTATAAGATAAGGTAGGCAATAAATACATGATAATCATTATCATCATGATAAATATTAATTTTAACAAAGTGAGTCTCTCATGCACATTCTTCCAGCTAAGTCTGAAATTATGGACCTATTCTGAAACATTTTGAAGAATTTATATGATTTATTTCCCTGACATTTTATGGAAATTGAATGACATTGGAGGACTAATGATAATAATGCCTAGTAATTATTGAGCACATATCACATGACAGGCACCTCTCTAAACATTTTACATGTATTAACTTGTTGAATACTCACCAGAACCCTGTTAGAGAGCATACGGGTTTTCTCCCTCTTTTACAGTAGAGGAAATAAGATGTGAGAAGTTAAGTAACTTTTAAAGGCAGCTCAGCTGATGGGGGCAGAACGAGACTCTTACCCAAATGAGTGTAATTTTAAATCTATACTCATAAATAGCACTCAGCTGTGTACTCTTGCCTTTCCAAGATTCATTTTGATGAGTGTTTGATGGATTACCTCTACCACAAACACCAGATTTCTTATTAAAATGGGTTTGTTCTTTGTTCTGTACACAGGCTTTCATTTATGATTTACATTGTTTTTATTCCGATTTTAGCTCAATGGGTAATCACCTTTTCTCAGCATCCATGACTAAATCTTTCTCTGTGGAAAATGAAATCCGTCCCTGCCTTCTCATCTCTCTCAGTAACAGGAGGAAACACCTGGAGTGAGACAAGAGCTCTTTCCTACTTGAATTATAGAATTGAGAGTACCTTAGAGATCGTAATCTAACCCTCTCCCTGCATATACAAAGGAACTGAGGCCACAAATGATTCTGTTAATTTTATTATTTCATTCAGTCATTCATTCTACCATTCAGCAATAGTTGAAGTGCCCTAAGAACAGTTTATTTGTATGTGTGTTCTCAGCTGCTCAGTCGTGTCTGACTCTTTGCAGCCCCATGGACTATAGCCCTCCAGGCTCCTCTGTCCATGGAATTTTCTAGGCAAGAGTACTGGAGAGGGTTGCCATTTCCTTTTCCACGGGATCTTCCTGATATAGGGGTTGAACCCGCATCTCTTGCCTCTCCTGCATTGGCAGGCAGCTTCTTTACCACTAGAGCCACTTGGGATGCCCAGGAACCAGTCTGTACTTTGCACTGAAACAAGTTATTTCCCTGAGAGCTGTGGAGAATGTCAGTTGATACCCTAGGAGTTTAGGGCAGCTGAGAGCTCACAGTCCAACACTAAGAGGACTGTCAGATTGCCACGATTTCTAAAATACTGGGGTCACGTTTTAAATAAAATGCTTTGGCAAAACTAATACAATATTGTAAAGTTTAAAAATAAAAAAAAAAAAAAAGAACTTCCCCAAGTACTGCTGGTTTCCCTCCTCTAGGTTGTTTTAAGTCCCTGAGTCATATCATATTTCTAACAAAACATTTTTGCTCAAATCTAAGTTTTTTAAAAGGACACATGTCAATTCGTCATACTCTTGAGGCAAAGACAACTCACTTTGAGCTATTCAGTGCATTTATATTGAGTTTTTAAAATATATGCCATTTTAGTTAACTCATACTGTACTTGAAATTGCTTTTCAGAAGGAGTAAGTGACCATTTCAAACTATACTATTTAGAAAGAACAATTTCATTTTAAACAATTCGCCACAGGTCAGCTCATTTCAGAACTCCTGGAATCCAGTGGCCTATCATTATGACAGTTAGTTGAAATTCTCCATGGAAGAATTTCTATCCTATATTCTGACATAATGGAAGGATCTAAAATGTTACAGACATATCACTTTCTTCTTTTCCCTAATACAAACATTCATTTGCCTGCAATTTAAAATTTTAAAGTTATTTTTCAAGATCCAGCATCCTTGGCTTGCCTACAACAGGGTTGTTATGGGAATTTCATGGGGTGATTTAGTGCTATTGAGGCATTTTTTACTTATATAAGGATACATGATAGGGGTTGCTGTATGCTGGGAATTATGCTAGGTGTCTGAGCTACAAAGATGAAAACATGGAAGAGAGTTTGACAGAGTGATGGAACTAAATGTTTTAGAATCTATGAGTCTATGTCTATGAGTCAGACATTTTGTTGGGCATTCTATATATGCCAGTTCATTCAGCTTTTTAACCCTATGGGGTATGTATTCTGATTTTTCAGATATAGAAGCTGAGCTCAAAAATATCAGTAAAACTCAGATCACTCAGTTTAATAAATATGATGGAGGATAAATATGGTATCATGTAATATTTATTAGTTTATGTGTATGAATTCTAAAATGGAATTATAAACAAATGACCTGGGAACTAAGGAGAACACAAATTATTCTTTCTAGGGTGCTGCTCTAAGGTTAGGCTTTGGGAGTTGTATGAGAAAGAGGTGGAACTAGTAGACTTCTGGATTAAAGAAATGGAATAAAGAAGTTCTTTCAAAGACGAAACAGTGCGTGAGACAGGGAGTAGTCAGGCATTTCCAAGGTATAGAATACATTGCATGAGGGGTTGCAGAGCAGAGTGGGCCTGCTGCTGCTGCTGCTAAGTCACTTCAGTCTTGTCCGACTCTGTGCGACCCCATAGACGGCAGCCCACCAGGCTCCCCCGTCCCTGGGATTCTCCAGGCAAGAACACTGGAGTGGGTTGCCATTTCCTTCTCCAGTGCATAAAAGTGAAAAGTGAAAGTGAAGTCGCTCAGTTGTGTCTGACTCTTAGCGACCCCATGGACTGCAGCCCTCCAGGCTCCTCCATCCATGGGATTTTCCAGGCAAGAGTACTGGAGTGGGGTGCCATTGCCTTCTCCAGAGTGGGCCTAAAAAACGCTAATACCGTATCAGTCCACATCCTTAAGTTTACCTCTGCTTTCCCCTGAAGCTTTTGTAGACAGCTTCTCAATTTCAACACTAATCTCTGCTTCTCTGTCTGGTAACGTTTTTTGGCAACAGAGACCTTTGTTCAACTGCAGATGGGTGCAAGCTGGATGTGTGAGAAGGTTAACAACCTCAGAAGTGACCCTCAACCAATGGGAGAAGGGAAATAGTGGTTCATGCCTTAGTCCCTTGGTCCCTTGGTAAGGAAACCTGAGACCGACACCCCACAGTTTCACAGGGGCCCTCCGGTAGAACTGAACTGCAGCTGCCTGGCTTTTAAATGAACATTTTAGGGTCTTTTCTCACTTTCCTGTCTTATTATTCTTTGGAGCTGGTACTCGCTTATCCAGGTAAAATTGCCTTTACCCGAGTCCTTGTTTTAAGGTCTGCTTTGTGAGTGGGTGGGACTCACAGTAAGAGGGCAGGAAAAACGGAAGCAGAGGAAGAGATAGGTAGGAGTCCTTCCTTATATGTTAAGAGACATGGACTTTACCTGAAGGAGAGGGGAAGTGATTAAAGGCTTTAAAGAGGAAAATAATGGCAAGTTTTAATTTAGAAAGATTACTCAGGCTCTGTGGCTAAGACACAGTAGAATGGTCAAGGATGGCCAGGGAGACTATTGGGGGAATTTTTGCAGTCAGTGAGTAGGTCTCAATTTGAGCTATTGATGTAGGATTGGTGACAGATTGAGACTTTTAAGATAGTATATGAAAAAAAAAAAAGATAGTATATGAAAGGGGATGGTTAGTGCATGTATCAGCCAAGATAACAGCAAAAAATAGATGTATATTCAAAATAGGTTAATTTAAAGAATGTGTACTAAAGGAACTATTATAAAAATTGTTTGCAGGATGAAGGAAAACCATGAAAGATCGTATCCCAAGGCAGGTAAAAGCAGAGGAACTTATTCTACCCTAGACCCAAAAGGACACTGCCCAAGAAATGGATTCCAGAGCCTAAAGGAGAGGGTAGTTCAGACAAGTCCCCTTGAGCAGAGGGTTGACCGGTCCTGAGGCTGAACCAGTCCAACGACACTCTGTGGGGAGGAAGCCAGAGGAGGAAACAACTAGACTTCTTTCTCTTCCCATTAGTATCCTGATGCAGCTCTCCACTGACCAAACCAATGGTAAATCAGAGTTTAGGTCACATGTTGATGTAGACCATGGAAATCTGCCACCTGGGATGAAGGGCAGAAGGTCAAAGGAAAAGGGTAGATACGGAAGGCAAAAGAAAGATAGTACAGTGTCCAGCAGCAAGACCTAGGGACCAGAAAGCAGAACCAAACGATTTAGGACAAAAATTAGAGGGAAAAGAAGGGAAGACCCTGCCTGCCTTGCAGAGGCTTTCTTAGTGTGCTCTGTAATGGTCTCCTGTCTAGGTGAGAGGTGGGGAGTGCACTCGGATGGGGTGTGATGGCATGGACGCTGGGAATAAGCAGGCTGAAAAGAGTGTGAGGCTGAGATCAGTGATGGCACCAGTGTCTTTGTTTAGTCCAGGGATTGTTGGATCTAGGTGGCCTGAAGCTGCACAGAATGTATGTGTGAGTGCATGTGTGTGTGTGTGTGTGTGCTCAGTCGCTCAGTCATTCTGACTCTCTGCAACCCCATGGATTGCAGCCAACCAGGCTCCTCTGTCCATGGGATTTTCCAGGCAAGAATACTGGGTGGGTCCCCAAGCCCTCCTCCAGGGCATCTTTCCAACCCAGGGATTGAACTTGTGTCTTGCATCTCCTACACTGGCAGGCAGACTCTTTACCACTGCGCCACCTGGGAAGCCTTTCATGCTGCAGTCCATGGGTCACAGAGTCAGATACGACTGAGTGACTGAACCGAACACTTGGGAAAGCCTGCCTTAGACTAAAATGAAACGTCTCTAAAAGTTCCTTTTTTCCCCGAAAATTAAGGTTAGAAATGACACTTTCACATCCCACATGTCTACTTCTCAGCTCTGAAGTACATGTGAAGACACACACAGACACACACACACTTGTGAACTTGTGATGCTGGAAAGTACACTGGTTTTGATAATATTTCTACTAAGCATCTGGTGACAGGTCCTAAGATACTAGAGCATTCATTTTCCTGTTCTTTGCAGGCCAGGGAACATGTAGCCATCTGAAACTTTTTTGTGTTATTACTGTGAATAGTTCAACTGCATATAAGTGGGAAACAGGACTACAGTCATACTGGAGAGGTTTCTGGGCAATCAGTGCACTAGCAAAGACTCCTGCCTTCCTGGGGAACAGAATCCATCAGAACCAGGTCTGTCTCACTTTGCTAGACAGACAGTATGTCTGAGAAAAGCCTTGGTCTTTGAGTTAGCAACTCAAGGTTCAAATCCTGACTTTACCTCTTCCCTATGTAAGATTTAGCTGACTACACATACCTTCAGTTTCCTATCTGTAGGATTCAGAAAATGAGTCTGGCTTACTTTCTGCAATTGCTACAAGGCAATTTATGCAAAGCATAGTTGTTTACTGCATATTTCTATATAAGAACTATCTATGTCTATTTATATATAGATAGTTTCCATTGTTTCCCCATCTATATCTATTTCTATACAAAAAATTATCACTATTTATTTTGTTACAACTTTCTACCAGGGAGAACAGAGTCCTTTGTTCCCATGGCTTGTAGGCTTTTAGAAGAAAATGCTAAATTCTAGGTGGAAACATTGCTATGACCATGAGCTATTTGTTCAGATGGATTTGGGTTTTAGGCCAGGCTCCTCCATTTATCAACTGTTCAAATCTAGGCAAGTTCTTTAAATTCCATTCAATTTCCATATCACTAAACTGAGAATAATAATATTCATGTCACAGGATTATTGCAAGTAAGTTAGGTAATACACAAAAAGGATTAGCATTCACCACAGAGAGTGAGAGCTCTGCTAATGGTAAATATATTTCATTGGCTGGTTAGCTTCTTTCCTCCTTATCCCAGTCCTGTTTCCCAACTCTCCCCATCCCTTCTTTTTTCTCCTCCTCTTGCCTGAGTCTAAACCCTCAGGGATTCTAGACTGAGTATAATAAGACACTTGGCCTAGGGATGAGTCTAGAAACTTTATATATGTTAGTCTATTTCATCCTCACAAGAAACTTAGATATAGTCCCCATCTGACACATGAGTAACCAAGGCTCAGAGTGGGTACATAATTGCCAGAGTCACACAGCTGATTATTGGCAACACCAGTTTAAACATGGATTTGCCCAGCTCCACACACAGTTCTTCCTACATCTCTGTTCTGGCTCATGCAAAATTAAATGTGATTATGTAGTAAAGGAAAACACTCTGTAATGTGTGAAGTGATACATGTGAAATGCTCTTATTTTACATATTGTAAAAATGTTAACAATTATACTACTGGCTTGGCACAGAGGCCTTTTACATACAGTCTGACTTGCACTCACCAGGCAGATGAGGCTCTTTGGTTCTACACTGACCGACAGGGTAGACTGAGCAAAAACTGCGAGGGGACTATTCAGTGTTCCCTGTCTTTTCAGGCAGAGGGAAGGACAAGTAAGACAGGCCAGCAGTCTACTTCCTCCCCGTGGTGCCTTGAGAATCAGCTGTGAATGGTGAGGGAGTGGGTCCACATGTGACCCAGAATGTGGTTTCCATCAACAGGCAAGGTGGCTTCCAGGAATCTCAGTCCCAGAATAGTTAAGGAGGGTAACAATGGGAAGTGTACAGCACATCCGGCTTGATACCAGGGTATGGGGATGGCCCACTGCCTGGGTCTATAAAAGCCATTTACTGAACTAAGAACTTAGCTCAAATAATAATTTAAGCATCCAATTAACACAACAGCTGGATTTTTAATTCTTTTTTTTTTAAACGTTCTCACAAGTGAACTGCCTTCTAAAAAAACAATGACCTATTTTTAAATTCACATGTTACTGGCAGAGCAAAAATTCTGGTTAAGGTGCGCTGGACTGTCACTGGTAGTGATAATGAAGGAAGAAAATAGGAATGTCTGCATAAATGTCCAATCAGGGATGTTTGATTAGTTTTCACCCTCTCTTGCTTGCCTTTCATCCCTCCTTTCTTCCTTCTTCTTCTATTATTTCTCTTCCTTCCTTATTCTATTGAAAAACAATAATACAAGTTTTTAGGAGAGTGGTGATGGTTTTCTAAGGCTGCTGCTGCTGCTGCTAAGTCACTTCAGTTGTGTCCGACTCTGTGCAACCCCATAGACGGCAGCCCACCAGGCTCCCCCGTCCCTGGGATTCTCCAGGCAAGAACACTGGCTAGGGTGATACTAAAACTTTGTGGTTAATTCAGAAGGCCCAGAAGAGGTCACTGTGATTAACTCTGTGACTTTCTTAAATATCTTAATCATGTGAATATTTTGTTCCTCCAGAGCATTATCTAAAATCCAGCAGAAGAATTTCAACATTTTCCTTGGAAGCTTCTTAAAGTCACCTACCTTCATGCCTCCTCCTTTTAAGTTCACTTAAGCAAATCTGCCATTTTGCACAAAGTTCCATTTAACCTATAATGTTTTACATGGGCTTATTTAACCGAAGGGCTTCCCTGATAGCTCAGTTGGTAAAGAATCTACCTGCAATGCAGGAGGCCCGGATTTGATTCCTAGGTCGGGAAGATCCACTGGAGAAGGGATAGGCTACCCTGTGGCTCAGCTGGTAAAGAATCTTCTCGCAATGTGGGAGACCTGGATTCGATCCCTGAGTTGGGAAGATCTCCTGGAGAAGGGAAAGGCTACCCACTCCAGTATTCTGGCCTGGAGAATTCCATGGATTGTATAGTCCACGGGGTCTCAAAGAATTGGACACAACCGAGCGACTTTCACTTATTTAATCGTAAGTGAAAAATGGGGAAAAAAATGCCTTTGAGATGAGTCTCATAAGCAGTTCTTCTCTGTGAAGTTAATTGGAGTTGGTGGCATTCCTAGTCATTTAATCTATCTGTATATTAATTTATATATATTTATCTATAGGTAGATATAGACACATATCAGGATAACAGCTTTATTGCTGAGCACATGGATTCTAAATACAGCTGCTTTATGTGTTACATTCTGTACTAAGAGCATCATATAAATGAGCTCAATTAATTCTCCAGTGATCTGGTAAGAGATATATCACTTATTGTAATTTATAAAAGAAGAAACCCAGGATTAGAGAGATTAGGCAACTTTCCTAAGTCAGAAAGTGGCAATTTTCATATCAGGATTAATTTCCCAACTCAGGTTCTTTCAAATGTCTATTCTGTTTCCCTCCTTTTTTATTAGAAGACTATAACTTCTTCCCACTTGGTAGCTAAGTAAAGTAAACATAGAAAGCATTGCTATACCTACTATACACATGATAAAACAGGACCAGAGATTCTAAAGTGATCAGTTCACAGCAATACCAGAGACTTCTCTCAGGTAAAGTGAATGAATCACTATGATAATGAATTGTCATATTATCAAGATATTTTATTAGGTTAAAATTTAAAAAGTGTCTTTTTTCTTTGCCCAAGAGAATTATCCACAGAAAAAGATGATTTTTAATGAAAAATGAAAACTGTGACAACTCGTGCAACAGGGAGCAAGCAAGTATGAGTGCTCAGTTGTCTCCAACTCTTTGCAACCCTATGAACCGTAGCCCACCAGGCTCCTCTGTCCATGGAATGTTCCAGGCAAGAATGCTGGAGTGGGTTGCCATTTCCTACTCCAGGGGATTTTCCTCACCCAGGGATCAAACCCACATCTCTTGCATCTCTTGTGTCTCCTGCATTGGCAGGCAGGTTCTTTACCCCCGTGCCACCTGGAAGGCCCATCATGCAACAGGAAAGTGAAACGTAAATGCTTTTGTAGGATTGATGACTACCTCCTGTCTGCTCTGAAACGACAGGGAACTTTCGTTTGTTTCACCTGCTTGGTTTACCTCTGACTTTGCATCAATAGGTTTCATTTCTTGTGATTGTAACAAGATCGTCATCAATGATATTTCAACTCCCCTTTCACTGCAGGAAGCCCCAGTAGTTCTCACTGCCAGTAGGACTTTGAATCCTACAACAATTTTCTGTAGGATTCCAAGGCAGGTTGTTAAGATACCAACCAAAGCAATGACAGACTAGAGGTCTTCATGGAAACGCTGAAACTCAGCTCCAAGTCTTTCTTCCCGACTCATCCCTGGTTCTACCACAGTACAGTTTACTCAGATCTTGTACCCTTTTATTATACTGACTGAACACTGCTGCAAATGGATCCTGACTTGGATTATTCTCTTCTGGCCCTTACTCTGAAAATGAACAATTCCCTTGGATTTGTTTTTTAAAAAAGGTTGTCTAATCTTGCCTGGATCAGACCTGTCTAGTAGAGATATAGTATGAAGCACATGTAAAATTTTCAACATTTTTTACTAATGACATTTTTTAAAAGAAAAAGGTAAACTTAGTTTTAATAATTTTTTTTAGCCTAAAATATCACATATAGTATGTAACCAATGTAAAAAAATTTTAACGAGGTATTTTGCAGTCTTCATACCAAGTTTGTGAAATATGATGTGTATTTACACTTTACAGCATATCTCAGCTTGAACGCACAACATGAAAATGTTCACTAGTCACATGTGGTTTAGTGGCTACTCTATTGGACAGTGCAGGCCTAGCTTTGCAATTATGGAGATAAAAATGGGTTTTTGCATGATGGAAACCTGCATTAAGGACTTTGTCATGAAATTTTAAATAAAAATAAGAACCAGTCTGTCAAATATTTATTAAGTGCCAACTATGTACCATACTAGGTGCTAAGGATATAGGAAAAGTGAGGTAGACCTCTGAAGGATTTTACATTAGAAAGACGTATAAAATAACTTTTTATACATTAAAAATAAAATAACTTTTCCATTGTTCCATCACCAAGGAGCTGAATCCTTCTAAATGGCTGCAATGGGGGAGGGGTCGGTAGGGTAAAGAATATAAACTAGTATTACAAAGGGATTTCTTTTAGTACTCATTTCTCTATCCAATGGGAGAGCTATTTTTTATAGCTAGGACAATGATGAAGTCACTCTCCCAACAGCATTCCTTCCCTATTTTCCCTCCACCCAACCCAAAGAACTAAACAAGGTTCCTTTCATTAGGACAGCTTCAGGATAAGAAATTCAGAACAGAGGAACAAGATGCCCCCAGATCATAATGCTCTCAGGGAGAGAACCAAAGACCTAGTCCTCCACAGGGAGGAAATCTGATAATTACTATCAAGCCTTTTTACCAGCTGTGTGATACAACAGGCAAATATTTTTTTATTTTTAAATATAGACTTTGGATTTTTTGATAGAGAACAAAAGACAGTGCTGACTTTATTTAATAACGGCCTTGATATAAGAAAGTGATACCCCTGTGTAGCTTAGCATGAGATGAGATCAACATGGTACAATCAAGAAATTCAACTCAGCCAGATGAGACCTTCCTGGATTAAGGCCTTACTTGTCAATAACTCTTCATAGGGAAGAATTTAGGATTCTAAAATAGGACTTGCCTGCATATCTTTTATAAGTCATGGTACTGTAAAATCCTTCTGGGGTCTGGTTTCAGAAGTCTTTGCCTATATCCCCTACTCTGTTGTTGTTGTTCAGTCATTCAGTCATATGTCCAACTCTTTGCAACCCCATGGACTACAGCATGCCAGGCTTCCCTGTCCTTCACCATCTTTCAGAATTTGCTGACTCATGTCCATTGAGTCAGTGATGCCATCCAACCGTCTCATCCTCTGTCACCTCCTTATTCTCCTGTCCTCAATCTTTCCCATCATGAGGGTCTTTTCCAATGATTAGGTTCTTCATATCAGGTGGCCAAAGTATTAGAGCTTCAGCTTCAGCATTGGTTCTTCCAATGAATAGTCAGGGTTGATTTCCTTTAGGATTGACTGGTTTGCTCTCATTGCAGTACAAGGGACTGTCAAGAGTCTTCTCCAACACCACTGTTCAAAAAGCGTCAATTCTTTGGTATTCAGCCTTCTTCATGGTCCAGCTCTCACATCCGTATATGACTACTGGAAAAACCATAGCTTTGACTATATGTATCTTTCTTGGGAAAGTGATGTGTTCGCTTTTTAATATGCTGTCTAGGTTGGTCATATCTTTTCTTCCAAGGAGCAAGTGTCTTTTAATTTCATGGGTGCAGTCTGTCTGCAGAGATTTTGGAGCCCAAGATAATAAAGTCTTTCACTGTTTCCATTGTTTCCCCATCTATTTGCCATGAAGTGATTGGATCGGATGTCATGATCTTTGTTTTTTGAATATTGAGTTTTTAAGCCGGCTTTTTCACTGTCCTCTTTCACCTTCATCAAGAGGCTCTAGTTCCTTTTCACTTTCTGCCGTAAGGGTGGTGTTATCTGCATATCTGAGGTTATTGATATTTCTCCCATCTATCTTGATTCCATCTTGAGCTTCATCCAGCTGCCATTTTGCATGATGTACTCTGCATATAAGTTAAATAAGCAGGGTGACAATATACAACCTTGATGTACTCCTCTCCCAGTTTGGAACCAGTCCATGTCTGGTTCTAACTTTTGCTTCTTGACCTACATACAGACTTCTCAAGAGGCAGGTCAGGTGGTCTGGTATTCCCATCTCTTTAAGAATTTTCCACAGTTTGTTGTGATCCACACAGTCAAAGGCTTTAGCATAGTCAATGAAACAGAAATAGATGTTTTTTTCCTGGGATTCCCTTGCTTTTTCTATGATCCAATAGATGTTGGCAATTTAAGCTCTGGTTCCTCTGCCTTTTCTAAGTCCAGCTTGTACTTCTGGAAGTTCTCAGATCAAGTACTGTTCCTAGCTTGAAGGACTTTGAGCATTATCTTGCTAGTGTGTGAAATGAATGCAATTGTGCAGTAGTTTGGACATTCCTTGGCATTGCCCTTCTTTGGGATTGGAATGAAAACTGACTTTTTCCAGTCCTGTGGTCACTGCTGAGTTTTCCAAATTTGCTGACATATAGAATGCAGCACTCTAACAGCATAATCTTTTAGGATTTGAAATAGCTCAGCTGGAATTCCATCACCTCCAGTAACTTTTTTTGTAGTTGTGCTTCCTAAGGCCCACTTGACCTCACACTCCAGGATGTCTGACTCTAGGTGAGTGACCACACCATAATGGTTCTGTGGATCATTAAGACATTTTTTGTACAGTTCTCCTGTGTATTCTTTTTTTAAAATTTTAAGTTTATTTATTTTAATTGGAGGCTAATTACTTTACAATATTGTATTGGTTTTGCCATACATCAACATGAATCCGCCACGGGTGTACACGTGTTCCCTATCCTGTATATTCTTGCCACCTCTTAATCTCTTCTACTTCTGTTAAGTCCGTACCATTTCTGTCCTTTTATTGTGCCCATCTTTGCATGAAATGTAAAGATAGACCTTACTTGACATTACAGTCATGATTCTCATCCCCAGGACCACTTAAACAGAGCCTTGCAAGGAAATCTGCTTAACATGATTTGTTTCTTTCTGGTGGACTGTGAATTATACTAATAGTCTACATAAGATGGCAAAAATGTTTATAGAAAAAAATTTATCAAAGCAAATGCCAAATGGATGGAACAGATAATACATGAGTTAAAAGGCAAGAAAGATCAATGTGGGCCTTGTTGGTTGGAAGGTGAGACATGAACTGGATTCGAGAGAATGGGTAGAACGTGTACCATCATAAGCTGGAAAGTCATCAAGCATAAAACCAGAAAGTTTCGCTTGCTGTTTTTATTTATGGGCTGAACATGCACTTTAGGGAGCCCACATGGCCCTTTCACAGTGTGGATAGCCTCAGTCTGGTCTTAATCAGGCTGAAAGTATTGGCTTCAGACTCTAGCTCAGGTTTTCTTTCCCGGCATTTTCTGTTGTTTAGAGGAAATGGGAAACACACTCAGTTCTCTGTACTCTGGAATATACCATGGGTATTGCTGTAATTCAATAAGGATTATTAATGAGAGGAGTAATAAAACAGTGGAATAAAACACAGTGATAGCCCAATACCCAGAGACAGAACTGAAACTTACCAGAAATTGTATAGCTTTTGATTCAGCTATCAGAGCACCCCCCCAAAAACAAAAGTGAGAGAAGGTTAATCAATATCTATAATCCTTTAATAAATAATAAATTGTTCTCAGTGGAATGTGAGAGACTTGTTTCTTGTTTGCTTTTCCTTTGTTTGGTAATTCAGCAGAGTGCACACCCTATCAATCCATTCTAACGAGTTCTTAGTTTATATATTTTATTTGTCCCTGATGTCATATTAATAGTGGATTTGAGGGATTGTACTATTTGTAAGAAAACAGGCAAAGGAAGAAAAAATACTTTCCTTTGCCTAAAATTGAATCTCTACTGCTTAAAGAATCTAATTTTTTCTTTATTTCCCATCCTCCCACCCTCTTGTTCACTTTTTCTCCCTCTCTGCCTCTCTGTTTTGGTTTGGTTCCTTTTATTTGTTAGAAGACAGTGATAGCGTTCAATCATAACAGAGAATTTACTGTCTTCCAATTTTAAGTTATTCTTCAGAAGAATTCAGATGTTCTTAATATATCATGCAAAATGTCATTTATCTTAAAAAAAATAAGAAAATCTCCATGCAATTAAGTGTTCTATACAGTATATTAGACCTCATGTTATTCACAAGGATCTCTGGATTCTATCTAGCTCCACTCCTGTGAAATTTCTCTTGGGAAATTGACAGAAGTCCTTAGCTTGTCCGTGTTTAGGTTTCCACATCTGAATGTAAAGGAATGTATTGAGAACCAAATACAACTATATCTGCAGAAGTGCGCTAAGAGCTTATCAAATACCTCCATCTGAAAGTTAATAGTCACATAGGCTATATGGGAAAATGTATTTGATTTTGTCACATTTTGTTTATTACTGTTTGGCCTAAGAATCGGTATATTTGTTCAAAAGTTAAAGTTCTTTATATAAGTGAGTCTGTTTCTTAGACTCCTGTTAATATAATCAGTGGATTTGGAAATTTCATAGAGAGATAAACCAGTGATTTCTTTCTAATTAACTATGTGGCTTAGGCAGTTGGTTTATCCCAGTTTTTGTCTCAATGCACATTCACCTCAAAAAATTCCAGCTTTTGTTAAAGGAAGAAGAAAATGAATTGCCTACAATCCCATACCATTCTTCATCACAGTTAACATTCTAGTGTATTTCTTCTAGTAAATACATATATGTATATGCATATATGAATACATGTTTATATGAAATAAAAATGTATAAATTATACATGATATATGTAAGCAAATATTTTTATATAATATATAAATGTATGTTAGATATATTATTTATTAACCTATATGCTGTGCTGTACTGAGTTGCTCAGTCGTGTCCTCCTCTTTGTGACCCCATGGACTATAGCCTGCCAGGCTCCTCTGTCCATAGGCATTCTTCAGGCAAGAAGACTGGAGTGGGTTGCCATGCCTTCCTCCAGGGGCTTGTCCCAACCCAGGATTGAACCCAGTCTCCTCATTGCAGATGGATTCTTTACCATCTGAGCTACCAGGAAACCCATTAAACTATATAAATAATGTATATAAATATATAAATGTACAAATAAATGTATATGCACACATATTTATATACACAATTAAATGTATCTAAATATATATGAATATACATTATAAAATTACCACCAGTATTAGTCATTTAATATATTCCTCTTAGTAATTTTACTCACATATATATGTTTTCTATTTTTACATTACAAAATGGACTGTGATGAACATTCCCATAGCTAAATTTTACAGGCAATAATTTTTTATAAAATGTACTGTTTTCCCAGTTCTGTTTAAGTCACATTTTGAATTGTGCTGTCTCTCTTTACATCATGGAGCTAAAACCAAATGAAAGCACATTTTGGCGGTTTTGGCCTTATTCACATAAAAAGTGCTCAATCCTACTCCTTCCTGTCTTTGTTCTTTGATTCCACTCTGCTTTTAGCACCCTCAGACCTCCTTGGTTTTAGCTGTCATTCCTGATCCCCAATTTAGCTCTTAGTCTTGACAACAGATCTGGCTTCTTTTCTCTAGTTTTAAACCTTGGCATTCTCCTCTGGATGCAGCTTACCCTCCCCAACTGGCTTCATTCCCTCCTGACCATTCTGGGAAACTGTGAAGCTCAATCAAGCCTGAGCTTGGCTGCCCTGTTCAGTCTGGCTGGAATTTAAATGCATGGCAGAATAGAGTGTTTAGAACTCGAGGTTGTGGTCAGATTACAGAGGCCTTGAGTGCCAAAGTAAAGGATTAGACTCTTTTCTGTAGACATTGTGGCCTCAGTTAAGGATTTTAAACAGGGTGTGCTTTAGGGAGATTAATTTGGGATTTGTATGTAAAATGAAACAGGGGGAGAAAGACCCGAGATGGGAGGCTATCAGAATGGACCAAGTGATGGATACTCTGGGTCTGTAATAAGTTCGAAAGAGAGGAAGAGAGGACGTGACAGTTTTTTTTTTTTTTTTTTTTTTTAGTAGAACAGGTGGGACTTGTAAGACACATGGATATTATTACTAGTAATAATACTGCAAACAATAATATTATAAAGATCTTACTGTGTACTAGTTACAATACTACGTATTTTACAGGTATTAGCTCATTTAGCTCTTTCAACAATCTGAGGTGAAAACAATTATTTTCCTAATTTTGCAAATGAAGAAATTTAGTATTAGAAAAGTTAGTGAACTTGCCCAGGATCACATGGGTTAAGTGGCCTTCTAATCCAGATTGCTCAGATTTCAGTGCCCGCGCTCCTGATTGAGTTAAAATGGAAGATAATAGCAGAAACAAGGAGCATGAAAGAGGACTGCATTGCTGCCTGTAAATATAAAGGGGAGGGATTTCTTAGGAGAAATCATTATTTTTAACTGTAGCTAAAACTTCAATGACTGTTTCTCATTTTCAGGACAGAGTGCTTTTTATTCTGTAATAGCTAGGAATAATCATCCCAGTCTTCCCCTCCTTTCCTAAAATCTCTTACAGAGCTTCCTATTCTTGTTTACATGGAATTGAGCAGCTTGCATTGTCAGAGCTTTGCCTAAATTGTGGTTGCAGAATTAGCCTCCTGCTGTTATAACTCAGTGTTGTGAAATGAGATCTTGTGATATAGTTACAGTCACCCAGTTGACGCTGATACTTTGCAGTTGCTATTTCCTCCCATACAAATAAAACTGTTGCCAAACATATTTATTAGTTCCTGATAAAAAGCATCTCTTGATTTTAATCCAATACAGTGGATTAAGTTAAATGTCAAGGTAATATCAGTTTTGTCTTTGAAAGGTATTGTCATACAAAAAACCCTGGGATTGTCTTTTAGGTAAGTGCAAACCCTGTTCTAGGTTTTGTAAATGTATTGGGCTGGCCAAAAAGTTCGTTTGGTAAATCCAAACGAACTTTTTGGCCAGCCCAATAATACAGAAGATTCCCTCTCTTAAGGAGATTCACTTCCGTAGTAGCTGCATATATACTGCCAACTTTTCCAGCTAGCTATATCAAAAGTAAACAAATGACTCTTACAAAAGATTAAATTATTACAATAAAGATTTTATATCTCTCCTGAATGAATAAATAAATGAATAAAATACATTTTAGCCAATTATTCATCAACCCTATAGCCTGCTTGTAAATAATTGGAGATTAGACCAAGTCAATGAAATGAGAGAAGGAAAGGAAATGACTGGTATAGAGATTGGGAAAGAATAGATAAAACTGTTTTTGTTCACAATTGTTTATGTAGAAAATTCCAAAACCAATACAATATTGTAAAGTAATTAGCCTCCAACTAAAATAAATTAATTTATATTAAAAAGAGAAAATCCCAAGAAAAGTAAAGAACAAAACAAAACACACACACAAAAACTCCTTAGTCAATAAACAATTATAACAAGGCTATAGAATACAAGGCTAATACACGAAAGTCAGTGATTGTCTATACATCAAAAATTAAGCGATTGGAATTTGAAGTTGAAAACATGATGCCATTTTTTATTATCACTAAAAAAGGTAAGAAATGCTTAAGCATAAAACTAATTATATATATATATATATATATATATATATATATATATAGGATCAGTATTAGGAAAACTAGAAAACTTCTGCTTCGTTGACTATGCTAAAAAGTTTAACTGTGTGGATCACAACCAACTGTGGGAAATTCCTAAAGAGATGGGAATATCAGACCACCTTACCTGTCTCCTGAGAAATCTGTATGCAGGTCAAGAAGCAACAGTTAGAACTGGACATGAAACAATGGACTGGTTCCAAATTGGGAACGGCCATATCAAGGCTGTTTATCCATACCCTGCTTATTTAATTTATATGCAGAGTACATCATGCAAAAAGCCAGGCTGGATGAAGCACAAGCTGGAATCAAGATTGCTAGGAGAAATATCAATAACCTCATATAGGCAGATGACACCACTTTCATGGCAGAAAGCAAAGACGAACTAAAGAGCCCCTTGGTGGAAGTGAAAGAGGAGAGTGGAAAAGCTGGCTTAAAATTCAACATTCAAAAAATGAAGATCATGGAATCCAGTCCCATCACTTCATGGCAAATAGATGGGGAAACAATGGAAACAGTGACAGACTTTATTTTGGGGGGCAGAAAGTGAAGAGGAACTAAAAAGCCTCTTGATGAAAGTGAAAGAAGAGAGTGAAAAAGTTGGCTTAAAGCTCAACATTCAGAAAACGAAGATCATGGCATCTGGTCCCATCACTTCATGGGAAATAGATGGGGAAACAGTGGAAACAGTGTCAGACTATTTTTCTGGGCTCCAAAATCACTGCAGATGGTGATTGCAGCCATGAAATTAAAAGATGCTTACTCCTTGGAAGGAAAGTTATGACCAACCTAGATAGCATATTCAAAAGCAGAGACATTACTTTGCCAACAAAGGTCCGTCTAGTCAAGGCTATGGTTTTTCCAGTAGTCATGTATGGATGTGAGAGTTGGACTGTGAAGAAAGCTGAGTGCCGAAGAATTGATGCTTTAGAACTGTGGTGTTGGAGGAGACTCTTGAGAGTCCCTTGGACTGCAAGGAGGTCAAACCAGTCAGTCAATCTAAAGGAAATCAGTCCTGAATATTCATTGGAAGGACTGATGCTGAAGCCGAAACTCCAATACTTTGGCCACCTGATGTGAACAACTGACTTATGGGAAAAGACCCTGATGCTGGGAAAGATTGAAGGCAGGAGGAGAAGGGGATGACGTAAGATGAGATGATTGAATGGCATCACCAGCTTGATGGATATGAGTTGAGCAAGCTCTGGGAGTTAGTGACGGACAAGGAAGTCTGGCGTGCTACAATCCATGGAGTCGCAAAGAGTTGAACTTGACTGAGTGACTAAACTGAACTGAACTGAATGAAAGAAATCAAAGATCTAAATAAATGGAGAGATAGTCTATATTCATGGATAGGAAGATTATTAAGATGTTAATTATCCCCAACTTGATCTATAAATTCAATGCAATCTCAGTGACAAATCTCCCAAGTAGCCAACATAATGCTGTGTTGAATAGTACATAATATTGAAGAAAAAGACCAAAATTGGAGAATTAACTTGACCTGACTTCAAGACTTATTTTAAAACCATAGTAATCAAGACAGATGTTTTGGTGAAAGAATAAACAAATAAATCAGTGGAACAGAATGGAGGGTCAAGAAAGAGACCCTTACAGATTATCTCGGACAAAGTAGCTAAGGCAATTCAATGTAGAAGGGCAATCTTTTCAATAAACGCTGCTAGAACAGCAGGACATGGACATGCAAAATGTGAATCTAAACACACATCTTACACCATTTACAAAAATTAACTCAAATCACTGGCCTAAATGTAAAATGCAAAACTCTAAAATTTATAGATGATAATTTAGGAGAAAATCTAAATTACCTCTATTGGGCAATGAGGTTTTTAAATACCAAAAGCACAATCCCTGAAAGAAAGTTCATAAAGCAAACTTCTTAAAAATAAAATTTCTACTCTGCAAAAGGCACAGGTAAAAATATAAAGACACAAATCACAGGCTGGGAGAAAATATTTGTAGAACACATACCTGAGAAAAGATTTATATCCAAAATATACACAGAATTCAGCAATTAAACAGCAACAACACAATTATAAAATAGGCTAAAGATCTTAAAGGCACCTCACCAAAAAAGATAAGTGTGGAATAAGCATATTAAAATTTGCTCAACATCATATGTTATTAGGGCATTTCAAATTCAAACAATGAGACACCATTAATACCTGTTGAAATTACTAAAATCTAATAACATAGCAGCACCAATTGCTAGCAAGGATGTAAAGTAACAGTAACACTTATTCATTGTTGAAGAGAATGAAAAATTCTACAACCACTTGAAGAGTTTCAGTTTCTTGCAAAGTGAAATATAGTATTTTACCATGTGATTTTGAGATTACACTTCTAGATATTTACCCAAATGAGTTGAAAATATATACACACACAAAAGCCTGGACACAAATCTTTACAGTAACTTTATTCATAATTGCCTCAAATTAGAAACAGTCAAAATATCCTTCAATAGGTGAATGGATATGTAAACTGTGATGTGTCTAAGCAATTGTATATTACTCAATGATAAAAAGAAATGAGCTATCTTTTCATCAAGCCATGAAAAGATACGAAGAAAACTTAAAGGCATATTGGGAAGTGACAGAAGCCAGCATAAAAAGTCTACCTACTGTATGATTCTATCTCGTGACATCCTGGAAAAGGCAAAGCTCCAGAGATAATTTTAAAAAGGCATGAAGGAGAGGGATGAAGCATAGCAAATTTTAGGGCAGTGAAACTATTCTCTAGGGTGCTGTAATGTGGATACATGACATTACAAATGTGTCCAGACACACAGAAGTGTACAACACAAAGACTAGACAGCAATACACACTATGGAATTTAGTTAATAGTAATATATCAGTATGAGTTCATCAGCGTAATGCATGTTCCATACTACTGTGAGATGTTAATAATAGGAGAACCTCTGTAGGGAGATGGAGAATATAGAAACCCTTTGAAAGATCTGCTCAGTTTCTCTCTAAACCTGAAACTTCTAAAATCCAAATGAAGTCTACAAATTAAAAAGATGTGGTGGTTATTTCTGCTTTACTGACTATGCCAAAGCCTTTGACTGTGTGGATCACAATAAACTGTGGAAAATTCTGAAAGAGATGGGAATACCAGACCACCTGACCTGCCTCTTGAGAAATCTGTATGCAGGTCAGGAAGCAACAGTTAGAACTGTTGTTCTGTTTTGTTTGTTCTGTTTTGTTGTTCTGTTCTGTTTGTTCTGTTTGACTGGTTCCAAATAGGAAAAGGAGTACATCAAGGCTGTATATTATCACCCTGCTTATTTAACTTATATGCAGAGTACATCATGAGAAATGCTGGGCTGGAAGAAACACAAGCTGGAATCAAGATTGCCAGGAGAAATATCAATAACCTCAGATATGCAGATGACACCACCCTTATGGCAGAAAGTAAAGAGGAACTAAAAAGCCTCTTGATGAAAGTGAAAGTGGAGAGTGAAAAAGTTGGCTTAAAGCTCAACATTCAGAAAATGAAGATCATGGCATCTGGTCCCATTACTTCATGGGAAATAGATGGGGAAACAGTGGAAACAGTGTCAGACTTTATTTATTTGGGCTCCAAAATTACTGCAGATGGTGATAGCAGCCATGAAATTAAAAGACGCTTACTCCTTGGAAGGAAAGTTATGACCAACCTAGATAGCATATTCAAAAGCAGAGACATTACTTTGCCAACAAAGATTCGTCTAGTCAAGGCTATGGTTTTTCCTGTGGTCATGTATGGCTGTGAGAGTTGGACTGTGAAGAAGGCTGAGCACCAAAGAATTGATGCTTTTGAACTGTGGTGCTGGAGAAGACTCTTGAGAGTCCCTTGGACTGCAAGGAGATCCAACCAGTCCATTCAGAAGGAGATCAGCCCTGGGATTTCTTTGGAAGGAATGATGCTAAAGCTGAAACTCCAGTACTTTGGCCACCTCATGCGAAGAGTTGACTCATTGGAAAAGACTCTGATACTGGGAGGGATTGGGGGCAGGAGGAGAAGGGGACAACAGAGGCTGAGATGGCTGGATGGCATCACTGACTCGAAGGACGTGAGTCTGAGTGAACTCTGGGAGTTGGTGATGGACAGGGAGGCCTGGCGTGCTTCGACTCATGGAGTCGCAAAGGGTCGGACATGACTGAGCGACTGAACTGAACTGACTGAACTGATATCAGAAAAGTTTTTATGTAAAGAAAGCTGTCAAGCTCATGGTAGTAGATGCAAATATTCCAAAATTTTGGTTTTTGCTTAAAACTCAAATTTTATCATTGGCAACAAAAGCTGTCTGTTGTGTTCCTTGAAGTGACAGGTTTGTTTCATTTGTTATCAAGAAAACTCTTGGAAAACATCTAAGTCTGAATAACCGTAGTATGTCTGTTAGTCGTTCTTTCAATTAAAAATGGTGATTGATGATAAAAGCAGCTGGCAGGGCTTGTAGCTCAAATTGCACCTGTGCATTTCCTCTTGAGAACCTTATACTATAGTATGCAGCAAAAATGCTCTATGTGTTCTGTCCATTTCATCACAAAAGTATTAAAATGATGTACTCAATGATCAGTATTTAATCAAAATTTTTAGTACCCAATTAGAGGTATTTTTAAGTGAAACTACCTTTTTAAATGCCAGTACTCTTAGTAGTAGTATATTGGAGGTACTGGCTTGATTTGGGTCAAGTTATCAGCAAACTACTGCACAATTGCATTCCTCTCACACGCTAGTAAAGTAATGCTCAAAATTCTCCAAGCTAGGCTTCAGCAATACATTAGAAAAGTCAGAGGAACTAGAGATCAAATTGCCAACATCCGCTGGATCATGGAAAAAGCAAGAGAGTTCCAGAAAAACACCTATTTCTGCTTTATTGACTATGCCAAAGCCTTTGACTGCATGGATCACAATAAACTGTGGAAAATTCTGAAAGAGATGGGAATACCAGACCACCTGACCTGCCTCTTGAGAAACCTATATGCAGGTCAGAAAGCAACATTTAGAACTGGACATGAAACAACAGACTGGTTCCAAATAGGAAAAGGAGTACATCAAGCCTGTATATTGTTACCCTGCTTATTTAACTTATATGCAGAGTACATCATGAGAAACACTGGGCTGGAGGAAGCACAAGCTGGAATCAAGATTGCTGGGAGAAATATCAATAACCTCAGATATGCAGATGACACCACCCTAATGGCAGAAAGTGAAGAAGAACTAAAGAGCCTCTTGATGAAAGTGAAAGAAGAGAGTTAAAATGTTGGCTTAAAGCTCAACATTCAGAAAACTAAGATCATGGCATCCTGTCCCATCACTTCATGGCAGATAGATGGGGAAACAGTGGAAACAGTGGCTGACTTTATTTTGCGGGGCTCCAAAATCACTGCAGATGGTGATAGCAGCCATGAAATTAAAAGACCCTTACTCCTTGGAATAAAAGTTATGACCAACCTAGATAGCATATTCAAAAGCAGAGATACTACTTTGCCAACAAAGGTCCATCTAGTCAAGGCTATGGTTTTTCCAGTAGTCAGGTATGGATGTGAGAGTTGGACTGTGAAGAAAGCTGAGCACCAAAGAATTGATGCTTTTGAACTGTGGTGTTGGAGAAGACTCTTGAGAGTCCCTTGGACTGCAAGGAGATCCAACCAGTCCATTCTGAAGGAGATCAGTCCTGGGTGTTCATTAGAAGGACTGATGTTGAAGCTGAAACTCCAATACTTTGGCCACCTGATGCGAAGAGCTGATTCATTTGAAAAGACTCTGATGCTGGGAAAGATTGAGGGCAGGAGGAGAAGGGGATGACAGAGGATGAGATGGCTGGATGGCATCATCGACTCAATGGACATGGGTTTGTGTGGACTCTGGCAGTTGGTGATGGACAGGGAGGCCTGGCATGCTGTGATTCATGGGGTTGCAAAGAGTCAGACACAACTGAGCGACTGAACTGAACTGAACTGATCAGCAGTCTCATCCTTCCCTCTCCTGCCCCATCATTCCTTTTGTACCAGCAGTAGAAATGTCAACCTGGTGAAGAAGAAAGTTCTGATATTATTATTAAAATAGTTTTGACCTTTAGTTCTTCTGAATGGGTCTTGGAGTCAGTCCTGCAGGCATTGGTGGATCACAATTTGAAAAATTTTGGCTTAAATTTTGGCTCTGTAAATCCTTCATATCTTCTCAGTGTTTAAAAATGTCTCTAAGGAGATTTCAGTATAATTTTTTTCTTTTAATTTCAGCAAATTGGTCTGAATAACCTAGCTCATCATCTAAATAATTAGAAAGAGACATTTACTTGACTCGTTTAAAAACACACACACACACAAAACTATCCATTTTTATAGCATTTTGTTGTTTATTCTTTGGCTTTTTAGCTCTTTACATTTTTCATATATTTTTATATTTTGAAGTTTTTGTTTTAACTGAGTTCAAATAGACCATATTTCGTTGAAATTATGTAAAATTCTGAGGGTATAAATTAGGGATATTCTAGAGGATATTTTATTTGCCTCTTGCAAAGAGTCAGGTAGTATTAGTCACTGGGGACCATTTTCTTCCCCTTGAGTATCTTGGTTAGTGTGGGGGTGAGTATCACATTGGCATTTGTGAACAACTAGAACAACTTCATTCTTCTCTTTGGCTTATTAAGCAAAATTCAAGTTTCAGTTGACTGATTTTTTTCATTTTATTCTTTACTTCCTCTTGAAACAATTGGTATTAGCATGCCTATTTTTCTCTATTCAAGAATCTATTCATGTTTCATGAATGGGAGGGGATAACATTTGGAAAGAAGACCCTGAATTTGCCTGAGATGTTCTTTATTGTTTTCACAGTACTACTCCTGGCAAAAAATTGTATTTTTAAAATGTACCTATCTATTTTCTATCTCTCCCATTAGAATGTAAGCTCCAAAAATGCAGGGAAATTTTTTCTTGCTCCTTGTTGTTTCTCTGTGTCTAGCCTGGGACATGGCAGATTCCCAGCAAGTGTTTATTGAATGAATGAATGTGTGAAGTTCAAAATTCCATCTACTAATAAAATTAAGCAGTAAAACTGCTGCTCAACTTAAGCTGGCAACTGACAGCCTCAAATGCAGAATCTTGACTCTCAGTTTTCCCCAAGATCTTGTGCTTACTATCTTTGTAGGCTCCTATAGACATTTTAACTGTCTAGTCAATAGCCATTGCTTATGAATGAATTGAGTGTATCCCAGAGAGTGAAGATGATTTGCCTGTGGTCACAAAGGCTGGTTTCCAGTACAACTTGAACCACAAGTACCTGTGCATGTGTCATACACAAATCTTCACTTTTCATAACCATAAGAGACCAGAAGCATCCCCTAACTGATTAACATCAACTCCAAATGAGGAGTCTAAACAGGAAACATGAATTTGGGATTCATTTAGAGGTTGAGGAGATTTCCAGGTCAAAGTGTGAGTTGAGCAGAAAAAAGAAGGTTTAGGAGTTTGTTCTAAATCCATATTAATGATTACCCCTTTCTGACCATGAAAAGATTTCTTCTTATCAACTCTGGTCAGAGAATTTGAGCTAGGTAGACTAATGGATATCTTCAAAATGAGTGCTACTTCTTCAATTTGTGAAACATTACATTTAAGCAAATAACAACCTTTCACTGCTTGATTCTGGTGTAGGGATAGATATCCACCTCTCATTTCTCCTGAAAGCCTGTGATAAATATGACTCATATCTGTGTCAGATGAGCAATATCAAACTTTAGCATCATCTGTGTGCCTTTGAAATTCCTCTCTACCTTTCCCTGGTCTTGTCAAACCTGACACTTTAAGGGTAGATCTTTCTTAACGGCCTTGTACAGTTAAACTATATAACAAGCTAGTTTCCAACCATTTAATTTTCTTTTTTAACATTTGCTTTTGAAATTGCTTATTTGTTAGGGCATTCATCAAACAAAACCCACATTTTGACACCCACGTTAATATCAAAAGAGACCGTTTAATGAGCAGTGTTCTTATCAAGAAAAATGAAGAACTCTTGAATGGTAGAATAATCTAGATTGCACAAATAGTGTAACATTACTTCAGGAGAGGGAGGGAGGGGCTTGAGACCTTCCTAATGCCTGGATGGGGCAAGTCTTTCTGCTGCTATAGCCTTCCTGGGATTATTTCCCTGTTCTGCTGTTGTACTGGTGCATGAGGAGGCAAAATCAAACTAAAACAGGTTCTTGATTTAGGGAGAGATGAAGAAAGCTGGCCTCCTCCCCCATGACTCACCCAGTTGGCTATGAGGTTGAAGGAGTTTTTTTTAAGGCTGAGAGGCGAGTGGAGGAGGTAAGAGGAAAGCTCTGGAAGGCAATGCAGAAGTTGAGTCTTTTTAATAGTGCATAGGAAGGTGCAGATGTGGAGTAGATGGAAACTTGGACTTGCCAGAAAGCATGCAGTTTGCAGAGAAGTGATATTTGGAGAAATGAACATCCAAGGTAGATTGCAGGGCAAACCTATAAGGGTTGGTTCACAAGGAATCCCAGAATCCTCTGTGTTCACCCTTTTTGAGCCTGGGAAGTGTCTAGAATAGGACCTGTGGCCTAATAGATGCTCAATAAACAACAGCTGTAATTATTGTCGTGGATTCCTTGGGTCTCTGTTTTCCTAGGTGGCGCTAGTGGTGAAGAAGCTGCCTGCCCAGTGCGGGAGGCATAAGTGACACGGGTTTGATCCCTGGGTCGGGAAGATCCTCCAGAGATGGGAATGGCAACCCATTCCAGTGTTCTTGCCTGGAGAATCCCATGGACAGAGGAACCTGGCAGGCTTCAGTCCATAGCGTCTCAGAGTCAAACATGACTGAAGCGACTTTGCACACACTTCACAAGTGATGTGGCAAAAAAAACAGTGAGCAACACTTTAAGAAAACAAAGGACCCACATATCCCAAATGCCTCTTCCTAATTGCTTGGCTATAGTCAAGTCATTTAAATTTTCTGGGCTCCAATTTCCCCATCTGAAAAAATGAGGGTAATGCCTGTCCTATTCATCAGCATGCTATGCAGCATTGAAAGAAGGAGAGTGAGATGATGAATATAATAATGTTTTATTAAAAAAAGGTATGAAGGATGGCATGTGATGATGGTGATGATGATATTCCTAGCTAATTCTGTGCTATGGAAATTTCACATCAATAACATGATGTGTTCTGATTAAAAACAACAACAACAACTCGTGAAGTAAGTATTCCACAGCTAAGGAAATTGAAGCTCAGAGATGATACTCAAGGTTGAATTGGACAAGTAAATAGTAGGATTAGTTTTCTAACTTAGGTCTGTGCTGTTTTTATTATGCCATGCTGCCTCTGCTTCTCATTATTAACTCATATTTATTAAGATTTCACTATAAGCCAGACATTACTCCACGGCCTCTGTATGTTTCACTGCCTTTGGATCTTCACAGCACTACCCAGAAGGTATTTAAATAATGTTATCATCGTTTTACAGTTGAGGAAATAATATCATCACTTACTGCTATTCTATTCATTGTACACGAGGCCAGCTCCAACCCTCGGAAAGCTTTCCTCTAACTGGGTCACAGAGGGTTCCAGCTGCCCACCCACTACCAGCCCCACAGGGATTCAGGAGAATGCTATTTATGTCTCCTGCCCTTCCCACAGAGCCTGGCACCCAGCTCCCTGGGGGAGGACTGCTCTTTGGAATTCCTGGCACGGTCTCCATTCTCCTCCTCCTCATACGCTGCTCATCTCTCCCAGTAATGCCTGTGTTCACTGTGTCTTGTAACTCAGGCACAAGCAAGCGTGGTCTTAGCTGAGGGGTAGCAAATTGGTTACTGATCTCTAGTCTAGCATCTCACTCTTTGGAAAGGGTGCTAAGGGGTGAATTCCCAGCGGCAGGATCCTCACCTGCAGCCGGCCCTCTGGGAAAGTTTGTTGGAAGGATTTCTCCACCTACCAAGTCCAGGTTTTCTGTGCAGCTGGGTTTGCTGCGTGTCTCTGGGCATTTCCTTCCCTTCTCTGCAGCCCTTCTGGGCTTGGGGCTCTGGTAACCTAGGAAATGGCGGGGTGTGGGGGAAGGAGGCTTTGGTTGTGCCGAGAGCTGCCAGTGTGATGCCAGTGTGATTGTCAGCCTGGTGGGCTGGCCCTGAGGTGGTGGGTGTGTGAGAGGGTGTGCGTGGGTGCTGGGAGCCTGCTGCCTGTAGTTGCTGGAGTGCCGGCACAGGGCTGTGGGTGTGACTGCAGTGTGAGTGATGCACGGTGAGGGTAATTGTCAGGCGGCTCAGATTTTTTCCTCTGTCTTTTTTCTTCTTTTTTTTTTTCCTCCTAATTTCTAGTAGGTAAAGAAATCCTCCTCTGCAACAGCAAGGTAATATTTTTGAAAAGCTTCCAAGGGGATGAATTATGTACTGTCTCAATTCCTCAGTGTTATTGATTCTCCAAGGCCTTGTGACTAATACTTCTTATTGAGGGGGCCTGGGGTCAGGGTGAAATTTAGGAGGCCAGATTTGCCTATTTTTTTGGTTTCACTGTGAAAGGGATGCAAGCCAAAAGCATCCTGGGGAAAACAAAACCTGTAGAGTCAGCCTTAGTTTGTGCATCCAGCATTCGCCCTCCACCCAAGTCTTCTGGTTGTACTAAGTCCAGCTTTGCTTGAGGGGAAACATCCCATCTGTTTATTCAAAACATGAGATTGGGTAAGGCTGGCCCCATGCCAATTTAGGGGTGGGCTCATAACCCAGACTCCAGTATATATCATGTAACTATCACAATGGTTGACTTAGGGATGAGCCTAGGACTTGATTAAAAACAATGAGGTCACACTTGAACTACTTAAAAATAGAGAAAAATTATTTTTTTATTGATCTCAGAAGTGAATGATGAAATTTAAAATTTTGATAATAATCTTACAGGAAGGCCCTGCATGAAAATGAAGGTAATACTAAAGGATTCAGGAAAAAGGAGACAGTCTAAGTGATGTCATTTGAGACCCTGGATCCAGCTGTTCTTTAGGCAGGTTCTACATCTAAACTTTCTCATCATGGGAACCCATAAGCTTTGTTCACACCATAATCAGTTTGAACTGGGTTTTCTGCCATGGAAAACCACTGCTTTTCAACTGGGAGAAATATTGCCCCTAGGGCACCTTTGGTGGTAACTGGAGATATTTTTAGTTGTCACAGGAGGGAATGGGGTTCCTATTGGCATCTAGTGGATGGATGCCAGGCGTGTTGCTAAATGTCCTACAGTGCACAGGATAGCCCCCTGAAAAGAAGTATTTAGTCCAAAATGTCAATATTACCAGTGTTGACAAATCTGATACACATGAATCTGTAAAATCGTGCTAATGGGTAACAAGGCTTTCTTTATCACCTCCGCCTTCCAGGGTCAGTTCCTTTTATTAGGGATAAAATCTTGGGTTAGAGACTCATGAGGGTCTTCCCTGGTAGCTCAGCCAGTAAAGAATCTGCCTGCAATGCAGGAGACCCAGGTTCGATTCCTGGTCGGGAAGATCCCCTGGAGGAGGGCATGGCAACCCATTGCACTATCTTGTCTGGAGAATCTCATGGACAGAGGAGCCTGGCAGGCTATAGTCCATGAGAACTCAAAGAGTCAGACACAACTGAGCAACTAACACACAATCGCACACATGCACACAAAACTCATGGAGGATCCTGCAGCCTCTTTGTTGCCCCAGAAGTGAAACTGTGCACAAAGCCAGCCCTGACTTAGCTCCAATGTCTTTGGCTTCCATATGAAAATTGCAAAAAGCCCAGATAAGGGCTGCATTCGGAGAAGGCAATGGCACCCCACTCCAGTACTCTTGCCTGGAAAATCCCATAGACAGAGGAGCCTGGTAGGCTGCAGTCCATGGGGTCTCGAAGAGTTGGACACGACTGAGCAACTTCACTTTCACTTTTCACTTTCATGCATTGGAGAAGGAAATGGCAACCCACTCCAGTGTTTTTGCCTGGAGAATCCCAGGGACGGTGGAGCCTGGTGGGCTGCCATCTATGGGGTCGCACAGAGTCGGACACGACTGAAGCGACTTAGCAGCAGCAGCAAGTGTCCTCATGGCATGACAGCTGGCTTCTTCTAAATGAATGATCTAGGAGAGAAAGCAAGGAAAATTTGCCCTATTCTTTATGACCTAGTCATACACCATTACTTCCACCATATTCTATTTTTAAAAGGGAGTCACTAAAGTATAACTCACATCTAAAAGGAGGGGTATCAAACTCTACCACTTGAAGGTTGGAGTATAAAAGAATCTGTGGATATAATCATAGCATACAGCTTTCCTGAATGAAATCTATGGCATAGCTCATAACTCTTCTGGTCATTCTCAGATAGTAAAACTGTCAAGCTTGGTCTAACAAACACTCTTACTCAGTTTTAAGTTACTCACTTCCCCCAGCTTGTGTTTATCCACCAAAGGGAAGGGCAATTTGGTTGATTCTGCCTTCTTTCTTTCTTCATTGTTTTCCCCTTTTATCTGCTACTATTGGGGGATTCCCGGTGGGTTGGGGCAAAGAGTTTTAAGAAGGCATAGCCTGATTTTATTGATGTCTGTGTTTAGTTTAGCTGGGGCTTTTCTTATTGGGCCCTTTTTGAGGTCTGTGGGACTTCTTCTTTATAGGAGTCTTTTCAAAAGCAGATGCAGCTTGAAAATGAAATCTCTTCTGTACGGTCACTTACAACCCTCTCCTTGCTGTCTTCTGTCTTCTCCTTGCTCTGCTACTACAGGCCACTCGAGCCATAGCCAAACTCTTGAATGATTTCTTAAAACTATTCTCATTTAGCTTTAGGTTAGGAGAAATACTCTTCCTACATTGAGGGTGATGATTAGTGGTTGAGACATTTACACCCAGCACAGTAGAAAAACTGTTCCAAGTAGTCTCCATCTACACCTTCAACCTTCAAGTCCAAGGTGCTTGATGAACTAAAGACTAAAGAGACAATATAACATCTTTTAACATAAACTGATTTATGTACCCTCCTGCCTATAGTATTGCCTTCAGATGTTGAGGCGTCTGTAGAAGTCGAAAAGAATAGGAAAAAAAATTTACATTTCACATCCTGTTACATGTCTATAGAGTGACTGACAATTCATCATATTCAGTCAGTTCAGTTCAGTCGCTCAGTCATGTCCGACTGTTTGTGACCCCATGAATCACAGCACGCCAGGCCTCCCTATCCATCACCAACTCCCGGAGTTCACTCAGACTCATATCCATCGAGTTAGTGATGCCATCCAGCCATCTCACACTCTGTCATCCCCTTCTCCTCCTGCCCCCAATCCCTCCCAGCATCAGAGTCTTTTCCAATGAGTCAACTCTTCACATGAAGTGGCCAAAGTACTGGAGTTTCAGCTTTAGCATCATTCCTTCCAAAGAAACCCCAGGGCTGATCTCCTTCAGAATGGACTGGTTGGATCTCCTTGCAGTCCAAGGGACTCTCAAGAGTCTTCTCCAACACCACAGTTCAAAAGCATCAATTCTTTGGCGCTCAGCCTCCTTCACAGTCCAACTCTCACATCCATACATGACCACAGGAAAAACCATGGCCTTGACTAGACGGACCTTTGTTGGCAAAGTAATGTCTCTGCTTTTGAATATGCTATCTAGGTTGGTCATAACTTTCCTTCCAAGGAGTAAGCGTCTTTTAATTTCATGGCTGCTATCACCATCTGCAGTGATTTTGGAGCCCCCAAAAATGAAAAGTCTGACACTGTTTCCACTGTTTCCCCATGAATTTCCCATGAAGTGATGGGACCGGATGCCATGATCTTCGTTTTCTGAATGTTGAGCTTTAAGCCAACTTTTTCACTCTCCACTTTCACTTTCATCAAGAGGCTTTTTAGTTCTTCTTTGCTTTATGCCATAAGGGTGGTGTCATCTGCATATCTGAGGTTATTATTATTTCTCCCGGCAATCTTGATTCCAGCTTGTGTTTCTTCCAGTCCAGCGTTTCTCATGATGTACTCTGCATATAAGTTAAATAAGCAGGCTGACAATATACAGCCTTGACGTCCTCCTTTTCCTATTAGGAACCAGTCTGTTGTTCCATATCCAGTTCTAACTGTTGCTTCTTGACCTGCATACAGATTTCTCAAGAGGCAGGTCAGGTGGTCTGGTATTCCCATCTCTTGAAGAATTTTCCACAGTTTACTGTGATGCACACAGTCAAAGGCTTTGGCATAGTCAATAGAGCAGAAATAGATGTTTTTCTGGAACGCTCTTGCTTTTTCCATGATCCAGCGGATGTTCACTGGGATGACCCAGAGGGATGGTACAGGGAGGGAGGAGGGAGGAGTGTTCAGGATGGGGAACACGTGTATATCTGTGGCAGATTCATGTTGATATATGGCAAAACCAATATAATATTGTAAAGTTAAAAAAAAAATTAAAAAAAAAAAAAAAACCAGCTTGAAGATCAGGAAGTTCACAGTTCACGTATTGCTGAAGCCTGGCTTGGAGAATTTTGAGCATTACTTTACTAGCATGTGAGATGAGTGCAATTGTGTGGTAGTTTGATCATTCTTTGGCATTGCCTTTCTTTATTGGAATGAAAACTGACTTTTCCAGTCCTGTGGCCACTGCTGAGTTTTCCAAATTTGCTGGTATATTGAGTGCAGCACTTTCACAGCATCATCTTTCAGGATTTGAAAGAGCTCAACTGGAATTCCATCACCTCCACTACCTTTGTTCATAGTGATGCTTTCTAAGGCCCACTTGACTTCACATCCCAGGATGTCTGGCTCTAGGTCAGTGATCACACCATTGTGATTATCTGGGTCATGAAGATCTTTTTTGTACAGTTCTTCTGTGTATTCTTGCCACCTCTTCTTAATATCTTCTGCTTCTGTTAGGTCCATACCATTTCTGTCCTTTATCGAGCCCATCTTTGCATGAAATGTTCCTTTGGTATCTCTAATTTTCTTGAAGAGGTCTCTAGTCTTTCCCATTCTGTTGTTTTCCTCTATTTCTTTGCATTGATCACTGAGGAAGGCTTTCTTATCTCTTCTTGCTATTTTTTGGAACTCTGCATTCAGATGTTTATATCTTTCCTTTTCTCCTTTGCTTTTCACTTCTCTTGTTTTCACAGCTATTTGTAAGGCCTCCCCAGACAGCTATTTTGCTTTTTTGCATTTCTTTTCCATGGGGATGGGCTTGATCCCTGTCTCCTGTACAATGTCACGAACCTTAGTCCATAGTTCATCAGGCACTCTATCTATCAGATCTAGGCCCTTAAATCTATTTCTCACTTCCACTGTACAATAATAAGGGATTTGATTTAGGTCATACCTGAATGGTCTAGTGGTTTTCCTTACTTTCTTCAATTTCAGTCTGAATTTGGCATTAAGGAGTTCATGATCTGAGCCACTTCATCATATTATAGAGTCTTAAACATCAGCTTAGATATATTTTCTCCTACCAGTGAGGTCCAAAAATGTCATGTCCATGCTCCAGAGCAACAAAGCTTTAATTCTAAAACTCCTAATGTGATTTTTAATTTTTAGATTCAAATTTTGATCATGAAATGTGATTGGGGGAGTGTAAAGTGCTATACCCGTTTAACCCTCTAAGAAAACCTCAACTCCATGCTTATGAGCACAGTGGTGTCCTGGCAAAGATAATAGTCTTTCTGAAGAACCTACCCTATTGACTCTTTGAAAAGCCTGGTTTAATCACAAGCCCTGAGGCATTCACACACATTTATTATTGATACAGCACTTAACCTTCTGGCCTTCCAACACTTTTTCCTGATAGAACCCTTCACTTTACCTGCTATGCTCATGTTTCTGATGGAAGTTAACTTTGCAGGATGTCAGGCAAAGGCTGTGGTAGGCTCACAGTCCTGCCAATGGCTTAGAACCTTAATTTTATCATCACTCTGAGAAATGGGACCAAATATATAATTTATAGAGAAAAAAGCATGTATCTTTCTCTTTGCACTAAAACACTTTAGTGCTCTATTTATGAGTCTGTTATGATATTTTAATCTCCATATTATATAGATTCTTGTATATGACTTATCTTTCCTATCAAACCTTATACTTCCGTATTTGTCTCCTAATCACCTACTGTTCCTCATCCCATTCTCCATATCCAGATAGGGAAGAATAGGTATATATTTGACTCTTTAATTAATTATTAATGTGGGTAAGTGTGTGTGTTAGTTGCTCAGTCTAGTCCAACTCTTCATGAGCCCTTGGGCTTAGCTCGCCAGACTCCTCTGCCCATGGAGTTCTTTAGGCAAGAATACTAGAGTGGGCTGCCATTCCCTTCTCCAGGGGATCTTTCCAACCCAAGAATCAAACCAGGGTCTCCAGCATTGGAGCCAGATTCTTTACCATCTGAGCCACCAGGGAAGTGAGTGAATGAGTGAATAATTAGATGAACCATTGGAGATCTAAAGAATAGAATGTTCTCAGCAAATCCACTTTACTAAACTCCACATCTCCATTTTAGAGAATCAACTTTGTCCTCTTGTCATCACCTTATTTCTCAAAAAAAAAAAAAAAAAATCCCCAAGTGTCCACAGATTGAATCAAGGACAATCATCTGGCCCAGAAGGATTCTTCTTCTGTTTCTTTTTTTCTTCTTTATGACTGTGCTGGGTCTTTGTTGCAGCATACGGGCTTCCTCTAGTTGGAATGCGCTTCTCTCATGCCACACGGGTTTTAGCTGCCCCACAGCATGTAGGATCTTAGTTCCCCAAACAGGGATCAAACCCCAAAATGATTATTCTTGGAATTTGAATTTGTGAAATTATTTGAATTAACCTTTGTCAAGCAGTCCTGATGAAGCATGTTTACGGAGAGTAGAATTTAGGATGAGCGTAGAGAGAAGCAGCGACAGGATGGTTTGGCCCTTAAGAGAACAGTCAGTTTAGCTTTCAAAGGCTTTTCAGTCTCTGATGACTTTTCAGCTCCTGCTTCTGGGTTCTACACTTCTAATCTAGAGTTCATGGATACTCCTTTCCATGTTGTAACATAGCTGACTTCTCTTATCATTTTGGTTTCAACTTGAATGAGTGTCATCTCCTGGTAGAAGCCTTCTCTTTAGAGTCTCAGTTGTTATGCTCTTTATCCCAAGTCACTCTGCTTTATTTTCTCCAAATCACTTAGCACCACAAATGGGTGTTTGACTTTTATATTATGTATTATCCGTTTCCCCTACAAGAATTCATCACATGACAACAAATGAAGTGAAGTGAAAGTCGCTCAGTCGTGTCCAACTCTTTGTGACACCATAGACTATACAGCCCATGGAATTCTTTAGGCCAGAATACTGGAGTGGGTAGCTGTTCCCTTCTCTAGGGGATCTTCCTAACAAATACCTCATCTATTTGGTTCACCACTCTTTTCCCAACACTATAAAATACTGTTTTTGTATCAGAGGCCTGAGTAAATCATTTTTGAATAAATAATAGATATAATAAATCCTTCTTGTTACCTCAGCTATTTTGAGGCTTCCATTATCCCAACATAAAAGTACCAACCTCCGAGCATGGAAGCTATAGGCATATCAGTGCCCATGTTACTGAAAGGTCTCCTAAAATAATCATCCACTTCATCTTCTCCACCAGGTCCAAAGCAAGAAGCCTATAAACAGTCTTCCCGACATCTGATCTGCATCGTCCCTTCAATCCCTTCTGCCCCAGTCTCCTCAAACTGGTCAATTTTATATTTACCTACATCTGGAGACTACTGGAGAGTATTCTCACACTTTTCCATATTATTAAGCCCTTCAAATCATGTGTCAGTTTTCCTATTATGCAGGTGCTTTGCAAATGGTGATGGTGAGGGTACTGATTTAACTTAGTCTGAAGCCTTTTTATATAATGATAGGAGTAAATTATCATAAAATGTTGGAGCACAGTTCCCACCTGTTTAATTTTGAAACTCTTCTGAAGGAGTTTCAGGGGAGATTAAAGAATGTACAGCCAAGTACTCATCTTGCCTGGGAAGGAAGTGAGAAATTCCACCTTGTAAAGGTCATCCAGAAACTCAGAAGCACTCAGAGTTCTGTGTAACAGATGTGGCAGCAAGTCCACCACGTGATTCATTGCACAGTATATTCAGGGCTATTGATCTCCTATTGGCAATCAGAGCCCCACGCATCCTCTCAGGAATGAGGTGTGGGAGTGCATTGTTCAGTTCTAAGGTACTGAGTGTGCGGGGGCTGTGCCTGCTATGTAGCAGGCTCCAAATGAGTCAGATGTCTGTTAGGAATGTTGCTTTGAATCTGTTGCCTGTGCTTTCTGTCTCACATTGCCCAAAAGTACCTTTCCAATAACTTATACTCACATTTCACGGTTTAAAATGGCCTAGACTGAAGATGACCAATACGGCTGAGTCAAACCCCAAAAAGACCACTGAAGATACTGCAATACCTATGGTGTCACAGAGGGACAGAATGGGTAGAGCATGGATTGTCAGAGTCAGATAAGCTTGCATTTGAATCTCAGCTCTGTTATTCCCTAGCTGTCAGACCTTGGGAAAGATATTTCACTTTAAGTCTTAATGTTCTTTGTGTTCAAATATTATTGGCATGCCAAACAAAATTGACCTCATAGGATTGTGGTGATTAATGACTAAAGTGACATAAGCAGATCTCTTCATCACAGTGCTGGGAGATGGTAGACACTCGTTTTTCCCCCTGGAACCTCAGTTCCTTTTTAAATAAGAAGAATACTAATAATATATCAGATCAGATCAGTCACTCAGTCATGTCTGACTCTTTGCGACCCCATGAATCGCAGCATGCCAGGCCTCCATGTCCATCACCAACTCCTGGAGTTCACTGAGACTCACGTCCATCGAGTCAGTGATGCCATCCAGCCATCTCATCCTCTGTTGTCCCCTTCTCCTCCTGCCCCCAATCCCTCCCAGCATCAGGGTCTTTTCCAATGAGTCAACTCTTCACATGAGGTGGCCAAAGTACTGGAGTTTCAGCTTTAGCATCATTCCTTCCAAAGAAATCCCAGGGCTGATCTCCTTCAGAATGGACTGGTTGGATCTCCTTGCAGTCCAAGGGACTCTCAAGAGTCTTCTCCAACACCACAGTTCAAAAGCATCAATTCTTTGGCACTCAGCCTTCTTCACAGCCCAACTCTCACATCCACACATGACCACAGGAAAAACCATAGCCTTGACTAGATGGACCTTTGTTGGCAAAGTGACGTCTCTGCTTTTGAATATGCTATCTAGGTTGGTCATAACTTTCCTTCCAAAGAGTAAGCGTCTTTTAATTTCATGGCTGCAGTCACCATCTGCAGTGATTTTGGAGCCCAGAAAAGTAAAGTCTGACACTGTTTCTACTGATTCCCCATCTATTGTGGTGGGACCAGATGCCATGATCTTCGTTTTCTGAATGTTGAGCTTTAAGCCAACTTTTTCACTCTCCACTTTCACTTTCATCAAGAGGCTTTTGAGTTCCTCTTCACTTTCTGCCATAAGGGCGGTGTCATCTGCATATCTGAAGTTATTGTTATTTCTCCTGGCAATCTGATTCCAGCTTGTGTTTCTTCCAGTCCAGCATTTCTCATGATGTACTCTGCATATAAGTTAAATAAGCAGGCTGACAATATACAGCCTTGACGTCCTCCTTTTCCTATTAGGAACCAGTCTGTTGTTCCATATCCAGTTCTAACTGTTGCTTCTTGACCTGCATACAGATTTCTCAAGAGGCAGGTCAGGTGGTCTGGTATTCCCATCTCTTTCAGAATTTTCCACAGTTTATTGTGATCCACACAGTCAAAGGCTTTGGCATAGTCAATAAAGCAGAAATAGATGTTTTTCTGGAACTCTCTTGCTTTTTCTATGATCCAGTGGATGTTGGCAATTTGATGTCTGGTTCCTCTGCCTTTTCTAAAACCAGCTTGAACATCAGGAAGTTCATGGTTCACATATTGCTGAAGCCTGGCTTGGAGAATTTTGAGCATTACTTTACTAGCGTGTGAGATGAGTGCAATTGTGTGGTAGTTTGAGCATTCTTTGGCATTGCCTTTCTTTGGGATTGGAATGAAAACTGACCTTTTCCAGTCCTGTGGCCACTGCTGAGTTTTCCAAATTTGCTGGCATATTGAGTGCAGCACTTTCACAGCTAGTATATGCTCATTCATGCACTTTTAATTATTGGGGCAGACATAGTCAATTGTTTTCCTGATTCTATTTTTCTGTGTTAACAGAATCCTAAATAATGTGCCCAGTTTAAAAGCTACATTTCTTATCTTCTCTTGAGACTGGGACCAGTTATGTGATCTGAACTTCGCAACAGTTTTAGACTCAGAGGTTTACTATGGATTCTTGGAAACCTCTGCCACTCCTTTGTTGCTTCCTCTTTCTGTTTTCCTGCCTGCCATGTACATGTGAGCCTGCTGGGGAGAAGCCCTCTGGCTTCCATCAGGCAGCTATGAGGGTGTAAGCCCCTTATAAGGGATGATGGAACAAGAAGATAGAAGGATCCTGGGGCATTCTGGACTCTCTGTACTAGCCCTGGAATATCTCTAGACTTTTAATTTATGGAAAAGATCTCTTCTATTTGGTTAAACTTTTATAATTGAGTTTTGTATACATGCAACCAAATGCAGTCCCTAACCAATATATGTAATATCTTAATCATTACTCCAATAAGTTTTTTGGCCATTGTTGTTATCAAATCTATTTTATATTAAGCATATTGAGACATAGGCAAGTAATCTACCCAAGGTCACAAGCAATTCAGCTAGTAAGTGAAGCAGGGGTTTGTACTTAAAATCTGTAAGTACAGCAGAACCTGTGCTTAAAACAGTAAATATAAAATGGGGGATGACAATGTTTCTTCCCTAGTCTTCCTATTTTACAAATCTTTGAGCCTACATTTGTAACCTCAAAACTTGCTCTGACTGCCTGATCTTTTTGTAAAAATTTCTTTGAATTCTCCCAGACCACAGTGCTGTTGGAAGATGTTTAAGCTCATGTGGTTATTCTGGCATTAACTAACTGTGATCCTAGGCCAGTCATTTAGCTTCTCTGGTCATTTTATGGTAAGAGGGCAGCATATTATTTCTAGTCATCCCTTATTTCTAACTGTCTGTGATTCTAAAGGTGAATTTAATTGATTTTTAATTATTCCATTGGCTGATCATCAAAGTTTTACTTTATCTAGTTCCATCTCATGACCCAGAGGGTATTGAATAAATATTAATTAATAACTGTACTAGGGATAAAGCAACCTTTTTTTCCCCATTCTCTCACTTTCCCTCTAAGTCATTGGCTTTTTATTCTTTTTATTTTCATCTAAAATCCAACATCTCATTAGATGATTTGGGGGAACTGATCCAGTCAAGATCAAAGACCATTGCTTCCAAAGGATGAAGCTTACTTCAGTCAGGGAAGAAGCAAAGGGAACAAATCAAAGGCCTTGAAAAGTCATATTTGGGGTAAAATAAAAAAAGGAAAAGTACAAACCATCCCTTAGGTGAAGGAATGGGGTTGGTATGTGGATTCAGAGAAACAGTCTTCAAAAAAGAAATAACAAATCAAAGCAGCTTTAGTTGGAAGGAAGAAGAAAGCACAGTAGTAAACAAAAGGGAGGATTGGTATTGTTTTGAAGTTTTTTAGAAAGATAAGCCGTGACCAGAGCATTGAAAATTATTAAAAGAGAGTTGAGCTAAAGGAATAATATTTGTATTGTGAATGATCAAAATATATCAATTAAGTAGGTAGAAAGTGCTTTACCTTAAGCAGAATCTTTATCTGGAGGAGATCATGTCAAGAAACAGTTTTGAAACTTATAACATACTGTTGTAATACTGCAATGGGTTAGGAGAAGGCTGCTGTCTGCAAGCCAGGGAGAGCATCCTCACCAAGAACAGAACCTGCCAGCACCTTAGTCTTCGGCTTCCCAGCCTCCAGAACTGTGGGAAGTAGATGCGTATTGTTTAAGCAACCTTGTGTGGTATTTTGATATAGCAGCTCGAACTGACTAAGACAGACTTCATGAAGTTCTTACAGAAGATTTAAGTTCAACCTGGAAAATCCCATGGATGGAGGAGCCTGGTAGGCTGCAGTCAGAGTTGGACACGACTGAGCGACCTGACTTTCACTTTTTACCTTCATGCATTGGAGAAGGAAATGGCAACCCACTCCAGTGTTCTTGCCTGGAGAATCCCAGGGACGGGGGAGCCTGGTGGGCTGCCGTCTATGGGGTTGCACAGAGTCGGACACGACTGAAGCGACTTAGCAGCAGCAGCAGCAGCATGTTGGCATTGTTGTTGTTATTCAGTTGCTAAGTCGTGTCTGACTCTTTGCGATCCCATGGACTGCAGCATGCCAGACTTTCCCGTTCTTCACCAGCTCATGGAGTTTGTTCAAACTCATGTTCATTGAGTCAGTGACGCCATCCAACCATCTCATCTTCTGTTGCTGCCTTCTCCTCCTGCCCTCAATCTTTCCCAACATCAGGGTCTTTTCCAATGAGTCAACTCTTCACATCAGGTGGCCAAAGTATCAGAGCTTCAGCTTCAGCATTAGTCCTTCCAGTGAATATTCAGGGTTGATTTCCTTTAGGATTGACTGGTTTGATCTCCTTGCTATCTATCCATGGGACTCTCAAGAGTCTTCTCCAATACCACAATTGGAAAGCATCAGTTCTTCGGTTCTCAGCTTTCTTTACGGTCCAGCTCTCACATCCATACATGACTATTGGAAAATCCATAGCTTTGACTGTACAGACCTTTGTCAGCAAAGTGATGTCTCTCTCTGATTTTTAATGCACTGCCTAGGTTAGTCATAGCTCCTCTGTTCTTGGAATTCTCTAGGTAAGAATACTGGAGTGGGCAGTCATTCTCTTCTCCAGGGGATCTTCCTGACTCAGGGATCAAATCCAGGTCTCCTGCATTGCCTGCAGATTCTGTACTATCTGAGCCACCAGAGAAGCCCATGTTGGCATTAATACAGAGAAAATCAACATGGGATAAGGAAAGCAGCATGGGAATTGAAGCCATAGTTACTTTCCAAACTCTTTCTCTAATTAATTTGCTAACATCTTTGAGACTCAGTTTACCCATCTAGAAGTAGAGTTAGTAATATCTACAGCAAGGATTATTTGCACTACATAAAAATAACACATCTTCTTGTGAAATGACTGATATGTAGTAGCTATTCAATAAAAACTAATTCTTCATTCTGGTAACAATAGGTAAATTTTCTTCTCTTATTTTGTGAAACTTCAGTTTTACTTGCTTTAAAGCCCATATTTTAGAATCCAGTTTTCATGCAAATAAAATCTGTAAGAAGAGTACACTGTGAATAGTTCTGTAATGAAAGATGCATTAAAAAAGCATAATTTGTATTTTTATAATATGCTATATACAGACTGCTTGTATCTTATCATACTTATAACTGAAGTTTTCACTTTTCAGGAATTTCGACATTTGTTTGGAGAGCCTCACTTGACGTCTTTTTGGGGAGCTGAATTGGACTGAACGTGAGGTACCATTTTTTTCTCATGAGGTACTGAGTTTTCTCAGAAAATAGAGAAAGCTATTTTCTCCAGACCAAATATGTTTATTGAACTTCATGTGGAATGAAAGTAAATCACCTTACTAGAAACACCGTGAACATTCTGGATTTAATTAAAAATATGGCAGAGCTAGAGAAATTTGTTTTTGAGTTTCTTAGATAGACTGTATTTCATGGAGTCATTTTTATTTTGTCAATTACTCTCTAGGAAATGAACACAGAGTTTAGGCTCTAGTATGGAAAAAAGTGTGTGAAAGACTTAGAGCTTCCTTTGAATACATGTTTTGTGCATTTTTTCAGGACACTTTAAGGCTGACATTACTCAGAATTACTAATAGAATTTAACTGATACATTGGTTGTGGACGATTGGACAATAGTTAGTTTTGTTTTATGTGATACAGGTTTTTAATACATGTATAAATCTGGATAAGAAGCTAACTGGAGAAGTGGACCTGTGAGCTCTAATTGATGCTCACTTTCCTACATCAAGTTAGTTTCATGGAACACTCTAGGCTGCCATTAGATCTAAGCCTCTCAAACTCTGTATTATGGATGGTCCTACTGCATAAAAATAAGCCAGTCCTCAGACCCTTTACAAATTCCTTGGAGTACAATGTAGAAATCTCTTTTTTAAAGAAGCTTTCCAGATGATTCCATGAGCATCAATGTGATTTCCTATCACCCTTGTGGTCAAAAATCCCACAGCCTCTGTATATGATACAGAGGTGGTTACACTGTGATGTTCAGTTATTTAAAGACTTAAACACTGCTTAAGGAAGTGAAATACACCAAAGGTACATGGCAGGGGACCTACAAAGTCACAGGATGAAATCAACATTAGGAACCTTTATGTCTGGCGATGACCACCAGTGCTGAGATCAAAAATAACCGTCATTAGATTCTGTCAGTCACTGGAACTACACCATCTTGAAGAGAGGCTGCTGTAAGTCGTGATGATGAATACCCTGCCAGTATCTTTGGGAACTGCCAATAAGGAGAGAAACTGCCTACTTCTTGTTTCTTTGAACTTCGGAAGAACCTGTCATTACGCATTGATGGGCATCATCACATTTCAGCAGATATTTCTGTTTTATTGGCTTGGGGTTAATTAAGAGAATAATAATTTGTGGGATAACCTTATAATAAAATAATATTATGATTCTATTTCCTAATTCCCTCTGGACTAGATCTCTCAGGAGACTAGAGGTCACTGCCTTTGATGCATTATTCAATAAAGGGAAAGAAATAAGGTAAGGAGGGAGGCTCTGGAATTGCCGGGAACAGATTCTTCCTAACTGGAGAAACCATAAAACTGGCTCCAGCTTTGGATTCCCAGAGTGACTTGAGTAAAGAGGGCTACAGAATAGAGATGAAATCACAGGCTGGATCATTTTCTGAAGGCTGTTGCTATTAAGTAGCACATAGTAGGTGGCTTAAAAGATCAGAAATACATTGTCTCACAGTCCTGGAGGCTAGCTGTCCAAAATGAAGGTTTTGGCAGAGCCATGATCTCGCTTAAGACTCTAGGGTAGGAGTGTTCTTTGCTTCTCCCTTATTTCTGCTGACCACAGCTGATCCTCAAATGTTTCTTGGCTTTAGATTCATCATTCCAATCTCTTCTTCCATCGTCACATGGCCTCCTCTCTGTGTTTCTCTGTGTTCTCTTATAGAGACACTAGTCATTAGATGGGGGCCAACTGTTACGTAGTATGACCACAATTTAATTCTGTCTGCAAAGACCCTATTTGCAAATAAGGTTATACATTGAAGTTCTGGGTTGACATGAATTTTGGGGGGTGGATGCCATTAAACCAGTACACAATTGGTAAGATTTGAATTTCTTTAAAATGCACAACTTTCAATGAGCTAAAGGACAAAATGACCCTTAAAATTGGAAAAACAGCTATTTACAAGGTCTGATTTTTTTTTTTTTAATTTTTCTGAATGGCTGTGTCCATTGCCCATGTCATACAGATAAACTAGTTTGCTTGGATGACAGTACCTGTGTTTTGGACTGAAAACTTGAAAAAGATGTGATTAAGAAGAACTAGATATCCAACCATTTCTCGGAGTCTCCATCATTAGTCTTTTCATGAAAAGAAAAGAACACCAAAAATTAAGAAAGATTTCGCTAGGGAATTAAAAAGAAATTATCTGATTGTCACACATCATACTACAAGGCAAATGAGCTGATGAAATTAGTTGGCCTTTTTAACACAGTTCCAAAAAGTAGATCATAATGTGGGAGTTCAATATGGTGAACCCTGAATGGCTTCAGAGTCTAAGAAATTTTTCTTAGTGAACAGCTTGAAGATAAGCTTTACATAAACCCCATTTTCCCCTGATATTATTTTTTCATTATATGATTGCACAAACATCTTATTGGTATAAAACTTTCCAAAGCTGCCCATTTTTGTACAAATCATTTTCAGTATAAGAAGAAAAATGATGATGAAGGATTTGGTAGAGTAGTCTATGGTTCTTCATTGTGGCAACAAAAGCTATTTGAGCATTTATTTTTAGAAAAAGGAAACTCTTTTATAATAACAAAATGCTTCCCTGGTGGCTCAGATGGTAAAGAATCTGCCTGCAACTCAGGAGACGTGGGTTCGATATCTGGTCAGGAAGATCCCCTGGAGAAGGGAATGGCTATGCGCTCCAATATTCTTGAGTGGATAATTCCATGGACAGAGGAGCCTGGCGGGCTACAGTCTATGGGGTCGCAAGAGCCGAACACGACTGAGTGACTAACACTTCCACTTCCTTTCAATATGAAAACTGGATAGATTTGTCTAGTAGAATCCAAGTGAAGTGAAGTTGCAAAGTTGTGTCTGACTCTTTGTGATCCTATGGACTGTAGCCCACTAGGCTCCTCCATCCATGAGAGTTTCCAGGCAAGAATACTAGAGTGGGTTGCTATTTTTTCTCCAGGGGATTTTCCCAACCCAGGGATTAAACCTGGGTCTCCCGCATTGCAGTCAGACTCTTTACCATCTGAACCACCAGGGAATCCCCTAGAATCCAAGAGTCAGAGCCTAAAATTCTGGCAGAGACAGAGAGAAGTTAATAAGAATTGACACAATTTATTAAGTAGCTAAACAACTTTCAAAAGGAATTGACCTGAAATCAAATACGTTTAACACTTCTGGAAGCACAGAGAGAAATTCCCTTGCACATTTAATGCAGGCATGAATTTATCTTTTGAGAATTTTTTTATGGGCACTTTTGCCCTGATGTTAGTAATTTGTGTCTCTCTGAGGGAGTGATACTTGTTAGGGATGCAAAAAGGACATGATATGATATTATTTTTGTAAAAATTTTTACCATAGAAAATTTTCGTTTCTTCAATCAAGGGGATGGACTAGTATACTCTAAATCCATATTATTTCCCTGAGAGAATCTAATCCTCATCTCTCTCCTAGTTCAGGTCTGGAGGCTTTCCATCCTCTGCCTCCACTCCCCAGCCATCCCTCCCTATCAGCCGAACATCTCTGATCAATGGATCAGAGATCACTAAGCTGAAATGGTCAACTTTGCAATGTCTCTTGGTATAGCCTCACAGGATACTATCTTAAATGTAATATCCAAAGGACTGTGTGTGTTTGGAACTAGTTCCCCAAATTCAGAGCAATCTGCCTGCTGCTTCCGAAAGATCAGTCTGCCTTTAGCAGTTGAGCCTCAGCAATAGAAGCAGCACAGAAGAGATAGTGTGATTCTTGCTCCTCTTTATCCTCCAGCTGAATATTATTTTTAGGTCAAGCCTGATCCCTTTCTGTACCCCAAACTATGGGATGATGCTAATTTGTGAAGTTTAGGTGCAGTATAAGCTAATGATTTATTCATGTCAGAAGAAATTGCTCTCTACCTCTGATAATTGTGGATTATATTGAGGAATCACACACATTAGGGGCATTTAACTCCCTCTTTTGAAGCAGACATATTTGGCTACTGGAATACACCAGATGCTATGGCAATGGAGATGATGTGTGATGTTGGTTTCTGATTTGCATATAGAAATAAATGCTTGTGGCAAAAAAGACAAAGCATGAATAGAAAGGGAAATTCCTTCCAGGACCCTGATGATCAGTAAAATATTAGTACCCATTAATATTTGTTTTGACTAGAGTTTTTGTAAATTCTCTTTAGCTGCAATTTTACATAGAGAATAAGCATAGTAAATGATTATTTTCTAGGTGGAGAATTATCTAGATTATAATTATTTTACTCTGTTACAGAATATTAACTGTAGCTTCCATGGAGTCCACACACACATGGAGAGAGAAGTAATCATGATAGATATAGACTCAGCTCCATTCTATTTGCAACCTTTGATTAAGCCTATTTTTAGCCATTCTGCATTGACTAATGCTTTATTAATATATGGTATCTATCCTACTTTGGCTTATAAGATGGAGAAAGCAATGACTAATTACTAGTCATGCACACACCTATGTAGGATATATTTTTAGAGTCTATATTGAGAAATCTATATTGTAAAGTACCTCTCCAACTTTTTGCTGTAATTACACACAGAAGGTTCAAGTCAATAAAATAATGTTGCTCTCCCCAAAGTGTAGTAGATGGTTGTTTTGAAGCTTTCCCAGTGTCCTTATTTAATTGCTGTGGGCCGAGAGAATTGATATGTACTTTTTTTGTTCAAAATAAATTTCCTTAATTAATGAATTTTCATGACCAGAAAGTCTGGTTTAAAGCCTACATACAAGTTGACCATTAGTTTTCTAATTCCAGCTAAACCCCTCAAACCTTTGCTTATTTTTATGTGTGGAGAGACAAGAAGACATGACCCTTCATTTCAGTCTGAATTTTGAGCTCATTCTTGACTGCCACTAACCAAGGTCAAATGTGAAGAGATTTCTCCTACCAAGCATCACACTCTTGAATCTCAGCCAATCTGCTTTCTTGACTTACTTTTTTTAGACTGCTTGCAGCAATAAGCCCATTTGGTTGGTTAAAACAGAGCTAATACATTCATTCATGCAAATAAATATTTATTAAGTACTCTATTGGATTGACTAGTGTCCCTCAAAAATTCATGTCTACCAAGAACCTCAGAAAATGACCTTATTTGGAAACAGGATTGCTGCAGAGGTAATGTATTAAAATGAGGTCATGCTGGATCAGGGTAGGCCTGAAATTCAATAACAGCTGCTGTTATAAGAAGATTTGGTGATGGAGACAGAAGTTGGAGGGATGCAGTTACAAACTAAGGAATGTCAAAGGTTGCCAGCAGCCACAAGAAACTGGAAGAAGCAAGGGAGAATTCTCTAGAGCCTTCTGAAGAAGCATGGCCCTGCCAACACCTTGATTTCAATCTTCTAACCTCCAAACCTGTAGGAGAATAAATTTTTGTTTCTTAAGTTATCAGTTTGTGGTAATTTGTTACAGCAGTCCTAGAACGTTAATACACATTCTTACTGTGGACCAGTAATTGTCCCAGTTAATTGATGTACTGCATGAACTAAGTCAGTAGTCCTTTTTCTCACAAACCTTGATAATGGAGGATATCCTATTCATTTGTTTGGAAAGGTAGAAGCACAGATCAAAAGTATAGTCAACATTTATTGAAATATTATTTTCATTGTTCTTAAAATGTTATATACTGAATCATCTCACCCAAAAATGTATATATTGAAGCCCTAAGCTCAGAGTTTTACTGTATTTGGAAATAATGCTTTTAAAGGGGTGCTTACATTAAAATGAAGCTGTCAGGCTGAACTTTAATCCAATCTGACCACTTTTTTTAATAAGAAGGGGGACTTTAGTTATACACAGGGCACCAGGGCTGTGTAAGCACAGAGGAAAGGTGATATGATGACCCAGGGAGAAGGAAGCCATCTGCAAGTCAAGGAGATGGGCCTCGGAAGCAACAACCTTGCAGATACCTTGGTCTCAGACTTATAGTTTCCAGACTGTAAGAAAATACGTTTCTATTGTTTAAGCCACCCAGTCCATGGTATTTGTTATGACAGCCCTAGCAAATTAACATAAGGATTTACACATATTAATTCATTTAATTTTTATAACAGTGCAGAGTGGTAGGTTTTATTTTCCCAATTTTAAAAAAGAAAAAAAAATAAACTCTCCTGGGATAATCTGAATAATGTCCCCCCAGAGATATCCAGGTCTAGTCCATGGGCCTTGTGACTATCATCTTATGTTTTAAAAGGGTCTTTGTGGATATGATCAGATTTAGAATCTTGTGTTGAGGGGATTATCCTGGATTATCTTGAGGGGCCCTATGTAATCACAGGTGTCTTTATAAAAGAGAAACAACAGACAAGACTGTAGAGGACATGATGGGACAACGAAAGCAGTTTGGAGGGATGTGACCATGAGTTCAGGAATAGCAGCAGCCATCAGAGGCTGGAAGAGGCAAGGAACAAATTCCCCTGGAGCCTCCAGAAAGAACCATCCATGCCATTACCTTGATTGCAGCCTTGTGAGACTCATTTCTCACACTGGGCTTTGAGAACTACAAAATTCTCTTTAAAATGTTGTTTTAAGCCCCTATAATTGTGGTGGTAACTTGTTGTAGCAGCAGCAGGATACTAACACATCTTCTAAGATGACACAGTCATTAGGTGGCAGGGCCCTAATGACTTGAACCCACCTGGCTCCAGCTTCTTGTGGTTAGCTACTAAATCTATCTCTCTCTCTTTCAATATATGGATTTGAGATCACTCATTATAATGTACTGGGATGGCGTTAGTTTAATGTTGTGAACACAAATTTTGTAGTTAAGCTGGACTGGAATTCTAATATTCACTTACCAATTTATTGGTTGTCTTACCTTAGTTCATTTAAACTTTCTGTGCCCCAGTTTTCACAGTTAAGTGTGATTATGCTGGTGTATTGTAGTACTATTTAGGAATAGTACATACAAAGTGTCCAGTAGGGTATATATTTTGTACTAGGCGAAGGCAATGGCACCCCACTCCAGTACTCTTGCCTGGAAAATCCCATGGACGGAGGAGCCTGGTAGGCTGCAGTCCATGGGGTTGCTGAGGGTTGGACACGACTGAACGAATTCACTTTCACTTTTCCCTTTCATGCATTGGAGAAGGAAATGGCAACCCACTCCAGTGTTCTTGCCTGGAGAATCCCAGGGACGGGGGAGCCTGGAGGGCTGCCGTCTATGGGGTCGCACAGAGTCGGACACGACTGAAGTGACTCAGCAGTAGCAGGCACTCAATTAATGTCGCTATTATTTCTTTCATGACTTAAAGACACAAAGTCATCTCTTCATAAAGCTCTCTGTAAAAGTTTCTGAGCCACTTACATTTATGCTTCTTTAAGGCAATCACCATACTTTCATAGGCCATTCTTTTTTTTTTTTAATTTTTTTATTGAAGGAAAGTTGCTATACAGAATTTTGTTGTTTTCTATCAAACCTCAACATGAATCAGCCATAGGTATACATATATCCCCTCCCTTTTGAACCTCTCTCCCATTTCCCTCCCCATCCCACCCCTCTAGGTTGACACAGAGGCCCTGTTTGAGTTTCCTGAGCCATATTATACAGTAGAAGTGAGAAATAGATTTAAAGGCCTAGATCTGATAGATAGAGTGCCTGATGAACTATGGAATGAGGTTCGTGACATTGTACAGGAGACAGGGATCAAACCATTCCCATAGAAAACAAATGCAAAAAAGCAAAATGGCTGTCTGGGGAGGCCTTACAAATAGCTGTGAAAAGAAGAGAAGCAAAAAGCAAAGGAGAAAAGGAAAGATATAAACATCTGAATGCAGAGTTCCAAAGAGTAGCAAGAAGAGATAAGAAAGCCTTCCTCAGTGATCAATGCAAAGAAATAGAGGAAAACAACAGAATGGGAAAGACTAAGGATCTCTTCAAGAAAATCAGAGATACCAAAGGAATATTTCATGCAAAGATGGGCTCGATAAAGGACAGAAATGGTATGGACCTAACAGAAGCAGAAGATATTAAGAAGAGATGGCAAGAATACACAGAAGAACTGTACAAAAAAGATCTTCATGACCCAGATAATCACAATGGTGTGATCACTGACCTAGAGCCAGACATCCTGGAATGTGAAGTCAAGTGGGCCTTAGAAAGCATTACTACGAACAAAGCTAGTGGAGGTGATGGAATTCCAGTTGAACTATTCCAAATCCTGAAAGATGATGTTGTGAAAGTGCTGCACTCAATATGCCAGCAAATTTGGAAAACTCAGCAGTGGCCACAGGACTGGAAAAGGTCAGTTTTCATTCCAATCCCAAAGAAAGGCAATGCCAAAGAATGCTCAAACTACCACACAATTGCACTCATCTCACACGCTAGTAAAGTAATGCTCAAAATTCTCCAAGCCAGGCTTCAGCAATATGTGAACCGTGAACTTCCTGATGTTCAAGCTAGTTTTAGAAAAGGCAGAGGAACCAGAGATCAAATTGCCAACATCCGCTGGATCATAGAAAAAGCAAGAGAGTTCCAGAAAAACATCTATTTCTGCTTTATTGACTATACCAAAGCCTTTGACTGTGTGGATCACAATAAACTGTGGAAAATTCTGAAAGAGATGGGAATACCAGACCACCTGATCTGCCTCTTGAGAAATTTGTATGCAGGTCAGGAAGCAAGAGTTAGAACTGGACATGGAACAATAGACTGGTTCCAAATAGAATAAGGAGTACGTCAAGGCTGTATATTGTCACCCTGTTTATTTAACTTATATGCAGAATACATCATGAGAAATGCTGGACTGGAGGAAACACAAGCTGGAATCAAGATTGCCGGGAGAAATATCAATCACCTCAGATATGCAGATGACACCACCCTTATGGCAGAAAGTGAAGAGGAACTAAAAAGCTTCTTGATGAAAGTGAAAGAGGAGAGTGAAAAAGTTGGCTTAAAGCTCAACATTCAGAAAATGAAGATCATGGCATCCGGTCCCACCACTTCATTGGAAATAGATGGGGAAACAGTAGAAACAGTGTCAGACTTTATTTTTCTGGGCTCCAAAATCACTACAGATGGTGACTGCAGCCATGAAATTAAAAGATGCTTACTCCTTGGAAGGAAAGTTATGACCAACCTAGATAGCATATTCAAAAGCAGAGACATTACTTTGCCAACAAAGGTCTGTCTAGTCAAAGCTATGGTTTTTCCTGTGGTCGTGTGTGGATGTGAGAGTTGGGCTGTGAAGAAGGCTGAGCACCAAAGAATTGATGCTTTTGAAATGTGGTGTTGGAGAAGACTCTTGAGAGTCCCTTGGACTGCAAGGAGATCCAACCAGTCCATTCTGAAGCAGATTAGCCCTGGGATTTCTTTGGAAGGAAAGATGCTAAAGCTGAAACTCCAGTACTTTGGCCACCTCATGTGAAGAGTTGACTCATTGGAAAAGACCCTGATGCTGGGAGGGATTGGGGGCAGGAGGAGAAGGGGACAACAGAGAATGAGATGGCTGGATGGAATTCCTGACTCGATGGACGTGAGTCTGAGTGAACTCTGGGAGTTTGTGATGGACAGGGAGGCCTGGCGTGCTGGGATTCATGGGGTCACAAAGAGTCAGACACGACTGAGCGACTGATCTGATCTGATCTATTTTACATGAAAAGTGAAAGTGAAGTCACTCAGTCATGTCCGACTCTTTGCAACCCCATGGACTGTAGCCTACCAGGCTCCTTGGTCCATGGGATTTTCCAGGCATGAATACTGGAGTGGGTTGCCATTTATGATCTTGTAAATTTCCATGTTACTCTTTCCATACATCTCACTGTCTCTTCCTCTCTCCTCATGCCCATAAGTCTATTTTTTGTCTGTTTCTCCATTGTTGCCTTGTAAATGAATTCTTCAGAACCATTTTTCTAGATTCTGTACATATGTGTTAGAACATGATATTTATCTTTCTCTTTCTGACTCACTTCACTCTGCATAATAGGTTCTAGGTTCATCTACCTCATCAGAACTGACTCAAATGTGTTCCTTTCTATTGCTGAGTAATATTCCATTGTGTATACATAGCACAGTTTTTTTATCCATTCATCTGTTGATAGGCATCTAGGTTGCTTCCATGTTCTAGCTACTGTAAGTAGTGCTGCGATGAACATGAGATACATGTATCTTTTTCAACCCTGGTTTTCTCAGGGTATATGCCTAGGAGTAGGATTGCTGGGTCATATGGTGGTTTTATTCCTAGTTTTTTAAGGAATCTCCATACCGTCTTCCATAGTGGCTGGATCAATCTACATTCCCACCAACAGAATGCAAGAGCAGTCCCTTTTCTCTACACCCTCTCCAGCATTTATTGTTTGTAGACTTTTTAATGATGGCCATTCTGACCAGTGTGAGGTGATATCTCAGTGTGGTTTTGACTTTCATAGGCCATTCTTATAGCAACATAAGATGTTGCTGTGTAATTAACTCATAAAGATGATACAGTTGAGTGTCTGTTGTGAAATACAAAGTGAAAAATTTTTGAAAAAAGAAGGAATCTTTAGCCACTTGCACCATTTTTTTGTTTGTTTCTGAATGAGTTTTCTTCTTGGTCCACTTGGTCTTCTTTATTGGCTGCATGGCTTACGGAGTTTTTCCCAACCATGAATGGAAACCGTGTCCCCTGCATTAGAAGCACAGAGTCTTAGCCACTGGACTGCCAGGAAGTCACTCCTCTTCTTGGTCCAATATTCAAATCCACATTTTTGAATTCTGGTTTCATCTGCTCTGATTTCTCATTCACTCATCTGCCCTTTGCTTGTTTGCTCTCACAGTCTTTCCTCTCCTGTCCTCTGATCTGCCCTGAATTTTGAAGGGCCAACCATTGTTATTTCTAAGACTTACTTGCCATCTGGCTTCCTGCTAAATTCAGATAACAGAAGCCCTGGCAAGAGATTGGATGATCAGAGGAAGAAACTAGAATGTTCTTTCCTTCACTCATCTGCTCCCCATGACATCTCTGCCAGATGCTGTCTCCTTTGCAAATCCAGATCCTGCTGTTAAAGCCCCTCTTTTTGGCCCTGCCTGCTGGGCTTTGATAACGTCCACTCCTAGATACATTTCTTTATGTTCCCTGCCCAAGAATCATTCTGGCTCTGGTGTTGATAAAATTGGGGTTGCCTTATGTCTCCTTGTTGGATTTCAGCTTGTTCTAGACCTTTTAAACTGCTTCATGCTGTTGAAGTACCTCTACTGAACTAGCATGGATGAGTTCTGTCTCACTGTCTGGATCCTAACAAACAGATCCACTTTCCTCTCCACCTGCCTGAATTTAAACCTGAAACATGATTTATCTCTATGTCCACTCTTGACAAGTACCCAGGCCCAAGTGCTCTGTGTGGGCCTGGTTTTTGTGATTTGACTCCATCATCATAAAGGCCTCCTACTTCTTACTCGTTCAGTTTGATTCTGTCTGTGTCTCTACCTGCTTCTTTTTATCATGCTGCACCTACCTGCCCTACAGTCTTGGGTGGGAACCACTTTCCCTGCCTCTTTCTTCACGCATGAATTCATTCTGCTCTCACACCTTTCAGCTGTTACCTTTGGACATTTTGATCACCTTGTCTATTTGGCAGTGAAAGTCAACACTGAGTTTCGTGCTTTGCCTCGGTTCTTTCCATGGCACACGTGCTTATCTCTAGCCTATGTTGGTTAGTTGTTTCTCTCCATTATTTAGACCATGAGCTACTGGAGTTAGAGACTTTCTTTCAACTCTGCATCCCTAGAGTCATCTGTAGTGCCTGGCAAGGGGCATAGACTAAGTAAATGAACACACTGTAAAGAGTAGTGGTGGTTTAGCTTAGAGAAGCTGAGGGCAGACTTAATTTCAAGTTTATGTGGGAGATGCTGAGTTTGATAGGGGCATAAAATCTGCAAGCTGGAAGAAATCCTAGAGACCCAAATAGATACATGACAGTTGGTTATTTTTCTAATGTGTGAAAATTAGAATAGGGTTGTTGTTGTTCAGTTGCCAAGTCGTGTCTGACTCTTTGTGACCCTGTGGACTGTAGCATGTCAGGCTTCCCTGTCCTTCACTATCTTGCAGAGTTTGCTCAAACTCATGCCCATTGAGTCAGTGATGCCATCCAACCATCTCATCATCTGTTGTCCCCTTCTCCTCCTGCCTTCAATCTTTTCCAACATCAGGGTCTTTGCCAATGAATCAGGTCTTCATATCAGGTGGCCAAAGCATTGGAACTTCAGCTTCAGTCCTTCCAATGAATATACAGGGCAACAAACTTAAAAAGAAGTGTGGTTTTAAATGGAAATACAGAGGTCCATTCTGCCTATCAGAGTGATAACGACCCAAGATACATAACTGAAGGGTCTCTAATCCTGGAAATCTGTGTGAAAACAACATGCAGTTTCCGATCTTGAGTACCTTACAGATTCATTTCATAAAGACTTCAGGCTGCACCTGAATGTTTCTCAAGGCCCCCTCTGGTTATAGGTTTCTGGATTAGGTCTGAGTTTGAGGAGGTTGGAGAATAAAAGAACGTGATTAACCTCATAATTCACAGCATGAAAATAGACGTATAAGTGCTAATTAAGATGTTTATTAAATTGAAATGTGATTGAACTAGGTTAATAGGGACTAGGTTCAGGAGAATTTTGAGATAGGAAAGAGAACACCATCATCTAATCAGTGAGTATAATTGTAAGTTTTGAATAGCTTTCACTCGATATTTATGTTCTTAGCTGAGGGCCATTTGCAGCTAGAAATAGTTTGAAAAAAAAAAACACACAAGCAGAGAGGCACCATTTACAATCTCAATTCCAATTCCTTTCTCCTGCTGCTCTGAGAAACATTGTATAAATGAGGCCCTTTATGTGTCCAGCATTCTTATCCCACTTTCTGTGCGGCCTCACACAGGAGGCCACACACAGAAGTGCTTCCATCTGCTAGGTCCGTGCATGAATGATGCCTGCGGCACTGCAGCCAGCCCTGGACTGAACTATTCAACCTGGCTTCCAAATGGGAAGTTCTGATGCTGAGTGAAAGACTGATGACAGAAGCTCTCCAGGCATCTCGGAGTCAGTTAAATCAGTACTTCTAGGAGGCAGAAGGAAACCCCAAGATGTAATAAGGAGTGAAGGAACTGACCTTTCAGAGAGATGCAGTCCTCTGTGGCGAAAGGTCTGGCCTGTGAGGCTGGAGAGCTGGGTTTGAAAGCTGGTTCTGCACCTCTCAGGCTGTGGAGCCCTGGATGGGTAACTTACCTCCTCTTTTCCTCATTTGTGCAATTAGAGAATGGAGTCAGGGAAGATAGGACTGTCTCTGAGTTTCCTTCCAGTGACAACACTCCTGATATGATGGAAACATTTTCTCAGCATCATGGTTGTGGAGATGATGCAAGAAAACCAGAGGATGAGGATACATTAGTGTGAATTTCCAGAGTTGTTCTCTTTTCTGACTCTTTCAATATCTTACTATCCAAGAGGTTTTGTATTGTTATTTATTTTTGATGTGGAAACATAACTTTTGCATAAGAGAAAGAAGCCTCAGGGCTGCTACTATAATCACAAGTGTAGGTTTCTTCTGATTCTTCTTGCTGGTAGGTTCACTGTGAGGGTTCAGGTTGATGAACATCCAAATTCAGAGTGATTGAACAGGCTCAGATGTCATAAACTGACCCATGGCAAGGACATATAGCATTTATTTCATTGTTTCAGTGAGGATTAATCAAGTACCTACTATGGGTCAAGATCTGTAAAAGGGGGTTAATCAAGGATGTCTATGGACATTTTCTTTCCCTTATTTCATGTTTTATCTAATTTAAATCAATCATCTAATATCTATCATGTACCTAAATTGTAAAGTCCTAAAGAGAAGGCTTTCATAAAGTCCCAATTGGAATCAGTCACCTGGAATATCTGTAGCAAGTTATTTAGAATGTGATCTTTTGTTCCATTTAACACTTTACATTCTGCTTTTTGTTAGAGCTAATTGTTTATGTATTTCCTCACCCTACTAAATAATACATATTTTTGAAAGTAGGACTGTCTTACTCATTTTTATATTTTCCTTCTTCATTTCTTAATATAATACTCAACATATGATAAAGCTTAAATATTTATGAAATATCTGCAAGCTAATAAGAGCTAAAACTGCCTGAGTCCTTGCCATATGTTAGGAATGAGTTTTGATACCCTACATTATCATCATATGTGCTTATAGTTCTATAGTACAGGTACCACTATTATCATCACTTTACCAATGAGGAAACTGAGGCCTAGAAAACTTCAATCCCTTTACCAAGGTCATGTACCAACTAGAAAGCCTGTTCTTTTAGTCTTTATGTTATACAGCTAACATTAGTGTTATGTTCTAGCTAAAAGTGACTGATCCAAATGGATGGAAGTGTAAATGTATATTATCAGCTATTTTTTAGAGGAGCTCCAGTGACAGTATTTGGTAAGAGATTTGACTGACATGCATAATAAGAATTGTGACCTATTTCCCTATTTGGTTGCTTGTTAATGCAGTCAATGTTTAAATCATCATCCTTTTTACAATTCCCTGTATAGTTTAAAGATAAAGTGACTCACTGGATAATTGGAAAAGCCAACAGCCCACTTTTCATCTCTTTTATGTTCCCTAATAATAGTCAAGAGAATATGAAAGATAGTTGTGACAAGTTTAAGGGTGGTGGCTGGTAGTAATAGACTGTTATGACATGGGTGGCTTACTCACCACAATGACAACAACAGAACTCTTTTAGGAGACCTGGGAAATAGGATAAGTGTAGCTTGTGGACTTGGAAACACTGAGTATCACATCCAAGTGTCTGAGCATTTGCATGGATCATGTGACTTGCATGGGGAATTTGGCATGGGCATTCACATGTACATATTGTCTCCTGAAACTTACAAGAAAATCATATCTAACCAAGGAATTGTCAGCTGAATCTGTAATGTTTGTCAAACATTCTACATCTGTGAGAAATTTCATCGTATTAGAATATGCTTTCTTTTTCTGATTTTTGAGAAAGATAACTGGCTGAATTTTCTCACATAGCAACAAAATAGGATCTGGGATGTGTGTGTAGCTGTTTGGGACTTCATCCTCAAATGTTGACATCTCTCAATCACACACTCATGGGGCTATTTCAGTTAGTTCAGTTCAGTCTCTCAGTCGTGTCTGACTCTTTGAGACCCCATGGACGGCAGCACACCAAGCCTCCCTGTCCATCACCATTGGTGATGCTATGAAACCATCTCATCCTCCGTAGTCCCCTTCTCCCCTTGCCTTCAATCTTTCCCAGCATAAGGGATTTTTCAAATGGGTCAGTTCTTCACATCAGATGGCCAAAGTATTGGAGTTTCAGCTTCAGCATCAGTCCTTCCAATGAATATTCAGGACTGATCTCCTTTAGGATGGACTGGTTGGATATGCTTGCCATCCAAGGGACTCTCAAGAGTCTTCTCCAACACCACAGTTCAAAAGCATCATTTCTTTGGCAGCCAGCTTTGTTTATAGTCCAACTCTCACATCCATGTACGACTACTGGAAAAACTATAGCTTTGACTAGATGGACCTTTGTTGGCAAAGTAATGTCTCTGCTTTTTAATAAGCTGTCTAGGTTGGTTATAGCTTTTCTTCCAAGGAACAAGCGTCTTTTAATTTCATGGCTGCAGTCACCATCTACAGTGATTTTGGAGCCCCCCCCAAAATAAAGTCTGTCACTGTTTTCACATGGAGATATTTAAGATAAAAGAAATCAGGTAAGGTCTGGGTACTCTCAGTATACTTGCCTCCCAAGAGGATTTACAAATTAATATTTATTTTGTTAACTTCACTCCGGGCTTCCCTGGTGGCTCAGTGGTAAAGAATCTGCCTGTCAATGCAGGTGCTACAGGTTTGATCCCTGGGTCTGGAAGATTTCTTGGAGAAGGAAATGGTTCAATCTACTCCAGAATTCTTACCTGGGACATCCCATGGACAGAGGATCCAGGCTGGCTACCTGGTTGGATGCAAAGAGTTGGACATAGCTGAGTGACTATACAATAACAACTTCACTCAGGGCCAATATTAGCCCTCTGATTAGGGTGATTTGTAAAAATTTCTAAAAAGTCACTACATCTGGGTGGAGTCTCCCTCCTACCAAATCACGTGGCTGGATTTCGGCCTCTGCTCTTCACCTTGACTCAGCGTATACAATGGTGTGTGGTGGTCCTGGCTCTACTGATCCATGCTTGATCTTTAGATTAACATACATATTATTCAGCAATCTTTTGGTTAATTAGCTTTGGCTTAAAAGGAAGATAATTAGAAACTTTGCTTGCCTGAGGGCAGGGTAGCAGTGTAGTGGGGACAGGAAACAGTTGTCATGCTTGATAAGTTGATCTTCTCTTTCTTTCCTCTGGTTTTCTCTATGTGCAATTTTGTTTATTACTGTAGACTGACTTGGGTTTTCCTGGTGGCTCAGATGGTAAAGAATCTGCTTGCAGTGCAGGGGACCTGGGTTTGATCCCTTGGTTGGAAAGATCTGGTGGAGAGCGGAATGGCTACCCACTCCAGTATTCTTGCCTGGGGAATCCCGTGACAGAAGAGCCTAGTGGGCTACAGTCCGTAGGATTGCAAAGAGCAACTAATACTTTAGACTGGTTTGTTTCCATGGAGGTTGTGGCTGCTGTAGCTCTGAAGTCATATAGTACCATCTTAATAAAGAACGTGAAGTGCACTGTCTCTCTCTAATGCCAGGTTGAACAGTCCTAGAGACATGCTCCATTTGCAGTATGTGTGCATCTCTGGACTCACAACTTGGTTGGTAGATTAAATACTATGATAGGCCTACTGTGGGTCAGCTGCTGACTGTGTTAAGGGAGAAAGAATCTGCAAAAGTTTGTAAGCTTCCATTCAAAATCCATGCTTAGAGAGGAATGGAATATCTCCTCAGTTGTGAGGTGGTAGAAGTTGTCTCCTCATCCAGGAAGATAAAAACATTAGATGCCCATTTCACAGGTCCATTAATTCAAACTTGTCAATGTCTTGTTTCTGAAGGTATATAAAACAAACTCACACTAATACTTTACAAGACTAAGGTATTATTACCTTAATTGCTAATAATAGTCAAAAGAATAAGAAAGATAGTTGTGACGAGCTTAAGGGTGGTGGCTGGTTGCAGCAAATAATTGTAATGCCATTAGATTCAACACATCATTTTCCTATAGGAAAGTTATAGAAGAAACTGAGTTATTAAGGACCACTGGCAAGCCTGGAATCAGAGAAGGGGAAGCCAGCCCTGGGATTGCTATGTTTAATAACTTCAGTTCAATATAGGCTGCTGTGTCTATTTCCATACTAGGAAGGTGCCTTCCAGTGGGGATGGGTACTTATTTCGCAGTTGTGTTATCTTGTACAAATCTACCATCGCATGCTTTCCAGAGTTTCCATTGTCTGTGCTTCCTCTTCAATTGGATATATAGACTATAGTGGGTTTAAAGGTTCACGTCCTGACTCATTTACTACTTGTGCGAACAAGCAAGTAAGTTGTTCAGTGGCCCTCCGTTTTCTCATCAGAACAAGAGAATCATGATGCCATTTTTTCTCATAGAGTTTTGTTAGAATTAAATGCAATTATCATGATAAGTGCTGTACACAGTATCTAACATGCTGTGCATTGATTTAAAATTTTTCTAATCTGTTGCTCATGTTACTATAGTTGCTGTTGACCCTGTGCTTGTACTCTTGACATCCAGTTTTGCTTATGATAACTACATAAATCTGCTTTGATGCATTTCTGTATTGATTATATAGTTTAACTCTCAAATAACAACCTTATTTCCATCTTTTCCATTTCTTTGGGGGGCATTAAAGTGTTGCCCCATGTAGTGACTACAATTTTATGCACTTTTGAGGCAAGTCCTATCGGATCTTGACATTTCAGCTTCTAAAATTTAAAGACGATTTGTCACAAAGGTGCTTGGAAGGAATCATTGTGCAGAGACTTCCCTGGTAAACTCCTTTCCATCCAGAAGAGATTATCTTGAATCTGCAGGGTGTACATGTGAGACAGAATAGAGGTCTCCCAGGATAAACTTGGGACCATTCTTATTTCTGGTCTAGTGGCAAAGAGTTATATGGAGAAAAAAAATGTTCTTTCTGTTTCATGAAACTCAAATGAAAGCAAATCTTAAATTCTCCCCTCCCTCGCCAAGAAAATGTAATTCGCAGGCTTGGCTGGATGAAAAGGTTGAAACACTTTAATTATTGATAAGATAAACTAGAGTAAGAGTGATCAAGGTATCAGACAGAAGACACTTGAAAGGCTAAGTTTGAAAGCAAGTATTACATGGTGGCTCAATTGAAAATGCAGGTGGCTATAGACAATACAAGTGAGGAGGAAAATTGAAGAGACTTATTTTTATCAAGAAAACCAATTATGGAAACTCCAGGTACTTTCTTCAAGGAGGAGTTATTATCAGTTCAGTCTTCGCCTGGTCCCCTATTTTATGTGAACAGCGACGGCCAGGCCAGAAGTGATTTAGTCCGGATGAAAAAGACTTTCAATAAACAAGCATGAGGACTGACTGAAGTGAGCTGCTGGCAAAATTCAGCTCTGTGAAGACTGTTACAGATGCCAGTGCCACGGCTGAGAAGTAAAAATTTAATAATGCTGAAAGGACTCTTTGCCATTATAACACAAATCAACTTTTATTAATTAAGCTGAAAGGAAATGTGTTTTCTTATAATATCCTGAGGTGTGGATTTTCATTTTCGAGAAGTCCCTTGGCTTTTCCTTTCCTTTCCCCTCTGTGATGGAGGTTTGGCATTCCGAGGCATTCAGACTTTGTATTGACAATTAAATTTGCTGAATCTTTTTCATTTGTCCTTTCACATCGGTGCTCCATTCTTTTCTATCCGGCTTTGTGCATCTCTGCTGGGAGGCTGATCTTCATGGACTGTAGTGCTGGCCTCTGTTGCCCACTGGTTTCCACTTGAGTTCAGCAGGAAACTGATGGGCAGCAAAAAGTGAAGTTGGGGAATTTTTCTATCAATTTTCTACCTAATAAGTTGATAGGCATTCTGATTCTTTATGAAGGTCACATCTCCTCATGGGTGGTCTTTTCCTGTAGATAAAGGCCCATGCCTAGATTGGAGTTCAGTTAATATCGTCCCTGGTGTCTCAGAGGTTAAAGTGTCTGCCTCCAACGCAGCAGACCCAGGTTTGATCCCTGAGTCAGGAAAATCCCCTGGAGAAGGAAATGGTAACCCACTCCAGTATTCTTGCCTGGAGAATCCCATGGACGGAGAAGCCTGGTAGGCCACAGTCCACGGGGTCGCAAAGAGTCGGACACGACTGAGCAACTTCACTCACTTATACATATAGCTGAGAAATTCGAGGTCCTACTAGGAAGGAATAAAGAGAAATGGATATTGGTGTGGCACCAACAGATATCCTGGATGAAAACCCAACTTCCAAGTCTGAATGAGGAAATTAAATCTAAGACAGATTCAGAAAGTACACGGGTAACATAGAAAGTAATGAAACTGGAATTAAAGCCCGTATTTCCTGAATTCAAGGGCTGCATTTCTTTGAAAGTGTGCAGCCTTGGCTTGAATTCCAGTGTTCTCTACGCTCTAGGGTTCCAAGGACTTGCTTTTATTTGGAAGATAGCATAGTATATCCAGGTGAAGAGTACTGGAACCAAAATGCTAAGTTGCTTCAGTCGTGTCTGACTCTGTGCGACCCCATAGATGGCAGCCCACCACGCTCCCCTGTCCCTGGGATTCTCCAGGCAAGAACACTGGAGTGGGTTGACATTTCCTTCTCCAATGCATGAAAGTGAAAAGTGAAAGTGAAGTCAAAAGCTCAGTCGTGTCCGACTCCTAGCGACCCCATGGACTGCAGCCCACCAGGCCCCTCCGTCCATGGGACTTTCCAGGCAACAATACTGGAGTGGGGTGCCATTGCCTTTGGCTGGGTTCAAATACCAGAACTTCCCTTACCTGTTCTATGGCCTTGAGTAAAATAAGTTAATTCTTGGTCCTGCAGTGTCTTCATTTGTAAAATGTGAATGAAAATAGTATCTACTTCATAATGTTTTTTATAAGGAAAATGAAATAGCCCAATTCTTTAGAACAGTGCCGAACAGATAAGCACATATGTGCATACTCAGTTGCTAAGTGGTGTCTGACTCTTTGTGACCCCATGGACTGTAGCCAGCCAGACTCCTCTGTCCGTGGAATTTTCCAGGCAAGAATACTGGAGTGAGTTGCTGCTTCCTTCTCCAGGAGATCGTCCCAACTCAGGGATCAAACCTGTGTCTCCTGCATTGGCAGGTGGATTCTTTACTGCTCTACCACCTGGGAAGCCCTGACAGATAAGTACTAATTGTTAGTTTTATCATTAATATCCTAAGCATCATCACTAGTCATAAGGTTTTTTGTGAGTATTAAGTGTTCTGTTGAAAGTTATGGGAAATGGTTGCATTCAAGAATGTGAAAGTGAAAATGACTCAATCGTGTCTGACTCTTTGCAACCTCATGGACTATATAGTATGTGGAATTCTCCAGGTCAGAATATTCAAGTGGGAGCCTTTCCCTTCTGCAGGGGATATTCCCGACCCAGGAATTGAACCAGGTCTCTTGCCTTGCAGGCAGATTCTTTACCAGCTGAGCCACCCAGAGAATGCCCTGGAAGCATTCAAGATTTATACTGAATTTATTGCTATGAGATGCGGAATATGAAAGAAAGAAAAAACAGCAATCAAATATGGTTCCAAAATTTTGGTTTGAGCAATCAGAAGAAGTCATGATGTGAGATGTGGAGACATTTGATTTGAATAAGAATTCTGGAGGATGAAACAATTTATCCTCTTTTTATATGTGGGAAAACTGAAACCCATATGGGTTAGGCAACTTGCCTAAGATCATAAGATCAAGAAAAGGTAGAATTGAAATACCAACCCAAGTTTATCTGACTTTACAGCCTATTTTGTAGATTTCAGTTTTAGGCACTAAGTAAGATTTTTTTTCCTGGCAGTTTCTTTTTTTTTAAATATAAATTTATTTATTTTAATTGGAGGTTAATTACTTTACAATATTGTATTGGTTTTGTCATACATCAACATGAATCTGCCACGGGTGTATACATGTTCCCCATCCTGAACCCGCCTCCCACCTCCCTCCCCGTACCATCCCTCTAGGTCGTCCCAGTGCACCAGCCCCAAGCATCGAGTATCATGCATCGAACCTAGACTGGTGGTTTGTTTCATATATGATATTATACATGTTTCAATGCCATTCTCCCAAATCATCCCACCCTCTCCCTCTCCCACAGAGTCCAAAAGACTGTTCTATACATCTGTGTCTCTTTTGCTGTCTTGCTTACATGGTTATCGTTACCATTTTTCTAAATTCCATATATATGCGAATTAGTATACTGTATTGGTGTTTTTCTTTCTGGCTTACTTCACTCTGTATAATAGGCTCCAGTTTCATCCACCTCATTAGGACTGATTCAAATGTATTCTTTTTAATGGCTGAGTAATATTCCATTGTGTATATGTACCACAGCTTTCTTATCCATTCATCTGGCAGTTTCTTAATTCATTCAAAATCTGAATATCAGGACTCTTTTGCCTCTGAATTTATGGCTCAAATGCTCAGTTGTGTCTAACTCTTTGCAACCTGCCAGGTTCCTCTGTCCATGGATTTTTCCAGGCAAGAATACTGAAGTAGGTTGCCATTTCCTTCTCCAGGAGATCTTCCTGAGCCAGGGGTCAAACCCACATCTCTTTAGTCTTCTGAGTTGTCAGGCAGATTCTTTACCACTAGTACCACCTGGGAACCCCCTCTAAATGTATAAGTGAATTCATTTACTCTAATCTGTTTCTCACAGCTATAATATAAAATATATTTCATTTTTACACCCCTCTTTCACTCTCATTTCAGAGATGAAAGACTTAAAGGATGAAAAGTGGCACAACTTGGGTCTTACAACTAGTTTATAATTGAGTTGGATCTTGAATTCAGGTTTTGTGCCTGTAAGCCCCATTGAGTATTTCCAGTAGGAAAGGACAAGGGCAATATGGTTTGGTCAGAAATGCAGCTTTAATTGGTTGAGAAGCATGGGATATAATTTATATTCTGTAGATGGAAAATCCCATGGACGGAGGAGCCTGGTGGGCTGCAGTCCATGGGGTCACTAAAAGTCGGACACGATTGAGCGACTTCACTTTCACTTTTCACTTTCATGCATTGGAGAAGGAAATGGCAACCCACTCCAGTGTTCTTGCCTGGAGAATCCCAGGGACGGAGGAGCCTGGTGGGCTGCCATCTATGGGGTCACACAGAGTCGGACATGACTGAAGTGCCTTAGCAGAAGCAGCAGCAGATGGAAATAAATGTTAAATGGAACCTTCTAAGGTTACTCTGGGTTTCTAGAGTTAACCTTCTAGATGAAGTGAAGAACATACTGATGGGGTTAGGATGATGTCATACTGGAAAATATGCAAAAATAAATATGGCAAAAAACTCTAAGATTGGCACAAGATTCTTCAGGTACTCAAGTAAATATCACTATTAATATAGAAATTAAAGCCAAATTAGAGTAAAGGAGTAATTTCTACTTGAGATGATGCCATATAGCATATACCTTAATGTTTATTCCATGGGTTTAAACACTCCTTTTATTATGAGAGGAGACACTAGTAAGGAGAATAATAAAAAACAGATAACACAATCATTAATTATTAATAATATTAATTATTATATTGTATTATATATTAAGTAATATAATATTTTATTATGATGGTATATTATTATATATAGTAACATAATATATTAATAATAATAATAGCTTTTAAATTTCAGAACAAAGCTGATGCACTCAAATAAATTACTTTTTCTTTTTCTCTTAATCATTTATCAAGAATTTTTAAGACGTTACATGCCAGTGTGAAAATAAAACAGAAAGCCATTAACTCATAAAATCATGTATTTATTCATGAATTCCACAATGTTTATAAGGTACTTATTATATGTCAGACTCTCTATTAGGTGCTGGGGATCCAAAGATCTCTAAAACATAGCAGTTTGCTCTCAAGGAACTTCTAGTGCCAGAAATGTCAAAAAAAAAACAACTGCATTTAAGTCTAATGTTACATTGGTAACAAGAAATAGACAGAGAGTATTTATTTTGGTGGATTATATGGATTTAAGGGAGAAGAAGATGGGGCTGAAAATAAGTAGAAATGACCTTGTAGAAAAGTAAAAGTAAAGAGTGAGGTGGATAGAATTCCAAGAGGGAATTTTATGAACCAAGTATGGAGGCTAAAAATCTTGGGGAAATGAATGAATTGTAGATATGTCAGTATGACTGTACTGGGTGAAATAGAAGGAAGGAGATGAGGCTAAAGATGAGTCAGGGTCTGCGGCTGTTGCTTCTGCTGCTAAGTCACTTCAGTCATGTCCGACTCTTTGTGACCCCATGGACTGTAGCTCACCAGGCTCCTCTGTCCATGGGATTTTCCATGCAAGGATAATTGAGTGGGTTACCATTTCCTATTACAGGGGATCTTCCTAACCCAGGGATTGAACCTGCATCTCCTGTGGCTCCTGCATTGCAGGCAGATTCTTTACTGCTAAGCCATCAAAGAAACCTGAATCAGGGTCTATACCCTATGTAATCTTGAATTCTATCTTAAGAGTTTTAACTTTACATAATAAATAGACAAGAACATCACAAAATATATGAAGTAGGGAAGGAGCTAGAACAAAATGATAGAATAAGAAATATTTTGATCTCTCAAGATAGGAGTATAGTCAGTGTATATTTAGGTTTTGCTGCAGTAACAAAGTACTCCCAAATCTCGCTGTCTTCCCAAAAGAGATTTATTTCTCACTAACATTACACATGAACTGTGGCTCTGCTTATGCCTCTTCACACCAAGATCCAGGCCAAAAGAGCAGTCCCTATTTGGGCTTGTAGTACCAGAAAAAACAATGGTAGAAAATGCAGTAGAGACATTCATGGCTTCCTGTTTCAATTTTATTGGTAAAAGCAAGTAACATGGCCAAGCATGATGCCAATGGGACAAGAACATGTCCTCCTATTACAGGGAGAGGGAGCATTACTAATAATGCTAGGAAGTAATTAATTCATAATTACTAAAGTGTTTTTGCCTGGAGAATCCAGGGGTGGGGAAGTCTGGTGGGCTGCCGTCTATGGGGTCGCACAGAGTCGGACATGACTGAAGCGACTTAGCAGCAGCAGCAGCAGCACCTAGGAAGATTCATAAAATCTATGACAGCATGGGTATAATATCTATTTATTTCTGTTTTTTTTCTTCTTTTAACCCAGAAGACAATCTTGTATGTGTGTGTTTTGGTATGTGTTTTTATCATATATCACAGTGCTGGCATTGATCATATCCATGTCTTAAACACATTCTCTCCCTGTAACAATGATATCAATATGTATCTAGCACACTTGACATACTCAGAAAGTTAGAGGAAAACAACAGAATGGGAAAGACTAAAGATGTCTTCAAGAAAATTAGAGATACCAAGGGAACATTTCATGAAAATATGGGCACAATAAAGGACAGAAATCATATGGACCTAACAGAAGAAGAAGATATTAAGAACAGGTAGCAAGAATATACAGAAGAACCATACGAAAAAGATCTTCATGACCCAGATCACCATGATGGTGTGATTACTCACCTAGAGCCAGAATTCTGGAATGCGAAGTCAAGTGGGCCTTAGGAAGCATCTCTATGAACAAAGCTACTGGAGGTGATGGAATTCCAGTTGAGCTATTTCAAATCCTGAAAGATGATGCTGTGAAAGTGCTGCCTTCAATATGCCAGCAAATTTGGAAAACTCAGCAGTGGCCACAGCACTGGAAAAGATCAGTTTTCATTTCAATTCCAAGAAAGGCAATGCCAAAGAATGCTCAAACTGCTGCATAATTGAACTCATCTCACACACTAGCAAAGTAATCCTCAAAATTCTCCAAGCCAGGCTTTAACAGTAAGTGAACCATGAACTTCCAGATGTCCAAGCTGGATTTAGAAAAGGCAGAGGAACCAGAGATCAAATTGCTAACATCTGATGGATCATCAAAAAAGCAAGAGGGTTCCAGAAAAAACATCTATTTCTGCTTTATTGTCATACACCAAAGCCTATGACTGTGTGGGTCACAACAAACTATGGAAAATTCTGAAAGACATGGGAATACCAGACCACCCGACCTGCCTCCTGAGAAGTCTGTATGCAGGTCAGGAAGCAACAGTTAGAACTGGACATGGAACAACAGACTGGTTCCAAATAGGGAAAGGAGTATGTCAAGGCTATATATTGTCACCCCGCTTATTTAACTTATGTGCAGAGTACATCATGAGAAATGCTGGGCTGGAGGAAGCACAAGCTGGAATCAAGATTTCCAGGAGAAATATCAATAACCTCAGATATGCAGATGACACCACCCTTATGGCAGAAAGTGAAGAGGAACTAAAAAGCCTCTTGATGAAAGTGAAAGAGGAGAGTGAAAAAGTTGGCTTAAAACTCAACATGCAGAAAAGGAAGATCATGGCATCTGGTCCCATCACTTCATGGCAAATAGATGGGGAAACAATGAAAACAGTGACAGAGTTTATTTTTGGGGGACTCCAAACTCACTGCAAATGGTGATTGCAGCCATGAAATTAAAAGATGCTTACTCCTTGGAAGAAAAGTTATGACCAACCTAGACAGCATATTAAAAAGCAGAAACATTTATTTGCCAAAAAATGTCTGGATAGTCAAAGCTGTGGTTTTTCCAGTAGTCATGAGAGTTGGACTATAAAGAAAGCTGAGTGCCAAAGAATTGGTGCTTTTGAATTGTGCTGTTGGAGAAGACACTTGAGAGTCCCTTGGACTGCAAGGAGATCCAACCAGTCAATCCTAAAAGAGATCAATCCTGAATATTCATTGGAAGGGCTGATGCTGAAGCTGAAACTCCAATATTTTGGCCACTGATGCGAAGAACTGACTTATTTGAAAAGACCCTGATGCTGGGAAAGATTGAAGGTGGGAGGAGAAGAGGGCAACAGAGGACAAAATGGTTGGATGGCATCACCAGTTCGATGAATATGAGTTTGAGTAAGCTCCAGGAGTTGATGATGGACAGGGAAGCCTGCCATGCTGCAGTCCATGGGGTCGCAAAGAATCAGATATGACTGAGTGACTGAACTGAACTGAGCACACTTAACATACTCAGAAAGTTGACTGGTTGTTTGGTATACTAGTATAAGTAGAGAGAGAAGTAAGATAAAGCTAAAGTATCTTCGTTCTCCTGATTACTCCCCCAAATATTTTGATCATAAACTTGCTTCCTTTTCCAAAACAACCGAAAGCCACTAGGCAGGTAATTTAAGTCCTTATACAATGACTATGAGACCAACTCTGTTGCCCAAAAACTATCCCCTTCGATCACTGGTCCAATTCACCCCCCAATTCACCCCCAAAGCTTCTGGTTGCACACAGTTCCCTTCCTCTTTCTCTTTTGTGGTCAATTATAGAACATATTACTCAAGGAGTTGCAAACCAAAATGAAAGAGAATGATAACAGCACAGAGAAAATAAGTTATTTTCTGCTTGAGAGAACTATGAGCCTGTGAATTTGGACATCTCAGAAGGGAAGTCAGAGGCTGATATTTGTTACTGCTGAGCCCCGTGTTCATTTTGAAGAAGAGAAAAAGTGAGATGAGGATGTCAATCTTTCCTTTACTGCTCTGCTTCTCCCAAGACCTTAGATTTATGTGCCTTAATTTTAGAGAAATGGATTATTGTTTGAGCTTTGCAAATGCAAAGGACTAGGGGAAGGGACTTGTTTGGGGCAACTTCATAGGAGCTTTTACAGATGGGATAGGTAACCCAGGAGAAATACGATTGCATATTACTTGAGGGCATTCATAACTGTGTTTCATGGTCATGGCAGTCATTTTTGACCAAACATGGTTTCATATTTCTTGTATTCAGCTCACTTGGTAGTGGGTGATGAGCATCTTGAATCCTCATTTCTTTTTTCAGGGCTTTTGCCTATCTGAAGATCTTACTTGAGGGAATTTTTAAAGTGCTGAAGTATTAGTAGATATATTCTTTATCTAGATTTCTTGAATGCCTTCTTGCCCCAGGTCTGTGTGAATCGATAAGGGAATGATGGCAAAGAAAACAGACTACTTCCACTTATGGTGCATATGTTCTACTATTTGTTAATTTAACTCACCCAATAATATGTGTTGTCTACTGTATGTATTGCTAGGCCCTGTGCTAGGTGAGAAAATGGAAATGAAATTCCTGACGTTCAGGAGCTTATAACTTATTCATGGAAGAGAAACATAATCCACAGAGTTAGTGTTCTCAACAGTAAAGTCCCTTTTCAGTTGTATCACACATTTGATGAATGCTTATAAATCACAAAGAACTGTGGCAAGGGGTGGCTGCAAAGGATAGGGTCATATCCTTGTCACTTGTGGGACTTATAGCCCTAATTAAAATTAGCCAAAATATTTTGAAAGGCAGTATATGATATGTTCCATCACACAGGTAATATTTAATAATAATAGTAATAGAAACAACAGTAACTAACACTCATTTGCTCTTACCATTTGCTAAACACTCTTCTAAGAGTATTAAATGCTTTAGCACCTTTATTAATACAATAACATGAGGATAAGAATTGTCTTCATTTTGTAGTTGGGATAACTGATGATATCTCAGATAACTGATAGGTTAAAACCATATGGCTAGTGGGAAGTAGGTCCAGATTTTCAACTTCAATAATAAGACTTCAGGACCTGAATCCTTAAGTGAACCAGAAATAAATAGGGCTTGTATTTTATAGGAATCAATAAGGACTTTATTGGAATAAATAAAAACAGGTTGCTTATGGGAACATAGAAATATGGGTGTTTTCAGACTGAGGTGATCAGAGATGCTTACTGAAGAGGATGGGATTTGAAGCAGGCTTTTGAAAATGGGCACTGCCCCTGAATTGTGACATCAGACAAAATACTAAGGTGATCTCCCGAGCATCTTCTCAAATGGCATTTAAAAAGTCCTTCATACCTATCCTCATGAATAGGAAGCTCTAATTAAATTTGCAGAATGTTTTGCAGGAACATCTGAGAGTGAAATATGAATAGTCCTACCTTCCAGAAGGTTTTCTGTGAGGAGCCTCAGAGTGTGAAGAGATTTCACTATAGAGAGAAGACACGATTCCAGGTTTGCCAAATTTAGAAATCACATGAACTGCTGGATGTAGAACAAGTTTTGATTCCTCTTTGGTCTTTTATTCCACTCTCTGTTAAATCAGTGTGAGCTGACCTTGTCTTCGCTTGGACCTCTTTCCCCTCCTTTTATTTTTCTTTCACCTTCTACCTTCTCTTCTTATTCTCTGTCTCTTCTTCTAAATGCATCTCGACCATGAAATCATATGCGAAAGAAAAAAAGCTTTTTGCCACAATTAATATGGAATGGGTCAAGATCTAATTTCTGGATCTCATTCCCTAAGATATGAACATGACGTTAAAGTTAGAATAAACATACTGTTTCATAGAGCCCACAATATTTTGGCCAAAGATTATCTCCAGGCTGGATTTGGTTAGAATTTTATGTTCAGCTAAATAGGCCACATGTTTCTGTCAACTAATACTTAATGTCATCAATTTCTTCAAAAGTTCCAGAGAATAAAAATAACCCTTGCATTTTGATATGCTTGTGTGAATATACTGCATAACATTTTCTCTAGGTGACACAGCACCATACTTGGTATTTATGTAAGCAGTATTGAGAATACACTCCCCCTGCCCTCCAGAATTTTCATGTGCTCAACAGCATGGGCCTGCCTACTTTGGGAAAACTTGAGACAGGAGCATATGAACTTGAGGTACAGATAAACTAGAAAGTTTTAAAACAATGTTTGGCTTCAAAGCAACTCTATAATGGAACAATTTTGAATGCGATGAGATATTCATAGTAGGATTCAATTCCTAGACATTATTTTTTGACATTCAACTTTTCAGTTTCCCACCTATCATGTGAAATGAAGAACACGTATTCATAGAGCAGCTTTCTACTTTAAATTTAAACGTAATTATGTGGTGTTCCAGGCTTCAAGGTAAAAAAGTAGGTAGACACGAGTTTTTATGCAACTTGATGTTTCAAATGTGACATACGTGAGTAAGGATGCAATATGTATAAGTGGAAAAGTTTAATCAGAACCATGGACACAAAATTCTAACACCAATATAGATTTCTGTGGTTTTTATTCCAGGAAAGGGAAATTTAGTCCTCAAAATAGGATGTGCATTCCCCAAACCAATAATTAACTTGGAAAAAATAGTTGAGGCAGATTTTCTGAGTCACTGGGATATGGTCTTCGAGTCATCTTTCTAATTAGTTGGGGGCATCCATCAGCCCAATTTGCTAAGTTAAATGATATGGTGCAGTGCTGGGAGTTTGACAGGTTACTCTATTACTTTTCAGTGGAGACATTTTAACAAAACAAAGTTTTGAAAAATAGCATTTTAAATGGTGGATGAAATGAAAAACCACTCAGAACCTCCACAGCCATACTTATTGGAGAAACAGGACAAATATCTACATTCTGAATTATTGCCTAGCACATACAATCACTCCAAAATGGATATGTATTATATCAGTCTGTGGAGAAGCAAGATGACAGCTATGGAATGAGGGAAACCACAGGGCATCTCTCAGTTAGTCATCCAGCCTTCCCCTCAGCCCAGTTACATGGTGCTTCTGATTTTATTTTTCCCTATGAACCCTCAAAGCAGTGGCACTACAGACAGGCAGGTACAGAGAGTGGCGGGTAGAAGACTGGCTTATCAAGGAAGTTTCCCATGTACATGACTCAAGGAATCTATCACTGGAGTTGATTCCAGAAGTCTGGTGACAATAGAGAGTAATTAATTGCTAAGGGTACAGGCTATAGAATCAAACAGACCTCTAAGTCAAGTCCTCTTTTACTTTTTTACTGATATGAACTTGGAGAAGTTTTCTTTTTCATGCTTGACTTTCTATAATTGTGCAATGGAGATAAATAATACAGCGGAGAATTTCCTTGAGGATTCGATTACATACATACAGAGTTATTGTTAATATTACCATTATCACCTTTGCTTTCTTTCAAAATTTCTCTTGTATATGACTGCTCCTCTGAGAGCTCACAAATAAGTCTAAATGCATTACTAAGAGTTGTTAATGGACAACCACATATTCTTTGATATGCTTTTGCCTAACCAAGAGAATATTTATGCTATAACAGGCACTTCTTACTGTACTTATAAACTACAAGGCAAATAAACAGACTTGTGATTAAACTGAGAAAAAGAGAGTCATGTAGCTCTCTAAAAAGAGACGCAGCTCTTTGCTTGAGCTTTATAATCTCGGCCCCTGGGCTCAAGGCTTATTTCTGATGACTGACTTGTATTGCACTTGGCTGATGTATCCTGCACAGCCATTGCCACGTCAGAGGATTCAACCATTCATCCTGCAATAGAAGGAGCAGGAGACTCACCCTAGTTCAACTGCAGACTACATTCTCTAAGCAGCTTTCTGCTCAGCAAAATCTTGACTATGGTAGAAATGTGGGTATTATGGATGAATGTCCTGCAGTTTAACTTCACCTACCCTTGGTCAGAAGGGGAGGAATGAGAAAGAGATAAATGGTCAGTGACATCTAGGCATTGGCCTGGAACTTTCAAGGCAAGGAATGAAGCCCAAATGGACCTCTGAAAAATATACCGAGTTCTCTCATTGGAACCTTATGGCTAGAATTTTCTTTCTGTTGTGACGGTTTGTATTCCAAGGGTAGGAAACTGAATTAAGAGGGGGACTAGAGAAATACTGTAATTGGACATAGGGAATTTGGAAACTTTACTCCTGAGTTGATCCTAAGGTAACATACTTGATCCAGGGATAGGACAGACATCTTGAAAATGTTCCTGGTGAATTTCAGTAAACCAGATTGATTCTTTCCATCTTTATTTTATCCCAGGAAACCCAAGAAAATTGTGATTGCTGTGGGATGCATGTCCTTTGATGACAGAAATATAGAAAGTTTTTTACATATAAGGATATTCATTATCGAATTATTTTTAGTTGTAAAAATTAGAAAAATTATTTAGCTAATTTTTAAACAGTGTCATGCATATATTAAAAGTTGTCTACAGATATTAAAAACTCAAGTTGTAGCATAATATTTAATAACATTAAGTGTCTTCATGACCATGTTAAATAAAGTAGGCTGTCATGAAACAGCATGTCTAATGTGATTTATATTTGGAGAAGGGAGGATTTTATATGTGTACTCATGTGAAAAAAAATATCTAGCCAGGTATATTCTAAAGTATTAACAGTGTAGATACTTAACTGACAGTCTTATTTTCTTCTTCTATTTTTTCCTGAATTTTGTATGTTGTCTCCAGTGGATACACTACATTTTCCTAACCAAAAATAAAAATGGGAGATAAAATCATCAACCTACCTTAGAAAAAGAATAACAATTAATTTTTGTCTTGATATAAAGTTAAAATCATGATGCCCATGAGCTGTGAAATGCATCTCTTTGCATTTCTTCTCTATTCATGGCATTTAAGGTTGTCACCCTTGTGAATCTGTAGAGAATATTATTTATGTGAAGAGGTGTCAATATCTTTTTAAAAGAAGATGCCAATATTCAGGGTCATCAAAAATTCTAATGATGATGGCTGCAATAATAATAATTGCACACATTTGCATAGCATTTGGAAGTTAATAAAGATTCTTCAGATTTTTCTATGAAAGAATAGTTCTGCTCAAGGAAAATTTTATTATTAAGCATGAGGAGAAAAGTTTAAATAAATGAGGCAATTTAACCATTTATTATAAAGTAATAATTTAAAATAGAAGAGAATAAAGCACAACTTTTATCTCTCAAGGAGAAATAAAAAACTAAGTCTCAACCAAAGCTTCCTGTAAGTTGCTTGCAAGTGACAGATCTGAACTCTGCCCAGTGGAAATTACTCTGCTGCTACTATATTACCAAGACTCCATACAGCTAATCTTGGATCTAGTCCTCTCCACCCACCTATTTTTCCACTAAGAAAGGCATAATACATTTTCTAAAACCATGAGAAAGCACAGTTAAATGCACAAACTCGCTCTTTCTAGCCTGTTTCCCCAACCCTACTGCTTTACAAATATTTTGCCAGCCACGTTTTAGATGCAGGAGAGTCAGATTTTGGATGTAGCAAAAAGAAAATCAGCTACAGACAATTTGAGGGTCCACCTTTCTCAGAAAAGAGAAATGGTTCTCTTGGTTTAAGTATATGCCATGCAAGGTTATACCCATATAGGTTTATTATATTCTATTTATTAAATGACATGCCTTCTTATTTCCTTTATTTATTATTTTGTATTCTCAGAATTTATTCTAAGTTCTGATTTTTATCTCTTGAATCAGCCTTAGGACATATACTGAGATCACTCAAGAGTGAGAAGAATGAACTTGAAAAAATAAAAAAAAAGTTTGATTGACAGTCCCTTATTGAGCATAACTCTGATTGTCACAAAAAGTGCAAGAAAATTATTCCCGTTCTTTTAAATAAATGGTTTAACCTGAACTCAAATGGAAGAGAAGAATGAGAATTGAGTCAGTTCGGGGAATTTGCTTCAGAGGGATCAAGGTGAGGATGCGTGTTTGGTTAAAACAGCTTTTGTCCAGTATCTCCAGCTGACTGAAAGAGCGGTTTTACAGAAATCCCATTAATTATTTGGAGTAAAACTATTGCTTGCTGTTCAGTTGCTCAGTCGTGTCCGACTCTTTGCAACCCCATGGACTGCAGCATGCCAGGTTTCCCTGTCCTTCACCATCGCCCAGAACTTGCTCAAACTCATGTCCATCGAGTCAGCGATGCCATCCAACCATCTCGTCCTCTGTCATCCCCTTCTCTTGCTGCCTTCAATCTTTCCCAGCATCAGGTCTTTTCTAACGAGTCGGCTCTTCATATCAGGTGGCCACAGTATAGGAGCTTCAGCTTCAGCATCAGTTCTTCCAATGAATATTCAGGACTGATCTCCTTTAGGATGGACTGGTTTGCTCTCCTTGAAGTCCAAGTGACTCTCAAGAGTCTTCTCCAACACCACAGTTCAAAAGCATCAATTCTTTGGTTCTCATTCTTCTTTATGTCCAACACTCAACATCCATACATGACTACTGGAAAAACCACAGCTTTGACTATATGGACCTTTGTTGGCAAAGTAATGTTTCTGATTTTTAATATGATATTGAGGTTTGTCATAGCTTTTCATCCAAGGAGCAAGCATCTTTTAATTTTTAGCTTTAAGTGTCTTTTAAAATTATTGCTAGAAGGTCATGAACATTGGTTAAAAACATGAACTTTGAGTTCAGGATGACCACGTTTAAAATTCTGTCACTTTTTCTGAGGTTCAGTTTTCTTGTTTTCTCACTTGTGAAAATGGGATGAGCCTACCTATTTTCCAATATTGTTGCAAGGATTAAATATACTAATGTATGCAAAGTGTTTAGCATAATACGTGGTGCACTTAATTCAGTCACTCAGTCGTGTCCATTCTTTGCGCCCCCATAGACTGCAGCACGCCAGGCTTCCCTGTGTGGCAACAACTCCCAGCGCTTACTCAAATTCATGTCTCAAGTCAGTGATGCCATCCAAGCATCTCATCCTCTGTTGCCTCCTTTTCCTCCCACCTCAATCTTTCCCAGCATCAGGGTCTTTTCCAATGAGTGGGTTCTTCACATCAGGTGGCCAAAGTATTAGAGCTTCAGCTTAAGCATCAGTCCTTCCAATGAATATTCAGGACTGATTTCCTTTAGGATGGTCTGGTTGGATCTCCTTGCAGTCCAAGGGACTCTCAAGAGTCTTCTCCAACACCACAGTTCAAAAGCATCAATTATTCAGCACTCATCTTCCTTTATAGCCCAAATCACTCATCTGTACACTACTACTGGAAAAACCATATCTTTGACTAGATGGACTGTTAGCAAAGTTATATCTCTGCTTTTTATTATTCTGTCTAGGTTAGTCATAGTTTTTCTTCCAAGGAGCAAGTGTTTTAATTTCATGGCTGCAGTCCCCATCTGCAGTGAGTTTGCTGCTGCTGCTGCTAAGTTGCTTCAGTCTTGTCTGACTCTGTGCGACCCCATAGATGGCAGCCCACCAGGCTCCCCCGTCCCCGGGATTCTCCAAGCAAGAACATCTGGAGTGGGTTGCCATTTCCTTCTCCAGTGCATGAAAGTGAAAAGTGAAAGGGAAGTCGCTAGGTCGTGTCTGACTCTTAGCGGCCCCATGGACTGTAGCCTTCCAGGCTCCTCCGTCCATGGGGTTTTCCAGGCAGTGAGTTTGGAGCCCCACCAAAATAAAGTCTCTCATTGTTTCCATTGTTTTCCCATCTATTTCCCATGAAGTGATGGGACCAGATGCTATGATCTTAGTTTTCTTAATGTTGAGCTTCAAGCCATCTTTTTCACTCTCCTCTTTCACTTTCATCAAGAGGCTCTTTAGTTCCTCTTCACTTTCTGCCATTAGGGTGGTGTCATCTGCACATCTGAGGTTACTGATATTTCTCCTGGCAATCTTGATTCCAGCTTGTGCTTCATCCAGCCCAGCATTTCCCATGATGTATTCTGCATATAAATTAAATAAGAAGGGTGACAATATACAGCCTGATGTACTCCTTTCCCAATTTGGAACCAGTCTGTTGTTCCATGTTGAGTTCTAACTGTTGCTTCTTGACTTGCATACAGATTTCTCAGGAGGCAGGTCAGGTGGTTTTGTATTCCATCTCTTTAAGAATTTTCCATAGTTTGTTGTGACCCACACAGTCATAGGCTTTGGTATAGTCAATAATGCAGAAGTAGATGTTTTTCTGGAACTCTCTTGCTTTTTCGATGATCAAGTGGATGTTGGCAATTTGATATCTGGTTCCTCTGCCTTCTCTAAATCCAGCTTGAACTTCTGGAAGTTAACGGTTTATGTAGTGTTGAAGCTGGGCTTGGAGAATTTTGAGCATTAGTTTGCTAGCATGTGAGATGAGTGCAATTGTGTGGTAGTTTTAACATTCTTTGGCATTGCCTTTCTTTGTGATTGGAATGAAAACTGACTTTTTCCAGTCTTGTGGCCGCTGCTGAGTTTTCCAAATTTGCTGGCATGTTGAGTGCAGCACTTTCACAGCATCATCTTTTAGTATTTGAAACAGCTCAACTGGAATTACATCACCTCTACTGGCTTTGTTCATAGTAATGCTTCTTAAAGCCCATTTGATTTTGCATTCCAGGATGTCTAACTCTAGGTGAGTGATCTCACCATCGTGGTTATCTGGGTCATGTATATCTGGGTCATTTTTTGTATAGTTCTTCTGTGTATTCTTACCACCTCTTCTTAATATCTTCTGTTTCTGTTAGGTACATACATTTCTGTCCTTTATTGTGCCCGTCTTTGCATGAAATGTTCCATTGGTTTCTCTAATTTTCTTGAAAAGAGCTCCAGTCTTTCCCATTCTATTGTTTTCCTCTATTTCTTTGCATTGATTACTGAGGAAGACTTTCTTATCTCTTCTTGCTATTCTTTGGACTTTGCATTCACTAGGGTATATCTTTCCTTTTCTCCTTTGCCTTTCACTTATCTTCTTTTAGTAGCTATTTGTAAGGCCTCCTCAGACAACCATTTTGTCTTTTTGCACTTCTTTTTCTTGGGGATGGTCTCGATCACTGCCTCCTGTACAATGTCATGAACCTCCATCCATAGTTCTTCAGGCACTCTATCTATCAGATCTAATCACTTGAATCTATTTGTCACTTCTACTGTATAATCATAAGGGATTTGATTTAGGTCATACCTGTATGGTCTAGTGGTTTTTCCTACTTTCTTCAATATCAGTCTGAATTTGGCAATAAGGAGTTCATGATCTGAGCCACAGTCAGCTCCTGGTCTTGTTTTTGCTGACTGTATTGAGCTTCTCCAACTTCTGCTGCAAAGAATATACTCAATCTTATTTTGGTATTGACCATCTGGTGATGTCCATATGTAGTCTCCTCTTTTATTGTTGGAAGAGGGTATTTGCTATGACCAGTGCGTTCTCTTGGCAAAACTCTGTTATCTTTGCCTTGTTTCATTTTGTACTCCAAGGCCAAATTTGCCTGTTACTCCAGGTATCTCTTGACTTCTTACTTTTGCATTTCAGTCCCCTATAATAAAAAGGACATCTTTTTTGGGTGTTAGTTCTAGAAGGTCTTGTAGGTCTTCATAGAACTGTTCAATGTCAGCTTCTTCAGCATTACTGAATAGGGCATAGACTTGGATTATTGTGATATTGAATGGTTTGCCTTGCAAATGAACAGAGATCATTCTGATGTTTTTGAGATTGCATCCAAATACTGCATTTCAGACTCTTTTGTTGACCATCCCTTCTAAGGGATTCTTGCCCACAGTAGTAGATAGAATGGTCATCTAAGTTAAATTCACCCATTCCAGTCCGTTTTAGTTCAATCATTCCTAAAATGTCAATGTTGACTCTTGCTATCTCCTGTTTGACCACTTTCTTTTTTTTTAATTTAAATTTATTTATTTTAATTGGAGGCTAATTACTTTACAATATTGTATTGGTTTTGCCATATTATCAACATGGATCTGCCATGGGTATACACGTGTTCCCCATCCTGAACCCCCCTCCTACCTCCCTCCCCATACCATCCCTCTGGGTCATCCCAGTGCACCAGCCCCAAGCATCCTGTATCCTGCATTGAACCAATTTACCTTGATTCGTGGACCTAACATTCCAGGTTCCTATGCAATATTGTTCTTTATAGCATTGGACTTTACCCCATTACAAGTCACATTCCCAACTGGGTGTTGTTTTTGCTTGGCTCCATCTCTTCATTATTTCTGGAGTTATTTTTCCATTGTTCTCCAGTAGCATATTGGGCACCTACCTACCTGGGGAGTTCATCTTTCAGTGTCATCTCTTTTCACCTTTTCACACTGTTCATAGGGTTCTCAAGGTAAGAATACTTATGTGGTTTGCCATTTCCTTCTCCAGTGGACCACATTTTGTTAGAACTCTCCAACATGACCCATCTGTCTTGGGTGGTCCTACATGGTATGACTCATAGTTTCATTGAATTAGACAAGGCTGCAGTCCACCCCAAAAAGAAACCCCATACCTATTAGTCCTCATTCTACCTACCACCTCAGCCCCTCAGTCATAAGTCGCTCAGTCGTATCTGACTCTTTGTGACCCCATGGACTGCAGCCTACCAGGCTCCTCCACCCATGGGATTTTCCAGGCAAGAGTACTGGGGTGAGTTGCCATTGCCTTCTCCATAACTGTCCTTTTTATGTGTGTATATGCATGCTCATTCATGGGCTACTCTTTGCGACCCCAGGGACCGTAGCCCCCTAGGATCCTCTGTCCCTGGAAGTCTCCAAGCAAGGATACTGGAATGGGTAGCCATTCCCTTCTTCAGGAGATCTTCCCCACCCAGGGATTGAATTCGGGTCTCTTGCATTGAAGGCAGATTCTTTACCACCTGAGCCATGAGGGAAGCCCCACTGGGAACTGCCTAACTGCCTTTTAGCATGCACTTACTATTTGCTGAGCACTAGAAAAAGAAATTCATGTTCATTATCATATATAAATTTCTGAGCAATACTGAAAAGTTAGTATGGATATTCATACTTTAGGGAGGAAAAAATAACAGAGGCTTAGAGAGATTGAGGCTTCCCTGGTGGTTCAGATGGTAAAGAATGTGCCTGCAATTCTGGAGGCCTGTGTTTTATCCCTGGGGCAAGAAGATCCTCTGGAGAAGGGAATGGCCACCCACTCCAGTGTTCTTTCCTGGAGAATTCCATGGACAGAGGAACCTGGCAGGCTACAGTCCATGGGGTCATAAAAGAGTCAGATGTATATAAACAACATTGTATATGGGAAGGTTGTTAGAGTAAATTCTAACAGTTCTCATCAGAAGGATAACTTTATTTTTATTATGTCTATATGGGATGATGGGTATTAGCTGAGCCTATTGTGATAATCATTTTACAATACATGGAAATCAAACTATAAAGTCATATAATGATGTTTGTTGATTATTTCTCATTAAAACTGGAGAAAAAAGGAAAACCTATTTTGCAGTATTTACCACCATGAAGCTGGCTTCTTTGGCAATGGGATATTAAGAACTTCCACAATTACTTAGATATTATCCTTTAGTTCCCAAATCATTTTGATTCCTCAAAGGATTAGATCAGAATAGTCTACATATTTTATATTATATATAGTATAGGCATGGACTGACACAGGTTAAGATCTGGCATAAAGGAGGCACGTGACACTCCAATACTCTTGCCTGAGAATTTCATGGACAGAGGAGCCTGGTGGGCTATAGTCCGTAGGGTTGCAAAGAGTCAGATACACCCGAGCAGCTGAGCACATAGCACTTACAGGCGTTTAATGAATTGCAGGTGAATTAAATTGACTTAAATATTACATTGCTTTTGGTTGGTTGGTTATCTATTCAAATTTTTTTTATTTCAATAAAGTTGAAAACAGAACACAGAAACACACACATGTAAAATGAGACAATCTGAGTCAATAGTGGGAAAGAAGAATCAGTAAGTCAGATAAATAGCTTAAAAAGATGGGGATACAATTTGAAGCCAGCTGTGAGTTCCTTACACATTCTTGCATCAAAGTGTTTAACAGTCAAAGGAAAGACAGAAATATAATCAGCTACATAAATCATAGTGGAAAATCACCAGTTTAGGAGGAGCACAAGCAGATCTGGTTCTAAGTTGTTGTTGTTGTTGTTTTTTAATGTGTATAAACAAGTTATAGCTAGCAATAGCTTCAGAGTAAATAAGACAATACATTTTCAGATGGTGTTTCTGATACCATCCTCACTAGGAGCTAAATTTATTGTGACCAATGCAAAATAATAAAAGAAACATCATGGGCAAAAGGCAAATATGAAGGATGCAAGGCCCTACACAAAACCATTGCTAATTATGTACAGTTTTTGTTTTGTTTTTCTGTGGAATTTAGTTACTTAGTATTGTGAACTATGTCATGCCTGTTTTTAACTGCCAGAAGATTCAGGGAACATAATCATGTTAGGTATTAAAAAACTTGCAAACAAAGGATTAAAGGAAAACAGTTTAATAAATCCCTTTAAAAATCCTCTGCAGCATTTCTTCTCATATTGTTTATTTCAGACAATAGTTAGAATTTGGAACCTTCAGGAAGTTTGCCTTTGCATTTTATGGGTCCTTGAATTTTCTGTAAAGATGAGATAAGTCCTCTCGCATGCTTCCATGGATGTCATTTCCATCTTTTAACAAATTCTCTTTGAAAGAAGCAATGGGTGCATCTCTGGCTATGAGAGGGATGCTCTCATTTAACTCCCTCATCAAGAGGCATGCAAGATAATATGGTGTAAAGAGCTTGACCTTTGAGATCAATACACCATAACACACTGGATAGTAGCTTTATGAATTTGAACATGTTTTTAACCTCTCTGAGCTTTAATTTCCTAATCTATAATATTACGCTGATGATACCAGTTGTGATAGACAGGGTTCATTCATTGTTAGCAACAAATAGTGATTGGTAAACTTAATGTAAACTTCATGAGTGTGGAATTTATTGGAAGGATGTTGCAGAAATTTGCAGAATATATGGGAAGACAGTAAAATGAGATTATAGGTGGGTGTGCAGCAGGGCTACGAAGGGATTCAAGAGGCAGAAACACTGTTATCTCCTCAGAAACTACTACTGTAATGAATGCCCTCCAGTGCTTTTCCTTGAATTACTCCGGTCAAGTTTCGTGATTCCTGGAAAGAGAGTCTGTTAGCCTAACATGATGGTTTGACTAGGAGAGCACAGGAAAGATTAGACTTAGAAAGATTACATACAGAAGATGATACATAATTCCCCAAAGGATGTCAGCCCCAAGAAGGGGAAATAAGTGCTCAGTTCAGTTCAGTTGTGTCTGACTTTGTGACCCCATGGACTGGAGCACGCTAGGATCCTCTGTCCCTGGAAGTCTCCAAGCAAGGATACTGGAATGGGTAGCCATTCCATTCTTCAGGAGATCTTCCCCACCCAGGGATTGAATTCGGGTCTCTTGCATTGAAGGCAGATTCTTTACCACTTGAGCACGCCATCACGAATTCCCAGAGCTTACTCAAACTCATGTCCATCAAGTCGGTGATGCCATCCAACCATCTCATCTTCTGTCATCCCCTTCTCCTCCTGCCTTCAGTCTTTCCCAGCACCATGGTCTTTTCAAATGAGCCAGTTCTTCTAAATCAGGTGGCCAAAGTATTGGAGTTTCAGCTTCAGCATCAGTCCTTCCAATGAATATTCAGGACTGATTTCATTTAGGATTGACTGGTTGGATCTCTTTGCAGTCCAAGTCACTTTTAAAAAGTCTTCTCCAACACCGCAGTTCAAAAGCATCTATTATCTGGTGCTCAGCTATCTTTATAGTCCAACTCTCACATTCATACATCACTGCTGGAAAAACCATGGCTTTGACTAGATGGACTTTTGTTGGCAAAGTAATGTCTCTGCTTTTTAGTATGCTGTCTAGATTGCTCATAGCTTTTCTTCCAAGGAGCAAGAGATTTTTTAATTTCATGGCTGCAGTCACCATCTGCAGTGATTTTGGAGCCCCCCAAAAATAAACTCTCTCACTGTTTTCAGTGAGAATTCCAGTTGAGCTATTTCAAATCCTAAAAGATGATGCTGTGAAAGTGCTGCACTCAATATGTCAGCAAATTTGGAAAACTCAGCAGTGGCCACAGGACTGGAAAATGTCAGATTTCATTCCAGTCCCAAAGAAAGGCAATGCCAAAGAATGTTCAAACTACCACACAATTGCAGTCATCTCACATGCTAGCAAGTAATGCTCAAAATTCTCCAAGCCAGACTTCAACATTACGTGAACCATGTACTTCCAGATGTTCAAGCCGGATTTAAAAAAGGCAGAGGAACCAGAGATCAAATTGTCAACATCTGTTGGATCATCAAAAAAGCAAAAGAGTTCCAGAAAAACATCTACTTCCGCTTTATTGACAACGCCGAATCCTTTGTATGGATCACAATAAACTGGAAAATTCTTCAAGAAATGGGAATACCAGGCCACCTGACCTGCCTTCTGAGAAATCTGTATTCAGGTCAAGAAGCAACAATTAGAACTGGACGTGGAACAACAGACTGGTTCCAAATAGGGAAAGGAGTACGTCAAGGCTGTATCTTGTCACCCTGCTTGCTTAACTGATATACAAAATACATCATGCGAAATACCAGGCTGGATCAGGCACAAGCTGGAATCAAGATTGCTGGGAGAAATATCAATAACCTCAGATATTCAGATGACACCACCCTTATTGCAGAAAGTGAAGAAGAACTAAAGAGCCTCTTGAGGAAAGTGAAAGAGAAGAGTGAAAAAGTTGGCTTAAAACTCAACATTCAGAAAACTAAAAGAAAAAGTGCTAGCCACTCAAAAAATGAATCAAAGAAAAAACATCTCCACTACATCTACCACGACACTGCCTTGTGAGATTAAATGCCTGGCACATAGCTATCCTGGAGTGAAAGCTCCATGAGGGAACACACTTTGCTTTATTCATTGCTGCATCTGAAATGCCTCGAATGGTAGCTTGCAAAAGTAGGTGCTCAATTAATATTTACTGAGCATGGATTCAGGGCATTTTTCTTTCCTTCTTTATTTCTGTCATCCTGACTCCCTTTTGGCTAAGCTTGTCAGGAGATGACAATCTCTGGTAACATGTCTTTTGGATAAATGACATTTCATAGCATATGCTACCTGTACTGCATGGTTATCATGATTGTTAGATTTTCATTCATTCATTGAGGCCAAAAGGAAAGCATCGGCAGGGCATTAGAGGATGGTGACATTTCCCTCAACACTTTTAGAAGTGAAAGCTTATCCACTTTCCAATCTGAATGTCTGGTTCTATGAACCAGAACTCTTTGGCTGTCTGTGTTTGCTCTCCTTTTCCTATTTTCCTCATGATATTTTCATGACTCCATGATCACACTTTATTTATTTTCCTGATGAAAGTTTCTGGGTGGAATCAAGAGTCACAAAAGATGCAGGGCTTGAAAACTGGAATTACAAGTGCAGCATCTAGAAGTTGTCTCTTAAAGAAGACACACCATTTATATCACTTTGTCCTGATAAACGCTGTGACAAGTTGTCAGTCTCTTTACAGTGCTGAGCAGGCAAGAAGCAAGTCTTTTAAAAAGAAGTGCAGGTTACTTTCATATATCCAAATGAGCATTGGAAAAACTGAATCATATCGTCCAAATGGCTTGTGGTGAATGATGCTACCTTTATGCACAGCCAAAAGCATACTCACAATCCTTTGTGTGTTGAGGGACTGACCCTTTGTGTGTTGAGGGGTTCAGGAGGAAATGAATGAGAAGTATAAGGAATACAGGTTTTTGAATCTTGCTTCTACTTTTACAAGTTGTATGGCTGAGTAAAGAGCTGTCTTTTCTGAACCTCAGTTTCCTATCCCTAAAAATGGGCATACAACTTCCTGGGTGGTTATTATAGAGATCAATGTATTAGTGATAAAAATTAATCTAGAAAAAGTGAAGCACATGAAAAGTAGTCAGTAATATTACACCTTCAACTCTGTTGCATAAAGAGCTCTAGGGTACTCTGAGCGATCTTCCTACAAATGAAGAAATTTCTACTAATATTCAGAATGCTTCAGATTGAACCCACTCTTCATTATGAAGTAGCTGTGTGAACTTGGATAAGTTTTTTTTTTTTTTTTAACTTATTTTAGTCTCAGATACCTCATATATAAAATAGGGGTAAGAATCCCCATTCTGTCTATCCATAATGACAGAGTTTTTATGAGGACCCCCTGAAACATGTGAAGTTGTGAGTGGTGAGTTCTTGTTAGTAATGACAGCATTCAGTTAGAGTAAGCTACGTCTTCCGTTAGTCAGTATCTGTTGTGTGCTAGGCCCAGTATTACACTGTTTATATACATTTGTCCCTGTAATCTGGCAAGGCTGGTACATTTTGCATTAGAGGAAACTGAGGTTTAAACAATGTAGGAATATTTCCTATGTTTAGTTTTCTAGGGATGTTGAAACAAAAGTATCATAAACCAGGTGGTTTAAAACAGCAGAAACTTACTTTCTCAACATTATTCAAAAGCTAGAAATTCAAAATTAAGATGTTGACATGGTCATGCTCCCTCTGAAACCTGTAGGAGAGATTTGTTCTTTTCCTCTTCCTGGGTTCTGGTGGCATCAATCTTTGAAATTCCTTGATTTGCAGATGTATCACTCTAATCTCTGTCTCTGTCATCACATGAAATTCTCTATGTTTCTATGTCTCTGCCTTCCCTTCTTTTAAGGACATCAGTAATGTTAGATTAAAATCTACTCTAATGATCTCATCATAACTTGATTACATCTGCAAAGATCCTATTTCCAAATGAGGTTACATTCACTGGTGCCCCAACAAATCATTTTGGGAACACAATTTACTCTATAACATCACACAAAACCAACTATCTAGAAAGTGTTACAGATTTGATCCCAGGAATTCTGTTTCTAGAACTTGAATTCTTAAGCAGTAAGACTTACTAGAAATTCATCTATTTAGATGTTAGCTGAGCTAGAATTGGTACCTGAGCTGCATGAGTCCCAGGTCACTGACTTTCATTCTTTGCCTGATTGCCTTTGAGAAAAAAAGTATTCTGAAGTAAAAGTAGCAGGATTTTTTTTTCTCCATTTTAATAGATAATGATTTTCTGTTGTGTTTGAGATCCTGATTTTTAAAGAAAGTAGGGCGAATAATCGGCTATTTCAGTGAATAGTGAGTAAGGATACACCCCTTGTCAACTCTTGATCTATGTTTTTGGGGGGAGTTGATCTTCCCCAATCCTGTTTTGAGGGTGGGCATGTGACATGGGCTCGGTCAGTGAGAATGTCCTATCTCACTGGCTTCACTGATAAGACTGAGTGATGGGCAAGCAAAACCAACCAGGTCAATGGGACACAGAACCAAAAGTCATATCCAAAAATGTTGAAAAGAAAATATTAAAACACTGTTTTCACTCATGCCAAGTGGAGTTGATAAACCATGAAGAGGCAAAAGATTGAAGGTGGGAGGAGAAGGGGACAACAGAGGATGAGATGGTTGGATGGCATCACTGACTCAACGGACCTGAGTTTGAGTACACTCCAGGAGTTGATGATTTACAGGGAGGCCTGGCGTGCTGCAGTCCATGGGGTCACAGAGTCGGACATGACTGAGCGACTGAACTGAACTGAACTGAAAGAGGCAAAGCTGACCAACTTCCTACTACAGTATAAATAATCTTCTGGGGTTAAAGTTGACAGAGAAGAAAGTAATGTTGAAAATGAAGAGCACCTAGGTTCGGATGTTGCTGATGTTCATCTATTCCTGAACTTTTAGTTCCGTGAAACCACTATTTAAATTTTTTGCCTAAGCTAGTTTACTCTTTTGTCATTCACAAACAAAATAATACAGTGGTTTCCTGGAATTTGAGACTTGAATATCATTTAGAATTTGTACCTTCCTTGAGACTGATTCCCTATATAAGGGATAAAGAAGTACACTATTATTAGAAATCAAGTTTTATATCAAATAATTATTAGAATTTATTTGATATTATAAATATTACTGGAATCAAGATTACCAGGTATATATCAATAACCTCAGATATGCAGATGACACCACTCTTATGGCAGAAAGCAAAGAACTAAAGAGCCTCTTGATGAAAGTAAAAGAAGAGAGTAAAAAAGCTGGCTTAAAACTCAACATTCAGAAAACTAAGATCATGGCATCCAGTCCCATAACTTCATGTCAAATAGATGCGGAAACAGTGGAAACAGTGACAGACTTTATTTTTTGGGCTCCAAAATCACTGCAGATGGTGACTGCAGCCGTGAAATGAAAAGACGTTTGCTCCTTGGAAGAAAAGTTATGACCAACCTAGACAGCATACTAAAAAGCAGAGATATAACTTTGCAACAAAGGTCTATGTAGTCAAGGCTACACTAGAAAACTCTTGAGAGTCCCCTGGACTGCAAGGAGATACAACCCGTCCATCCTAAAGGAGATCAGTCCTGAATATTCATTGGAAGGACTGATGTTGAAGCTGAAACTCTGATACTTTGGCCACCTGATGCAAAGAACTGACTTATTTGAAAAGACCTTGATGCTGGGAAAGATTGAAGGTAGGAGGAGATTAGTTGTTTGTCGGTTGCTTCATTTGCTATTATTTTCTCCCATTCTGAAGGCTGTCTTTTCACCTTGCTAATGGTTTCCTTTGATGTGCAGAAGCTTTTAAGTTTAATTAGGTCCCATTTGTTTATTTTTGCTTTTATTTCCAATATTCTGGGAGGTGGATCATAGAGGATCCTGCTGTGATGTATGTCAGAGAGTGTTTTGCCTATGTTCTCCTCTAGGAGTTTTATAGTTTCTGGTCTTACGTTGAGATCTTTAATCCATTTTGAGTTTATTTTTGTATATGGTGTTAGAAAGTGTTCTAGTTTCATTCTTTTACAAGTGGTTGACCAGATTTCCCAGCACCACTTGTTAAAGAGATTGTCTTTAATCCATTGTATATTCTTGCCTCCTTTGTCAAAGATAAGGTGTCCATATGTGCGTGGATTTATCTCTGGGCTTTCTATTTTGTTCCATTGATCTATATTTCTGTCTTTGTGCCAGTACCATACTGTCTTGATAACTGTGGCTTTGTAGTAGAGCCTGAAGTCAGGTAGGTTGATTTCTCCAGTTCCATTTTTCTTTCTCAAGATCGCTTTGGCTATTCGAGTTTTTTTGTATTTCCATACAAATTGTGAAATTATTTGTTCTAGCTCTGTGAAGAATACTGTTGGTAGCTTGATAGGGATTGCATTGAATCTATAAATTGCTTTGGGTAGTATACTCATTTTCACTATATTGATTCTTCCAATCCATGAACATGGTATATTTCTCCATCTATTAGTGTCCTCTTTGATTTCTTTCACCAGTGTTTTATAGTTTTCTATATATAGGTCTTTAGTTTCTTTAGGTAGATATATTCCTAAGTATTTTATTCTTTTCGTTGCAATGGTGAATGGAATTGTTTCCTTAATTTCTCTTTCTGTTTTCTCATTATTAGTGTATAGGAATGCAAGGGATTTCTGTGTGTTGATTTTATATCCTGCAACTTTACTATAATCATTGATCAGTTCTAGTAACTCCTACAGCTCAACTCCAGAAAAATAAATGACCCAATCAAAAAATGGGCCAAAGATCTAAATAGACATTTCTCCAAAGAAGACATACAGATGGCTAACAAACACATGAAAAGATGCTCAACATCACTCATTATCAGAGAAATGCAAATCAAAACCACTATGAGGTACCATTTCACACCAGTGAGAATGGCTGCAATCCAAAAGTCTACAAATAATAAATGCTGGAGAGGGTGTGGAGAAAAGGGAACCCTCTTACACTGTTGGTGGGAATGCAAACTAGTACAGCCACTATGGAGAACCGTGTGGAGATTCCTTAAAAAACTGGAAATAGAACTGCCTTATGACCCAGCAATCCCATTACTGGGCATACACACTGAGGAAACCAGAAGGGAAAGAGACACGTGTACCCCGATGTTCATCGCAGCACTGTTTATAATAGCCAGGACATGGAAGCAACCTAGATGTCCATCAGCAGATGAATGGATAAGAAAGCAGTGGTACATATACACAATGGAGTATTACTCAGCCATTAAAAAGAATACATTTGAATCAGTTCTAATGAGGTGGATGAAACTGGAGCCTATCATACAGAGTGAAGTAAGCCAGAAGGAAAAACATAAATACAGTATACTAACTCATATATATGGAATTTAGAAAGATGGTAACGATAACCCTGTGTACGAGACAGCAAAAGAGACACTGATGTATAGAACAGTCTTATGGACTCTGTGGGAGAGGGAGAGGGTGGGAAGATTTGGGAGAATGGCATTGAAACATGTGAAATGTCATGTATGAAACGAGATGCCAGTCCAGGTTCAGTGCACGATGCTGGATGCTTGGGGCTGGTGCGCTGGGACGGCCCAGGGGGATGGTATGGGGAGGGGGGAGGGAGGAGGGTTCAGGATGGGGAGCACGTGTATACCTGAAATTAAAAAAAAAAAATGAATTAGGGGGAATTCTGTGGTGGTCCAATGGCTAAGACTCCAAGATCCCAATGCAGGGGGCCCCAAATTCGATCCCTGGTCAAGGAACTAGATCCCACAGGCCGCAACTAAGGGTTTGCATGCTATGATTAAAGATTCTGCATGCCACGGCTAAGACCTGCCACAGCCAAATAAATAAATGAATAATAAATATTTTTAAAATAAATAAATAATCAATTTGGGAACCTGCAATCCTTACCTTATTCTGTTGCTGTTGTTAAGTCACTCAGTCGTGTCCAACTCTTTGCGACCCCAAGGACAGCAGCACCCCAGGCTTCCCTGTCCTTCACCATCTCCCAGAGTTGGCTCAAACTCATGTCCTTTCTAGAACCACTTTATTCAATACAGTAGCTACTAACCCTGTGGGCAACTGAGCACTTGAAAGGTGGTTACGTCAACTGAGGACCTAAATTTCTAATCTAATTTAAAGTAATGTTCATTTAAAGTTAAAACCTGATCCTCAATCCAGTTACTGGAAATTGCTTAAATATGTTTGGAATGACATGGGTATTTGACTCTACTTTTTCAACTGTAAATTTCGTGAAACCTAAATCTTTAGAGATCAATATTTCTGATGAAAATTTAGCACCTGAATTGAGATGTGCATAAAACACACACTAGAGTTCAAAAAATTAGTGTGAAAAAAATTTTAATGTCCAGTTAATAATTTTACATGTTGAAATGATAATTATGTTTGATATATTGAATTAAGTAAAATATATATTAATTTTACCTGTTTCGTTTTACTATTTTTGTGGTTACTAGAAAGTTTTTTAATTATATATGAGGCTCATGTTATATTTCTATCAGTCACCACCATTCTAAATTTTTAAATAATAGCAATTATCTGATCCTTAATATTTGATAGAACTATCCTTTTTTCTTTTTATTTAATTGAACTATAGTTGATTTACTAGGACTAGAGTTTCTTTTAATATCTACATATCTTATCCAATGGATGAAATAAATGTTTAACCAAGAAAAAAAAAAAAAGAAGGTAGGAGGAGAAGAGGACAGCAGAGGATGAGATGGTTGGATGGCATCACCAACTCAACAGACATGAGTTTGAGAAAGCTCTGGGAGTTGGTGATGGACAGGGAAGCCTGGCGTGCTGCAGTCCATGGGGTCGCAGAGTCAAACATGACTGGGTGACTGAACTGAGTGACTGAAAGCCTGAACCAATTACTAGAAAAATGTCTGATATTGATATAATAGAAGAAAAAGATAATGCCATTATCAGACATAAGTTGAATATCCTTTGAGTTATACATATCCTGGGGATAAAATTGAATCACATTCACAATTTTTGTCATTGTTTTTAAAAACTTATTTTTTTAACTGGAGTAAAATTGCTTTAAAATATGATGTTGGTTTCGGCAGTACAACACAAATCAACCAAAATTATACATGTATCATCTCCCTTTTGAGCCTTCCTTCTGTCTGCCCACCCCAAGCCTCTAGGTCAGAATGCCAGACTGGGCTTCCTGTGTTATACAATAGCTTCTCACCAGCTATCCTACACATGGTAGTGTATATATGGGGTTTGCCTGGTGGCTCAGCAGTAAAGAATCTGCCTGCAATACAGGAGTCGCAGGAGTTGTGGGTTCAATCCCTGGGTCAGGAAACCCCTGAAGGAGGGCATGGCAGCCCACTCCAGTGTTCTTACCTGGAGAATCCCATGGACAGAGGAGCCTGGTGGGCTATAGTCCATAGGGTCTCGAAGAGTCGGACACGACTGAAGCAGCTTGGCCTGCACACACGCAGTGTGTATATGTCAGTGCTACTTTCACTGCTCACCCCACTCTCTCCTTCCCCCTACTGTGCCCACAAGTCCATTCTCTACATCTCCATTCCTTCCCTGCAAACGGCTTCATCAATACCCTTTTTCTAGATTCCATGTATGTGCATTAATATACTATATTTGTTTTTCTCTTTCTGACTTAAAACTGCACTCTGTATAACAGGCTCTAGGTTCATCCACCTCACTAAAACTGACTCACATTTGTTTCTTTTTTATGGCTGAGAAATGAGCTTCCCAGATGGCTCTATTGGTAAAGAACCCGCCTATCAATGCAGGAGACATGAGAGGTGCAGGTTCGATCCCTGGGTCAGAGAGATCCCCTGGATGAAGCATGACAACCCTGGGCATGGCAACCCACTCCAGTATTCTTGCCTGGAGAATCCCTTGGACAGAGGAGCTTGGTGGGCTACGGTTCAGAAGGTCACAGAGTCAGACATGACTGAAGCAACTTAGCACACTCGCACACCTGGCTGAGTAATATTCCATTGTGTGTGTGTACCACACTTCTTTGCCCATCCATCTGTTGATGGACATCTGGATTGCTTCCCACATTCAGAATTTTCAAGTGTGCTCAATAGACAACCCAGCAGCCATCGTGAACTCTCTTGTATATGCTGATCACTTTATTTCAGACACAGACATTTCTTAAGGCCTCATTTTATGGGCATATCCTTGAATTAGACCTTTTTGGAAGCCACTTCTCTTCACATCCATTCTCTGCTTATTTCAAGAGAGCTTGTAAAGCAATTTAACTTCAAAGTCACATGAGTTTCACTACAGTTAAGAATTGGGGAAAATGATCAGTGAATATGTGCTTAAATTGCTTTATTATTTTAAAACCTGTTGTAACTGATAGATAAGACCCAGTCTCTCAATTGCCAACCAATCTGACAAATTGTAGTAATAAAACACAGGCAGTATGAAGGGTCTTCCAAGGAGATATGCACAGCTACTAGGAAGATTTATGGTTGATCGTTTTAAAATACAGATGAACTATTTATAACAGTGAAAGATTCTGAGTGGAAAGATAAAAGTCTTGCTAAAATAAAATGCTAGTGTTTCTTTAGATCAGAATGAAAACAAGACAAATTACTAGATGAGTATACATTTGAGATGGCTCACATTAGGGCAAAACTGCCGTTTTTACAAATAACTTGGCCACATTTAACTTTGTTAGTCTTGCCAGTCATGTGGAGTAACTTGGAGAAATACTTCAAATTGTACCCAGAATTAGAGTAATTAAGAGCATAAAGTCCTGAGGAACATTACATGAGTTTAGTCCACTTACTGAATCCTGCCATTTATGAGTTGTGTGAGCTTGAGTTGTGTGATCTGTCTGTAAATCAGGATCCTCCTTGGAAAACCAAGAAAAATCATAGCACTACCTCATAGGGTTCTTATAATTTTAATTGATGGGCACATAAAAGATGAGATTATAGTATGCCTTGTGTACAGTAACTCCTCTATAAATTATAAGAATATTATTAAACATGCAGATAATGGTGGCAGTTTTTAGTCATAGAAATAATGATCATAATTTTTGTTCTGCACATTATCTTTGAAGAACAAAGCCTCAAGAAATAGTTGTTCAGCATCCACCATGAGTTAGGTATTGTTTCCACTGGTTTTAATTCACTGAGACAGATCAGTGAACAAAACTGACAATGTTCTCTGCCTTTATAGTATTTTTTTCTAGTGTGGGTGGAGATGGTCAATAAATAACACACTAATAAAAGAAGTACACTGAGGAATTGTTTTAGTGTGAAGAATTCTATGGGGAAAAATGAATATAGAGAAAACAAGAGGAATTGAAAATTCTCGGGAGTGCAATTCTAAGTAGAGTCATGTATCATTTGGGGTGTAATTCTGCACGCACACACACACACACACACACTCCTTAAAAATTCCTTAATGTCTTAAATCTTTATCTGAAGAGAGAGAGACAAAGAAAGACACAAATATGGCATATGTGTATATATATATATATATATGTGTGTGTATATGTGTGGGGGTGTGTGTGTGTAAATATAGAGAGACAGAGACAGAGAGATAAAGTAACAGAGGGAGAGAGAGAGCCAGAGAGAGAGCCAGAGAAACAAACAAACAAACAAACAAACAACAAAAAAAAAAAATATATATATATATTAAGAAATTGGCTCATTTGTTTGTGGGAGCTGACAAGAAATAAAATCTGTAGGGCAGATCAGCAGGCGAGAAGCTTAGGTAGGATCTCTTATAAATCTTGAGCCAGAACTCTTTCTTCTCATGGGAACCTCAGTTTTTGCTCTTATGGCCATCAGCTATGATCCTATTCTTATTGTTAAAAGTAACCTCTTAACAACTGATTATAAATGTTAATTACATTTACAACATGCCTCCACAGAAACATCTAGACTGGGCACTATAGCCTAGTCAAGTTGACATTTATAATAATCATCAAAGTAGTCATGGCAGGTCTTATGAAAAAAGTGATGTTAAACCAATATTTGAAGGATATAGAGGAGTTACTCACATGAATATCTACAAGGAAGAACTTTTCAGGATAGGGAATCTTCAGTGCAAAGCCCTTAACTGTGGAGTGTGACTGGAATGTCTGAGGAACATCAAGGGGACAGTGTGGCTGGAGTGGAGTGAAATAGTGGGAGCATAACCAAGTATATAGTCAAAGAATAAAGATAAAGAGGTGACTGATGTAAGGCCTTGTAGACTATTCTAATGAAGAGGAATATGAAATGAAAGAAGAATAACTAGAGAGTCCAGGAATATAGCACTAAATTTGTAGGATATAGTAATATAAATATTTACCAAGTCTTGGATGTTACAGCTCTGAAGGCCAAGGAAAGACAAAATGCTGCAGCGGAAATAGGGAATAAATGTGATTCTCTGAGAAGCCAAATGATACAGTTATGCCTCCCAAAGCAGGGAGTACAGGTCCCTGGAGGCAAGTGCTGAATGTGTCTTGCTCACCATGTATCCTCTTTACTAGCACCTAGTAAAGTGCATGGTATTATGTGTCATTAAGATTTTTAAAATGAAAGGTACCTCTACTTACAGCCAGTGTCTTATAGATTGCGCCTCAGTTTGGGAAGCTATTACTACTAGCCTGTAGGCAAAGTGATGCTCTCCTGACCATAATCCAGTCTTCTCATTGTTTTCCTGTTCCCAGTGTTGTCTCATTTCTGCTTCATTCTTGATCCTTTTATTCGCCTGCCATTCACAGTCTCTGGCACAGGATTGAGAATGAAACTCACCCCTTGTTACTGATGACTCTGATGCTGGCATCTATTTTTCTGGGCTTTAAAAATTCTGAGTTGTAAAGTATTAGTGGATAATCTGAGAGAGTATTTTTATCAGATGAATGAATGCTTATCATAGTCTTTGATTTATAGGAGATTTATGAATAATGGAAACAAGCAAAGGCAGAGAGCCCCGATCAGTTAGGTATCTCCATTTTGAAATAATGGAAACCTAGAGGAAATGTGATTGAAATAGATGGACTCACAAACGGGCAAAATAGGAGCGGGATGAACATAAATTCATCCAGTTCTTAAATACTATACTTGAAGTTTTCAACCAACCCAAGAGAATAATTTACACCATAATAATTGACAACATTTAGAGCATAGGAAATGCAAATTAAAATATAGATAGGTTCAAGAATGGATAGATTTAATTCTTAGAGCACAAAGTCATAATGTTATTGGGAAGCATATTTTTAAAGGAACACTATATAGCTTAGATCTTATAATGTTATATAACCTGTCCTTAAACTGGGGATGTTTAACACCATGTTCTTGGATAAAAAGCATGCTTATATACTGATACTTAAGTTGATAATAAAATTTAAGATATTAATGCTTCATAGCACAACATTTACAAATAATAATGAAATAAATAATATTCTATACTGTGTATTTCACATAATCAGTTAATTCTCAATAAATTATTTAATTGATTTTGTTAGTTTTTTCTATTTGCAGCCTACCTATTATTGAAATTCAACAATAATCTGACAGAATCAGACTGCAAATAAATGCTTGATTATTATCAGATTTGACAAAGAAGTCACTAATGACATTGATAAATGACTGTAGACCCAATATGAATATTGATTGATGTTTTCATTTACTTTAAGGAATAAGATGAAAGTGAAACAATGAAAATGCTGATTGCAAGTCTATTCATTCTTCAATCATGCAAGTGATTTCTTTGCTAAATGAATAAAAGTTTTTGAATACCAGAAGAATATTTTCTTGTTTTTTGGGGGAAATTCATAACATAACAGCTAGAAACATGATCCACTTTAAATTTAATCTTCATTTATTAACATTTTTCATCACTTTGTGTCTAGACAACAAAGAAACAATACATCAACCTTTACTTCATAGCGTTTGATGGTTTCTGTGGTTTTAATTCTCCCAGAACAGCCAATTTCAAGCTACCAATGTAATGTCATGGAACTGGGAAAAGATGCACAGAATCTACTATTATATAGTATGTCTTTATAGAGTTAGAATAGATGTAAATAGCCTCAAGAGCATAATTACCAGTAAAGTATGGCAAAAATAATCAGGAAATGATGAGTTTTGAGTATTTATGATCTTTGTTTCTAATATTTTTAATTGTGAGTTTATGTAACGTAACTTTTTTATAGTGGCTGTGTTTCAAAACTAGTTGACAAAATTCCTGAGCATTTAGTTTTAGGCTCTTGCTGGTCAATACAAGCAGTTCCAGACCACCACTAGATATGGCCACCGGCAAGAAAATCCATCCTTCCCATACACTGTGTTTTGATAGGTATCTTAAACACAGAGCCCGGACTCATTGGAAAAAAAAAAATTGATCGTATGTGCCATTATTTACATTCTTCTGTAAAGAAATCAATTGATTCTTGTCTCCTAGGCCCTGCTATATTTATAGATTATCTTCTTTAAATGGACAAAAATTATGCAATTCTTTTTCCCCCATATTTTCAGCCAAAATAGTTAGGGAGAAATAACCATACACATTAAAGTTTGTTTTTTTCAAAATATTTTTTTCCAATTTACAGGATTAAGGTATTTCATAACAGAGTAAATAAAAGCACAGCATAAGAAAATATCATAAAGCCTGATTTTGTCAATCCTCTTTACCTCCCTTTAACGTGCATATCATTTTCTTCTCAGAAACCAGTTCAGGATTGCAAGTACTGGCTTGAATACAGTTTGCTTTGCTTTCTTTTGGCTTTCCTAAACTGTCTTGCAAATTTATCTGTAGTTTACCACCCATTTTAGTTCTATTTATAGTTCTTAGTACCTTACCCCCAATTTTCAAAAATTATTTCTATCAGACACTAAAAGATCTATAGTAAGCCCTTGAAACATCAGAAACCCTCACTGTAGTTAGTTTTCTGATGAAGTAACTATTTTTGGAGCATATGGTTCTAAAAATCTGTTTTGGGATATTTCCAGCCATTTGAACATGAACCTAAATTCTTGTCCAATATACTGCTTAAAAGTCATTTTATTCCTGAGAAAGAAGTACCAGAGTTAACCATGTAATTTTCAGAGCAGCACTATTCTCTACTGGAATAGATGTCTTTATTCCTGAAGGTGTTATTGATTCAATTACAAGTGATTTTGCTGTTCTGAGGCCTCAAGTTTTCCAACAATTCACTTCTGGCAAAATTTTATTCTACGTGTCCGTGTGACTAAGTACATGCGTCAGTGATGTTGAAGTAATGGTACATTAATCACATCCCAAGTAATGAGTTTGTTGGGCAGAGAAACAAACTGGAAGCATAGATTTTTGTGTTTGATCAGAAAGAGTGTTAACAGATGACATCTTGCAGGCTAATCATTTACAAGCATGCCTGTTTTCTTTGGCTGCTTTCCACACTAAGAACTTATGATATTCTAGTTTAGACCTCTGAATAAACACCATATAGGAAACTGGATAAACTGGACAATAAATGCATCTGGTTCCCCAAATAAACATTCTTTATATTTTCCCAAAGCAATGTTTGAAGTGGGTCATTCTGAGGCACATATGTATTTTAGGCTCATATTAATGGTAAATGGTATTGACATAATGAAGATGAGGCAGGCATTCATTGGACCCAGAAAATGGATATATGATTCCAGAAATTTCAGTGATGTATGAAATCTTTGACTACCATGTGACTAATTGTGATTCTACATGAATTTTGTATGTAACTAGTTTTATGACAATGAGGTTGTGGATAAGAAAATCTTTTGATTGTAAGTTTCTTAAAAGAAACTAATGAAAACTCTGAAATGATTATAATAACTGCCTCTGCCTCTTCTCCAGGGTCTTTCACATGTAGATCGTGTGATGAGATGATAGTGAGACTGCTGTGTGGGGTGTCCAAGAGGTGTCCTTACAGGTAGTAGACACTTTGTCTGTCCTTTGTCCCTTCCTCCTGCTGCCTGAAATTGAAATCCCCAGGCCTCACAGCTTTCTAGAAAAATGAAATAGCCAGGAGAATCGGAACTAAATACTGTAGAGCAGGGTCCCCAACCTCCAGGATCTAATGCTTGATGATTTGAAGTGGAGCTGATGTAATAATAATAGAAATAAAGTGCACAGTAAGTGTAATGCACTTGAATCATCCTGAAACCACCCCGTTTCCCAGTCCCTAGAAGAACTGTCTTTCAGGAAACCATTCCTTGGTGCCAAAAAGGTTGGGGACTGCTGCTATAGAGTAATGAACGAGAAAGAGCTCCCTGATACAATGGAGCCACCACATCACCCGTGGATTTATTTCACTGGGTCTTTGTTTCTCAGAGCTGAATATACTGTAATTAGTACACATGCATTTGCATTAGTCTATTTAATCCATACAAACAAGGAGGTACTATTATTAACATCAGCATTTTACAAATGAGTAAAGAGTTGCAGAGACAAATGAAGTAACCTGCCTAAAGTCAGATATCTCAGCACAGAGCTAAGTCAGGATTTGAGCCCAGACAAACCTTTTCTAGAGCTTCTTACCTGCAGCTCTTTATGAAAACAAACAAGAAAACTTGACTTAATCTATCTGATAAAAGCAGTGAGCATCTACCATATGAATAAATATGAAGTGGCAGGTACAATACTTCATGATTTTAATGGAACTTTACAAAGCATCATCTAGTTACCTCATCTTCTAGATGCCAGTGAGAGAAACAGCCTCAGTGATGCTGAAGATTTGGAAAGACTTTAATGCTGTGCAAAGTGCTAGGGCTGGTCCTGACAATATGATAATAAGAGAAAGAATTGTTTTTGTCAAAATAATTCAAATGCTGTGGTTTGTAAAGGGCCATAGGGGAAATACGAAATTATTTGTCATAGATGCTCACAGTACTCTTATTCCTGAAAATTCTTAATAGAATGGCTTGATTTTTAGAGCATAAAAATTGGTAATGAGATGATTGATAGCTGAATGAAAGCATTTGGTCAGAGTGCTTAGCTATTTGATACCAGTTAGAAGAGGTGAGATGCTACATTTCTGGATGAAAATATATTATTTATCTCAAATATATCCCTGGCCCTAGTCAGACTGATTGATTCTTTTTTTTCTTTTTTAATTACTGTTCTGCACCTATGGTTATTCCCTTTCTAAATCATGTCCAGTTGAACTCATTTCTCCAGATCACACAGACCCCAGTTTCATTCCTGCTTTTTCCAAAAGGGCTTTTCCTGATTAACCTGGTCCAGCATGATCTCTGTCCTCTGCAGAATCTAAAAATGCTCTATTTATTTTGCTTTGCACAGGTATTATATTGCTTAGAGATCCTTGCAATGGATTCCTGGCATGTCTTTTCAAATGCACAGAGTTCTGTGACTGTGCATTACATCTTCTGTGAGTGTCCAAATGTTAGTTATCTAGGGCTCCTCTGTTTTTCACAGATCTGGCGGTGGTGGTTGGTGGTTTAGTCACTCAGTTGTCTCTGACTTTTGTGACCCCATGAACTATTGCCCTCCAGACTCCTCTGTCCTTGGAATTTTCCAGGCAACGATACTGGACTGAGTTGCCATTTCCTTCTCCAGGGGTTCTTCCTGACCCAGAAATTGAACTCAGGTCTCTTATGTCTCCTTCGTTGCAGGCAGATTCCTTACCGACTGAGCTGCCAGGGAAACCCAGAGATCTAAACATGATCAATTTCAATCCTGGCTAATGCCATGCCTGAGAAATCTGATTTTCTCAGGATTGCTACTCCTTTTTATGGACATTTTCTCTCATCTCTTCTCTACCTCTCATCTTTACATACACATATGCTTATCCCTTATCCTTTTCTCCAGTTTCCACAAGATGTATAGTCATGCTACAGATTTTGTGAATTAGTAATGTGAACTGAAGATGCAGGGGTGGGGTGAGGAATGGGAGGCACCTCCTCAAGCAACACTCAGTTAGCTACCATCTTGCCAGCTTGCTTACATCTCTCACTCTCTTATCCTCATCTCCTCCTTCCCAGATTATCCTCTCTAGCTCTAACTTTTCCCCTGTCTTATGTGTAGAAAGTCAGCTATTCTCAGCTTCTGAGTAAAACTTGCAAACCTAAACCCATAAAAGTGCAGCAGAACAAGGCAACTTTGAGTTACTAGAATCTATGTTCTTTAAGAAATACTTGGTAAGATAAAAAGGCTTTTTTTCTATTTTACTTGTAGGCTTACCAACTTGTATAAGCTGCAGATTAGCTCAGTACCAAGGGATGTATTAGGCCCTGGAAATGCAAAAATGTAAGAGAATATCCTTGACTTCAAAGAACTCCCAGTCTAGGGAAGAGACTGACATAAACAGATTGTATTAATATAATACAGTGAGAATAAATTTAATAAATTAAATGAAGTGATGGAGGTCTAATAGTGTGATATATGAGCCAGTTTGAAGTTTAAAGTAAGTTTCCATCTATGAATACAGAACAGAGCTTGAAGCAAAAAGAGTTACCTAAGCAAATGGAGGTTGAGAGTGGGGCATGAAGGGCATCCTAGGCAGTTGGAAGTTAATTCACAAAAACATGGGGATCTGATGAAACCTGAGATATATGTAGACACTACCACAAATTCAGAATTTTAGGATTGCAAGTGTAAGGAGAATGCTAGGAGATAAACTTGGATTTAGATGATGGAATACAGGTATATGGGCTTCCTTGGTGGCTCAGATGGTTAGGAATCTGCCTGCAACAAAAGAGATCAAGGTTTGATCCCTGGGTGAGATAGATCCCATGGAGAAGGGAATGGCTACCCAGTCCAGTGTTCATGCCTGGAGAATTCCATGGGCAGAGGAGCCTGGCGGGCTATAGTCCATGAGGTCACAAAGAGTCATATACAACTGAGCGATTTTCACTTTTTTTGTGTGTGCAACTATACTATCTCATGTGAAGGAGCTCAAACTTTATCTTGAAGGCAAAGGTAAACTGAAAATGACTTTTAAGAATATGTATGCGGGTCCTGATCATATATGCCCTTTAGATAAAGATGGATTGAAGGGAGGCAATATAAGGCAAGGATAATGACAATCATTAAGATGAGAAGTGATAAGTACTCAACTTAGGGAAGTAAACGTAAGCACACTCACTAAATACAAGTGAAGATGCTACACTATGTGATTCCAGGAGAACAACTGTTTACAATGTGGATGGTGACACAGTTGCAGGACAGTTGGAGTGAAAAGATAGATTGAGGCAGTATTTGGGGTAAAAGTCAGCAGTCCTTGATATTTGTGCAAGGAGGGAGAATTTTAGGGAGACTATGAGGCTTCTGGGAGCTCCCCTAGGGGGTCAGATAGTAAAGACTCTGCCTGGAGTGCGGGAGCCCTAAGTTCAATCTCTGGGCCAGGAAGATCCCCTGGAGAAAGAAATGGCAACCCACTCCAGTATTCTTGCCTTGGGAATTCCATGGACAGGAACCTGGTGGGCTACGGTCCATGGGATCAAAAGAGTCAGACATGAATGAATGAATAACATTTTCACTTTCACAAGGTTTCTGACATGCTACTGCTGCTGCTAAGTTGCTTCAGTCGTGTCTGACTCTGTGCGACCCCATAAACGGCAGCCCACCAGGCTCCCCTGTCCCTGGGATTCTCCAGGCAAGAATATTGCAGTGGGTTGCATTTTGCAAGAATGCAAAAATCTAAAGATTATATTTCAAAGTATTCTCATGGAAGAAAATGACAACCACTCTGCCTTCTACTCTTGTAAACTGGACTATATATAAGAGCAAAAACGTGGCTTTGACCAAGAGTCCGTGAAATACAGTGAAATGACTCAACAAAAGTGAATAATTGGTATGTTGTTGCACTTCTAAACATGTTTCTGTTATTTGGATAATGTAAGAAAAGGTGGAGGAACCAGAGATCAAATTGCCAATGTCTGCTGGATCATTGAAAAAGCAAGAGAGTTTCAGAAAAACATCTACTTCTGCTTTATTGACTATGCCAAAGCCTTTGATACAGATCACAACAAACTGGAAAATTCCTAAAGAGATGGGAATACCAGACCACCTGACCTGCCTCCTGAGAAATCTCTATGCAGGTCAGGAAGCAACAGTTAGAACTGGACATGGAACAACAGACTGGTTCCAAATAGGGAAAGGAGTATGTCAAGGCTATATATTGTCACCCTGCTTATTTAACTTATATGCAGAGTACATCATGAGAAACGTGGGGCTGGAAGAAGCACAAGCTGGAATCAAGATTGCCGGGAGAAATATCAATAACCTCAGATATGCAGATGTTACCACCCTTATGGCATAAAGCAAAGAAGAACTAAAGAGCCTCTTGATGAAAGTGAAAGAGGAGAGTGAAAAAGTTGGCTTACAACTCAACATTCAGAAAACAAAGATCATGGCATCTGATCCCATCACTTCATGGCAAATAGATGGGGAAACAATGGAAACAATGACAGACTTTATTTTTGGGGCTCCAGAATCACTGCATATGGTGACTGCAGCCATGAAATTAAAAGACGTTTGCTCCTTGGAAGAAAAGCTATGACCAACCTAGACAGCGTATTCAAAAGCAGAGACATTACTTTGCCAACAAAGGTCTATGTAGTCAAAGCTATGGTTTTTCCAGTAGTCATGTATGGATGTGAGAGTTAGACTATAAAGAAAGCTGAGTGCAAAGAATTGATGCTTTTGAACTGTGGTGTTGGAGAATACTTTTCAGAGTCCCTTGGACTGCAAGGAGATCCAACCAGTCAATCCTAAAGGAAATAAGTCCTGAATATTCATTGGAAGGACTGATGCTGAAGCTGAAACTCCAATACTTTGGCCACCTTATGTGAAGAGCTGACTCATTTGAAAAGACCCTGATTCTGAGAAATATTGAAGGCAGGAGGAGAAGGGGATAGCAGAGGATGAGATGGTTGGATGGCATCACCAACTCAATGGACATGAGTTTGAGTAAACTCCGGGAGTTGAAGATGGACAGGGAGGCCTGGTGTGCTTCAGTCCATGGGCTGGCAAAGAGTCGGACACAAACTGAGAGACTAAACTGATCTGAGCTGAATAATATAATAGTTTCTAAATACCTTGATAACACACCAACATAGATAACATATATTTGAACTTCCACAAATATTGTACACTAATTTTTAAAAATGATTTTATAATTATTATTAATATTCTATGTAAAATACAAAGCATGTATGTAAGATAAAATTTTGAAACACTGACATTTTAAAAAGGTAGAAAAAGCAGTTCCAGTCTTTCTTCCATACTGTAATGGATTGTTTTGTCTTCACTTTGGAGAGTGCTGCCTCAATCTATACGACCTACTCACATTGATATGACATCATCCACAGTGATTCTGGTGTTTCCCTGGTGGCTTAGTTGGTAAAAAAAAATATCTGCCTACAATGCAGGAGACCTGGGTTTGATCCCTGGGTTGAGAAGAGCCCCTGGAGAAGGAAATTGCTACCCACTTCAGTATTCTTGCCTGGAGAATCCCATGGACAGAGGAGTCTGCCAGGATACAGTCCATGGGTTTGCAAAGATTCAGATACACCGTTACTTTTCACAGTGAATCTAGAGTTTCTTTGCTGTTTGAGTCTAGCCAGAAACTAGGTTTACACCACATTCTCTCTCTCTTTCTTTCTACTTGAATATTCCTTATATGGGAGGTCAAAGTAGCTGGGCCATTTTAACCAGCATTCTTCTAGTACTTGGGAAACTATAAAACTGACCCAAATAACAAAAGTGGTGGCAGTTGTTTTTGACACGACCAATATAATTCTATGACATGCTACTGTCAGAACTCCTGTTCTGAGTTCCCTTTCACAACTGTGCTTGAAAGGCTGGAAAGCTGCTGGTTGAAAATCAAGGCTTAGCAGAAGAGGGCAGGCTCATTTGAGGTCCGACAGTTTGCCAAGCCCTTCACAAGCTGAGACCATATTGTTGCTGATGAATATGATATTCCTGTTGCAATATGTTCCCTTTTAGTTTGAAGGCATAGCTCTCCTCTAGTTTGCATGACACAGTGACTGGGATCATTATTTTTGAGTTCAGTTTTGATAAACAACTCACAACATCTGGAGGGGAAGCAGAAAAAATAGGATGTGTGTACGCTCAGTCGTGTCCGACTCTTTGGGACCCCATGGCCTGTAGCCTGCCAGGCTTCTCCATCCATGGAATTTTCCAGGCAAAAATACTGGAGTGGCTTGCCATTTCCTATTGCAAAAAATAGCATGAAGAAGACAAAATTCTTTGGCGTCTGGGCAGGTATTAGCAGGACCAGCACAGTTGAATATAAATCTGTATAGGGATCACAGAGGAACACAGTGGCTGGATAGATCATGGTGTTATTAACAGAGGTTCAGTGGAGGAGGACCATATTAGGAAAGGTGAGGGGAGGGCAGTAGGGCTGAGGTGGAGAGAGTAGACAGCTGTTGAGTGCAAATGAGGGGTAATTTGTCAACTGTTTAGAGTCACAAGGAAAGTCAGAGATTGAACAGAATATGAAGCACTTGGGTCATTGCTTCCAGCTTGAGTATTCACATTCCCCCATTCCTGCAATGAATCTCTATTTACTTTGAAGGCAGTCTGCTTGTTTGGGGACTGAACTTGAAGAAACCTGACAGAGGGAAGGCTACTTGCAATTAACTTCTTATTACAGTTAAGATAATTGGAGTTGTCTCTAGAGAAAGGCATGTCCGTTGCAGAAAGCTGTTAAATTTAATTTTTCCCCTTCTGTCCATATAGCCTATACTACATTTTTTTTTTTTTTTACTTTATTACTCAGATGATAGATGATAAGTAGGGAATGACTTAGCAGTGTATATCTTTTGAAGTTGAAACACCAGCATTTCTTACTAGACTGGCTTCATCTTTCCAGCCAGAATGAATCAAAGATGTTATCTTAAAGCATTTTAAAATTTGCCATGAAATGACAAAAGCTAGGGACTTCAAAACAAAGGTTGGTTATTTTTCTTAAGCTTGTGATTCTGGGGTGGAAGAAAATGCTATTTAAAAAATTGAAGTTGCATAACATCTTGCATTTTCTGGTGCTAGTTAAGCACGTAATAAATCATCTTCATTTTTTTTTCCCATTACAATTTCTGTTTTAAGTAAGTGAATAAAGATGATCATAGAAATTGAGTTTCTGAATGCTACTAAATATGTCACAGGCCAGTAATGAATGGATTTCATTTCTAGTCTTTGTTAAAGAAGCAGATGTGATTCTTGAGATTAGGTGAGAGCTATTGTCTCTGTTGGTTTGAGCCCTAGGCTGAAAATGAAAAGCCACTGGTTTCGGTTCTGGCTTTGAAACCGACTAGACCATAATCTTCACCATTTTGTTCAGCCTGCTAAAGACTCAGTGTTCTCTGATGTGCAGTGCCCAACCCTTCCTTCCTAACTCACTGTGGCAACACAAGAAATAACAACAGTGGGAAAAAATCCCCAGTAACTACCACTAACATTTATTGAACAGTCCTTAAGTGTAGCCATCATGTTACATACTTTTCTTAGCATAGTAAATATAAAAAAGTTAAGTTCATGGCTGATAATGCTACTAAAAAGAAGTAAAAAAAAAATTTTTTTTAGAAAGAGAAACTCTCTTTTCTGTTTTGTTTGTTTGTTTTGTTTCAGATACTATTATCCTTAAGTAAATATTTTGATTTGTTAATGTGCGTAGGTTCTCAGGCATGGCTGAATCTTTGTGACCCCACAGAATGTAGCCCGCCAGACTCCTCTGTCCGCAGGATTCTGCAGGCAAGAATACTGGAGAGGGTTGCCATTTCCTTCTCTAGGAGATCTTCCCAACCCAGTGGCTGAACCTGCCTCTCCTGTGTCTCCCGCATTGGCTAATGGATTCTTCACCAATGAGCCACCCGGGAAGCCCAACAATGATTTACCCAAATCTTTATTGAGCACAGACTATACCCAGAGCATGACTGGTCACTGTGTAGGCTATTAAGTTGGATCTTAACTCAGCACTGTCTTCAGTGAGCTTCCAGTCTAAGAGAGAAGGCAGAATACTGGAGCATGGCTGATGGTGAGTTCTAGATTTAGGCTGCCTGGGTTTTAAGGCTTCTACCGCCACCCTTTTGCAAGATATTCTAATTGTTATTCCTCAGTTTCTTCATCTGTAAAATGGTACAATAATAGTTTCTAACTCACAGAGTTATTGTGAGAGTTAAATAAGACAATTTAATTAAAGTGCTTATCCAGTGTGTTTGTCAGCACTCTTGACATAGGATAAATACTCAATTGGTATTACTGTTATGGGAGAAAAGTTATATATAAAATAATTATATTATTAGATAAAATAGGACAAATGGTTAGTGGATTATAAATGGACAGATGCATTATAAATAAAACTCAGAAAATAAAATATTTTCACTAGGAAGAATTAGAAATGAGGACTTCTAATTCTAATTAAAATTAGAAATGAGGATGTTTACATTTGTGCTAGACCTGAAACATAAGTATGATTTACACCTGTGAAGATGAAAGAAGCAAGGCAGGTAAGGGAAGAGTTTAACTAAAATCACAGAGGGAGGAAAGTCCAGAGCCACAGACAGGAAATAGTGATTGATTCAGTTTGGTTATAATACATAATGATGGAGAAGAAGAAGTTCAGACTAAATTGGAAAGGAAGGTGGATCCATTAATATAGAAACTCTTGAAAGTGAATCCATGGAAGGAGTCTGAACTTTGGTTTGTCAGAAATGGGAGTCATGGAAGTTTTTCAAGGAGTGAAGTGAAGTGAATACAGCCACTGTTTAAGGTTAACCTGGGTAATGATAAATGGAGCCAATCTTGGAAGAAGACAGAAAGCGTGAAGTTAATCACTTTAGAAGATTTTTCAATTGGGCCTAAGGGAAAACAGTAAGACAGTAGAGGTGACTAGATGCAACTGATTTATTTTTATTTGTAGATGTATTTATTTAGCTTTATTTTCCCCTAACACATAGAGGCCTCTTTGGCCACAGTGAGGGAAACACTAAATACTTCACAGCTTAACTTCAAAAGTATGTTCCCAGAAAGAAGCTGACTCAGCCCTCAATTTCAGCTCAGAAATTATTGCAAAAGTTTCTTACGGGCTCATCTTGGGCCAGAAAGTGTTCTTTGCCCAATAAACTCTGTGAAAGTTTTGAAGGCCATATATAAGAATGTTTGAATTATAGCCTGTGGAGTAGGATTTCTTAGATTTTGTGTGCCATGCAGCTATTTGGTAGTCTATTGAAGCCTACAGATTACTTCTCAGAATGATATTTTAAAAGTGACATAAAATTAGGATTTCAAAGAAGTCACTTAGATTGAACCAAAACTGTGGTATTATAATATACATTGCTTCTTTGTTGCTGTTTTTGTAGTCCCTAAGATGTGTTCAACTCTCTGAGATCCCATGGACTGTAGCCCATCAGACTCCTCTGTCTGTGGGATTTCCCAGGCAAGAATATTGGAATGGGTTACCATTTCCTCCTCCAGCGGATCTTCCCAACCCAAGGATTGAACCAGCATGTCCCACCTTGGCAGATGGAATCTTTACTGCTGAACCACCAGGGAAGCCATATTGCTTCTTTACTAGTGCACCAAATGATAACATTTAGTGGCAGGCCTAACAGCTAACATAATTACAAAATGGTGATGGCAATAAATAATATTTTGAGATGTTTTGCAACTGTGAAGTGATATGAAAATATCTGTACTTTCTATTAGTGACAAAGTTGGAGGTATTGCTAATGCTATAGTGTTTTGCCTACATTCATACATAAAGGATGTGCCAAAGCAAAGGGCTTGTTAAAAATAAAGATGTCATTTTTTTTCTGATCCATATTTATAGACACACAGAATTGTATCTACAGCCAACTTATAGCAGCATGAGGAACCTTGCTACAGATGATGGGAATCTGTCAAAAGATTGTAATCAAGGGAATGATAAGATTTTAGAAACACTATAGTTAAGACCATAAAATTTGGCATCAGAAAAATGTGGACTTGAATTCTAGTTCTGTAGCTCTGCTATCATTGTGGATTGACTGAACTGGTATCTTAACTGTTTAAGGATTTTTTTTTTTTAACTAAACTCTAAGAGTCATTGTAAGGATTAGATATAAAAAGAGATAATGCATGTCAAGTGAGTAGTGAGGGTTGGCAAGGAATTTTTAAAGTAAAAATGATCATTGTGAGTATTGCTACCCCCCCTTTTTTTTTTTACCTTTTATACTCTGGATATTGACATACTTTGATATATATTGTAGGAAAAAACCTTTGGCTATCTTCTTAGAAAGAGTGTTAGACTATTGCACATTAAACCTTTCTTGGAAGGAGATGGGGGAGAATGATATTTCCTTTTCCTGTTAGTTTGGGGTTACAGGCATAAATTCATGACATCTTGGAAAGAGTGACTTCTCATATGGATGGCAGATGGGGCTGTCATGTTTCTTAAAATACCAACAGCATAACCAGGAAAGGCTCTATTCTAAGTTTGGGATGTAAGCTCAATCTCTTGGGTATGGCAAGCTGTGCCTTCCATCCTCCTGAAATGATTCTGCTTGCTAAAATAACACTGAAGTCGCTAAAATTTTAGTTGGTTTTGCATTCAACACCTGGCTCTTGCTTGAATTGTTTATACTCATGGGTTTAATTTTAGATTTAAGCTTCATATTTTTCCTACTACTCTAGATATTCTTGATTTTCTAACTGGATTTGAGATGTTTATAATTTACCAGCAGATTATGTAGTTTTAGACCTTATTGTAAATATACAAAACACAGCAGCAGCCCATTAGTGTTAACTGGCTGATTTGCTTTCTGTCTGTTTTGCCAGGACACAAATCTGTAGTTGCTTTACCAGTTCCTTTTATATTCAACCTCTTGTTCATTGACAAAGCCAATAGAGATAAGGTAATGAAGTGAAGTGGTGCTGATTTTGTTTAGTTGGCTTTTTCTTGCCGGTTTTTGTTTTTATTCTATCTGCTTGGAAGACATTGTAAATATATTTTATTTCAAACAAGGCTGGTTAGTCAGATTACAAAGACTCCTTATAATTCTGTAGAATTCCCTATAAGTTTTTAGCAAAGTCACTCACTTCTCAGGAATCTCAGCTTCTTTTCTGGCTTTTTGGAATTTCTGTGAGTAATGGTAAGTGCTAAATGTAACATGTTGTACAAACTGTCTGGGGTCCTTTCCCATCTGAACATTCTTCCTTCCTTCTTGCCCTTCTAGGCTGAGATCAGGCATGGCCTTCTTCATCATTGCTTCACTGTAGGTGAGTTTCTTTCTTCCGTTGTCCAAAAAGACATCTAAATCATTTTCTGTAGTGGGACCCCTGAATCAGTATATCAACCTGACATCTTCTCCTATCAGCTTCTTCAATTCTGTATTTATATCACTGTTATCACACTTACTACAAATAGTGTCATTATCTTCACCAGACGGAACTGTTTGAAAGAAACTTTTCATTCACTCAATCAACCAATTTGTAAAAAAAAAAAAAAAAATCATGTTTACTGAGCACTTGTCCTGTATCAGGTAATACAAGGCATAGAGTATATTATGAGTGAATAAGTACAAGGTTCGTGCTCTCACAAGATTTAGAACTTTCATTCTATGAAAGTGAAAGTCACTCAGTCGTGTCCGACTTTTTGTGACCCTGTGGACTCTTCATGCTGCAGGCCATGGGGTTGCAAAGTCAGACACGACTGAGTGACTGAATGGAACTGAACTGATGGACTATATGGTCCATGGAAATCTCCAGGCCAGAATACTGGAGTGAGTAGCCTTTCCCTTCTCCAGCGGATCTTCCTGACCCAGGCATTGAATCAGGGTCTCCTGCATTGCAGGCGGATTCTTTACCAGCTGAGTTATCAGGGAAGCCCCCAACATTTTCCACAAAGTTGATATATAGGAAATACTCAGGAAGAGTTGTCAGAATAAATAACATAAAACTAAAATTTTGGTTTATAAACCTGTTAAATAAATGACTGAATTTACCAATATCTAGTTATAATAAATAGAAACTCTCCTGAGAATATTCTAAAGTAGAATGCAGGTGGTGTTTTGAGAAACGTATCTTCTTTCTCAGGCCAGACAAGATTTAATTTTGGAGAAAGCCATTGCATTACCGATGAATTTTGAGGGAGCAGTACATCATTTCTAAAGCTTTCCAGTGCTGACCTAAGAAAAAGCTGCCTGAAGGTATTTCAGGCCTCTGAAACTTTCATTTCTAATGATTGTATTCAGATGGGTGCTCATCAACATGCAGTGACATCTTGCTGTAATGGAATGCATTTCCTCTGCCTGAATAGATTTCAGTGCTCCATTCATTTGATAGTCTGATTCACAAAAAAATCCAATCTGCACCAACTCTCTCCTGTTTCATTATCTTTGAAATAACAACCTGTAAGCAAAGATAACACAGAATGGATATTACTAACAGGACATTGTATACTGGGTGCACCAAATGTCTGGTATGGCAAGGAGATTGTTTATTTTATTAGGGTGGAAATGAGGAGAGGAGAAGAACTTTTAGTATATATTTAAATGAGGCAAGAGTCATGCAATTCACATGGCATAGCACAGAAACTGGTAGCTGGGGAGAGAAAAGGAAAGTGGAGCAAAGAGTAAGGAATAGGATCATGGATAAGAAAGGGAAACTGTTTAAAATGTAGACACAGACATTCTTTTCTTTTCCCTTTTAACTTTTTCTTTTATATTGCAGTACAGCAGATTAACAATGTTTTGATAGTTTCAGGTAGACAGCTTCAGATGGATCAGATCAGATCAGATCAGGCGCTCAGTCGTCTCCGACTCTCTGCAACCCCATGAATCGCAGCACACCAGGCCTCACTGTCCATCACCAACTCCTGGAGTTCACTCAGACTCATGTCCATCGAGTCAGTGATGCCATCCAGCCATCTCATCCTCTGTTGTCCCCTTCTCCTCTTGCCTCCAATCCCTCCCAGCATCAGAGTCTTTTCCAATGAGTCAACTCTTCCCATGAGGTGGCCAAAGTACTGGGGTTTCAGCTTTAGCATCATTCCTTCCAAAGAAATCCCAGGGCTGATCTCCTTCAGAATGGACTGGTTGGATGTCCTTGCAGTCCAAGGGACTCTCAAGAGTCTTCTCCAACACCACAGTTCAAAAGCATCAATTCTTCGGCACTCAGCCTTCTTCACAGTCTAACTCTCACATCCATACATGACCACAGGAAAAACCATAGCCTTGACTAGACGAACCTTTGTTGGCAAAGTAATGTCTCTGCTTTTGAATATGCTATCTAGGTTGGTCATAACTTTCCTTCCAAGGAGTAAGCGTCTTTTAATTTTGTGGCTGCAGTCACCATCTGCAGTGATTTTGGAGCCCAGAAAAATAAAGTCTGACACTGTTTCCACTGTTTCCCCATCTATTTCCCATGAAGTGATTGGACCGGATGCCATGATCTTCGTTTTCTGAATGTTGAGCTTTAAGCCAACTTTTTCACTCTCCACTTTCACTTTCATCAAGAGGCTTTTGAGTCCTCTTCACTTTCTGCCATAAGAGTGGTGTCATCTGCATATCTGAGGTTATTGATATTTCTCCCAGCAATCTTGATTCCAGCTTGTGTTTCTTCCAGTCCAGCGTTTCTCATGATGTACACTGCATATAAGTTAAATAAATAGGGTGACAATATACAGCCTTGACAAAATCCTTTTCCTATTTGGAACCAGTCTGTTGTTCCGTGTCCAGTTCTAACTGTTGCTTCCTGACCTGCATACAAATTTCTCAAGAGACAGATCAGGTGGTCTGGTATTCCCATCTCTTTCAGAATTTTCCACAGTTTATTGTGATCCACACAGTCAAAGGCTTTGGCATAGTCAATAAAGCAGAAATAGATGCCTTTCTGGAACTCTCTTGCTTTTTCCATGATCCAGTGGATGTTGGCAATTTGATCTCTGGTTCCTCTGCCTTTTCTAAAACCAGCTTGAACATCAGGAAGTTCATGGTTCACATATTGCTGAAGCCTGGCTTGGAGAATTTTGAGCATTACTTTACTAGTGTGTGAGATGAGTGCAATTGTGTGGTAGTTTAAGCATACTTTGGCATTGCCTTTCTTTGGGATTGGAATGAAAACTGAGCTTTTCCAGTCCTGTGGCCACCGCTGAGTTTTCCAAATTTGCTGGCATATTGAGTGCAGCACTTTCACAGCATCATCTTTCAGGATTTGGAATAGCTCAACTGGAATTCCATCACCTCCACTAGCTTTGTTCATAGTGATACTTTCTAAGGCCCACTTGACTTCACATTCCAGGATATCTGGCTCTAGGTCAGTGATCACACCATTGTGATTATCTGGGTCGTGAAGATCTTTTTTGTACAGTTCTTCTGTGTATTCTTGCCATCTCTTCTTAATATCTTCTGCTTCTGTTAGGTCCATACCATTTCTGTCCTTTATCGAGCCCATCTTTGCATGAATGTTCCTTTGGTATCTCTGATTTTCTTGAAGAGATCCCTAGTCTTTCCCATTCTGTTATTTTCCTCTATTTCTTTGCATTGATCACTGAGTAAGGCTTTCTTATCTCTTCTTGCTATTCTTTGGAACTCTGCATTCAGATGTTTATATCTTTCCTTTTCTCCTTTGCTTTTCGCTTCTCTTCTTTTCACAGCTATTTGTAAGGCCTCCCCAGACAGCCATTTTGCTTTTCTGCATTTCTTTTCCATGGGGATGGTCTTGATCCCTGTCTCCTGTACAGTGTCACAAACCTCAGTCCATAGTTCATCAGGCACTCTATCTATGAGATCTAGGCCCTTAAATCTATTTCTCACTTCCACTGTATAATCATAAGGGATTTGATTTAGGTCATACCTGAATGGCCTAGTGGTTTTTCCTACTTTCTTTAATTTAAGTCTGAATTTGGCAATAAGGAGTTCATGGTCTGAGCCACAGTCAGCTCCTGGTCTTGTTTTTGCTGACTGTATAGAGCTTCTCCATCTTTGGCTGCAAAGAATATAATCAGTCTGATTTATGTGTTGACCATCTGGTGATGTCCATGTATGGAGTCTTCTCTTGTGTTGTTGGAAGAGGGTGTTATGACCAGTGCATTTTCTTGGCAAAACTCTATTAGCCTTTGCCCTGCTTCATTCCGTATTCCAAGGCCAAATTTGCCTGTTACTCCAGGTGTTTCTTGACTTCCTACTTTTGCATTCCAGTCCCCTATAATGAAAAGGACATCTTTTTTGTGTGTTAGTTCTAAAAGGTCTTGTATAGTTTCAATACACACATACATACATACATGTATCCAATCTCCCCCAAACTCCTCTCCCACCCAGGCTGCCACGTGACATTGAGCAGCATTCTCTTTGCTATACAGTAGGTCTTTGTTGGTTATCCATTTTAAATATAGCCATGTGTACATGTCATCTCAAGCTCCCTAACTATCCCTCCCCAACCATTCTTTCCCCCTGGCAACCATAAGTTTGCCCTCTAAATTTGTGAGTCTGATTCTGTTTTGTAAATAAGTTCCTTAGTATCATTTGTTTTTCAATTCTGCATGTAAGGAATGTCACACAGTATTTCTCCTTCTCTGTCTGATTACTTCATTCAGCGTGACAATCTTATGTCCATTCATGTTGCTGCAAATGGCATTATTTCATTCTTTTTAATGGCTGAGTATTATTCCATTATGGGCTTCCTTGAGGGCTCAGTGGTAAAGAATCTGCCTGCCAATGAGGAGGCATGGGTTTGATCCCTCATCTGGGAAGATCATCTGGAGAAGAAAAAGGCAGCACACTCTGGTATTCTTGCCTGGAAATCTCCATTGGCAGTGGAGTGCTGCAGTCCATGGGGTCGCAAGGAGTTGAACACGATTTGGTGACTGAACAACAAATATCCTGTTGTACATATGTTCCATATCCTATTTATCCATTAAGATAAGAAAAGGAAGTTGTCTGAACATAAACACTGACATTTTGAATTAAAATGGATCTACTGAGTAAGATGGTTTTGCATTCCTATGATCAGTTAAGGCAACTGCCTAAGAAATCTGCATTTAATAGAAAGGCCGGTCACTGACTCTGAGTGATATTAGGCAAATAACTTGATATCTCTGGAAATTAGCTTCCTCACCTACCACCCAAGGGCATAGGGAAAGTAGTTTCTAAGGTCCTTTTGTTATTCATGAGTCTCAGGTTTTTTAGAGCACTCAAAGGCAAAAAAACTTCCTTTGGCTACAGCTCCTGCATGCTCAGTGTCACTTCAGTCAGACACTTCCAGTGTCTGACTCTTTGTGACCCCATGGATTGTAGACTGCCAGGCTTAGCTCCTCTGTCCATGGGATTCTCCAGGCAAGCATATTGGAATGGGTGGCCATGCCCTCCTCCAGGGTATTTTCCCAACCCAGGAATTGAACCCTTGTCTCTAATGTCTCCTGCATTGGCAAGCGGTTTCTTTATCACCAGCGCCATCTGGAAAGCCCCCCTTTAACTACTGCTGCTGCTACAGCTAAGTCGCTTCAGTCGTGTCCGACTCTGTGCGACCCCAGAGACGGCAGCCCACCAGGCTCCCCCGTCCCTGGGATTCTCCAGGCAAGAACACTGGAGTGGGTTGCCATTTCCTTCTCCAATGCATGAAAGGGAAAAGTGAAAGTGAAGTTGCTCAGTCATGTCCAACTCCTAGGCGACCCCATGGACTGCAGTCTTCCAGGCTCCTCCATCCATTGGATTTTCCAGGCAAGAGTACTGGAATGGGATGCCATTGCCTTCTCCCTTTAACTACTAAGTGTTATCAAAAATAAAATACATAAAGCAAGAGAAAAATTAGCTAAGCTCTTAATGGATTTGAACTAATGGCCTTTTATACTTTTTAACATAAATTTATATACTTTTTAAACTATTTTACACTTTTTATAGTTTTAACATATTTAGCATTGGCTAATTATGAAATCTGTCAGAAGTTTGCAGCAGAAACAAGAATTACAGCATCTTTGTGTCAGAAAGCAAACAGAGGCATTATACATTTTGTAAGTTTTGTGGAAACTGGAAATTTACTATAAAAATTAAAACTTACACAAAGGTAGGAGGACATGAGCAAGTAGAACTCTGAAAAAAGTCAAAATAAGAGTCATAAAGCAGTCTGTCTGAAATACTGTGCTGGTGGACAGGTCAGAGACCATGTGGGCCACAAAGCGGGAGCTTGTAAGAGGTCTGGGGAAATCGCTGCCATGGAAGAAGCTTTTGCCTCTATGGAGGTGAAGTTACCCCTTTATTGGATCTATAGCCATGTTTCTAGTGTTTGGCCTGGGATCACTATCGGTGACCAGAGCCTGTATTCAGGCACTAGCTGGATATTTAACAGCAGAGAACATGGGCAAGGATGGATTTGCTTGGTGCCTCATCGACTGTCCTTATCATATTGGTCTTTCCCATGTCTGACTGCAATGACTTTTAGGGAGAATTGACTTGACTTCAGCTCTGTCTTCTAAGTCATCTACCAGTTCTTTTGGCCAGTTCTAATCTGGGACTTATGATTGACATAACACAGAGCGACAAAGAGAGACTTGAAATCAAATGTGTTTAAGTGTTCCTAATACCAAATTTGAAGTACAAATGACATTAGATATTATCTTTGAGAATTTTGAAGTAGAAGATCAAGCTAAGACAGATTTCTAAAAGCAATATCTAAAACAACAAGAAGGTGAAAAAGGCAAAACCTGTAATTTTCTTGTCACATTACAGTGTACAAAATGCTTAAATTTTGTTATTTTGTGAGGTTTCACAATTACCTTCAGAAATAAGATGAGTTACTAGTCCTACTGATAGATGAAAAAAAATGTGACTAAATTGTAGATGGTTGGGCAGGATCATACAATAAAAGAGAAGGATGAAATTCTTAGACTATGAAGAGTAGGGAGTCCTTTGAGCAACTTAAAAGATTCCAAATAGTACACCTCCTTCCACTTTCTTCCCTCTATTTTGTTTCGGCAAAATGAAAATTCACTTAATGGTGATACACTTCTTGGACTGTATATAATAATATTATTATTAGCAACTATCTCATTTCATGTGTAATCCATTTCAGAACTTACCATGGACTTTCACAACTTTTATCTCATTTTGTTTTCAGAAAATACTCCTCTAGTTGGTCTATACTATCTCCATTTTACAAATTAAAAAGTTCATCAGAAAGACCAGGTAATTGTCTAAATTTCATTCTGATTTGACTTGTTGAACCCAGAGCTCAAAATGATATAATCTCACTTCAAATTCAGATTTCTATTTTTTCTACTGCTTTTTCTACTCCAGACATGGAGGAAGTACTAAAAACATTTTTCACGCACAGATTTATGAATGTGAAGATACCTTAGGCTTGTACTGTTAAAAATTTTCCTGTTTCTTCCTAAAAGGCTCAGAACAAAGAATTCTATACTTAATATGTCAGTACCAGGAGGGGAACTCTCAGAAAGGGTTGAGAATCCAGAAACAATGGAGAGAGGTACATGTTGGGGGAAGAAGAGTGTACAGCTGTTCCGAGAATTAAAGTCCTTCATAAGTTTAAAGTGGAAGATGCTGACCAGTAAACTGGGAAAGTATAAGATTTCCTCTGGGAAAATGAGGATGTAGGCAGACAAATAATAATGAAGCAAAGAACATATATTGTTCCCTTGTGTATCATCCCTTTTGAGCATTGATGGAGGAGAGATGGTATCACAGGAAGCCCTTGAAAATAGAAACTTCAAAAATACATCATATAATTTATTTTGTAATATATATTTGAAATGGCCTCAGAGAAGAAGGCGACCTAATAATGGTTTTTGACAATTTATTATTTTTATATATAAAACTGCTATTTCAGGTCCATCTTTGAGATCTATGTCACAAAGTAGAAACAGACTTGTGCAAGGAGGAAATGTGGTCTGGTAGGATACAGTGGTAGCTCAGCTGGTAAAGAATCTGCCTGTAATGCAGCAGACCCGGGTTCGATCCCTGGGTCAGGAAGATCTCCTGGAGAAGGGAATGGCAACCCACTCCAGTATTATTGCCTGGAGAATTCTATGGACACAGGAGACTTGCAGGCTAACTCCATGGGTTCACAAAGAGTCGGGCACGACTAACTAACACTAACTAACTAAAGTATCCTTAGACCTTTTCTTTATGTCTATATATTTAAAAAAAAATTTTTTTTTTGGTCATCAGATTCTTAAATTACTGAGGACATTATGTCACTATTTCTTATCCCTGAAACTCTGGGATATGTAGGGTTAGAGTTCTTGGTCCCCAAAGGAAAAACAGTTTTGTCAGAGGACAGAGCAGATCTCATTCAACTATAAACAATGGCTTCTGCCCAAGAGCTCTGGACTCCTTGTGAACTTCAGCCAATAGATGAGAAAAGTTACTATTGTGGCTAAGACAGCTGATCCTGATCAGCAGGAGGAAATAGGTACCTTTCCACACTGGGACAGAGAAGAACATATATGGATCTCAGGTGATCTCCTTGGTTCCTTTTAGTATTCCCTTATACAATCAAGACTCGGAGAAGGCAATGGCACCCCACTCCAGTACTCTTGCCTGGAAAATCCCATGGATGGAGGTAGGCTCCAGCCCATGAGGTTGCTAAGAGTTGGACATGACTGAGCGACTTCACTTTCACTTTTCACTTTCATGCATTAGAGAGGGAAATGGCAACCCACTCCAGTGTTCTTGCCTGGAGAATCCCAGGGACAGGGGAGCCGGGTGGGAGGCCATCTATGGGGTCACACAGAGTCGGACACGACTGAAGCAACTTAGCAGCAGCAGCAGCAGCAGCATACAATCAAGACTGGATTATCATGTGAAAAGATCCTCACCTGAGATGTGTTTCATTACCAGGGACTTAGATGTGAAGGTTTTGGTGATACTGGGTGAGCTATCAAGACTTGCAAAGGTGATAAGTGAAGGTGAAAGGAATTTAGAATGGATAATAGAGGTCTGAGACCATTACCAGTGGCAGTTTCAAGACAGCTGCAACAATGGAGGATGTAGTTCATCCCACTAACATTTCTATTCTTTTTGTAAAGACAGGGTCAAAGAAAAAATGGAGAAACTGCGTTAAACTGTGTGGAGAAATGGATCTGTGCAGAGTGAGGGGTGGACTATGGTGGCAACAGAGTTCTGTTGCTCAGGTATATTAAGAGAGAAGCTCCCATGAGAAGTCGGTACCTGATAGCCTCTAGCTATATTGTTACTGGACTCTGATGCCTTGTTCACACGGAGCCCCAGGATCCCTCCATTCAGTGACTGAACACAGCAGGGATACTAGACTCTAGCCACTCAGGCTCAAAGCAGAACTCCTTTTAATTTTTTTTTTTTTAATTTGTTTATTTGGCTACCCTGGATCTTGGCAGCAGCATGTGGGATCTATGGGAATCTTACAGTTGCAAGATGAGGAATCTTTAGTCGCACTTTAATTGTGGCATGCAGACTCTTAGTTGTGGCATGTGGGATCTAATTCCCTGATCAGGGATTGAAACCAGACCCCTGCATTGGGAGCACAGAGACAAAGTCTTAGCCACTGGACCACCAGGGAAGTCCCGTCAGTGCAGGACTATTTAGGGCATTTTTTCCCCCATTCACTGAGACATTCTCAGAGTTCTAGTGCAGCGTGAAGCTCTTTCTACTGCATTCTCCTTCCTTCCCTCTCTTCCTTCCCAGGTGTCAGAGCTGAACCAGTGCAAAGGCAGTCCTTGCCTACTCCTCTTCCTTCTCCCCTTTATTTTTGACCAGGCTTTTCCCACTAAATACCTTGTACTTCTAATCCTGCGATGGCAATTTCTTCTTGAACTGTCATAAGGTTCTATTTCATTCTCCCCTCTCCTCCTCCGACCTATAGGCCTTTTTGTTGAGATGACATCTATTTACTTAAGAAGCTGGAGTAGGAAAAAGCAAGGAATGGAGTGACAAGGTAACAAGGGCACTGTGCTGCTGATAGGTGTGACGTCTGCAGTGCTTTTGCTTTACTGGCTGCTCATGATAGCTTTTTGGCTCTTAGTACATCAGAACCAGAGGAGTTATCTGCATTAAGAATTTGCACTTCCCTCCACTCCTGACAACATAGACATTTGACTCAATCCCAGTCTGTCTTGGGATCCTCACTTTTGCTGATCCTCACTTTGCAGCTGGACAGTTCCATTTTCATATGACATCACACATTTCTCATGTATCAGCTTTTTTCTTCCACTTTCCTTCAGTCACTATGGTTCACTTTCAGCTGACCCATTTTCATGCATAAGCTCTCGCCAAACTCTATTCTATTTCTCTTCCTTCCGGGCAAGTTCTGGTCGTGAGAAACTACTCAAGGATGCCTTTCATCCTGTCGCATAGCAATCCTTTAACTGAGGTTTTAGCATGAACTTAGATTTGTTTTACTGAAGTCATTTATGGATAAATGTTATGACTTCAGTAAAACAAATCTAAGTGTGAGACAGCAAAAGAGACACAGATGTATAGAACAGTCTTTTGGACTCTGTGGGAGAGGGAGCGGGGGATGATTTGGGAGAATGGCATTGAAACATGTATAATATCATATAAGAAATGAATCGCCAGTCCAGGTTCGATGCAGGATACAGGATGCTTGGGGCCGGTGCACTGGGATGACCCAGAGGGATGGTACGGGGAGGGAGGTGGGAGGGGGGTTCAGGATGGGGAACACGTGTACACCCGTGACGGATGCATGTTGATGTATGGCAAAACCAATACAATATTGTAAAGTAATTAGCCTCTAATTAAAATAAATAAATTAAAAAAATAAAAAAATGAAATAATTATTGGAAAGTTACTCCATCTGTAGTAACAACTGTATCAGCAAAAATATGCTTCTCAAAAATAAAAATTATCCAAAAAAAGTATTTTTTTAATTGGAGGAAAATTGCTTTACATTGTTTATGTTGGTTTCTGCCTTACAAGGAGAATCAACCATAATTATATATATATCATCTCCTTCCTGAGCCTCTCCCTACCCCAGCCCATCCCTCTAGGTCATCACGGAGTCCCACACTGAACTCCCTGTGTTATATAGCAACTTCTCACCAGCTATTTATTTTACACAAGGTAGTATCATAACATTATTTCAATTGTAGATAATGTATAGTATTTGGTATTTGTAGTCCTTCATAATTTTGAGATGAACTGTGATTAATCTCCACAAAGAGTCAATTTTTAGTCTCCTCAATGAAACATAACTATGGGACCTCATTTAAAATATTCCTCTCATATTAACCCAGGAAATCCACTAATGATTTTAAAAGACACTATTTTGTTAAATTTGTCTCATTTCATGTATTATTTTTGATGTAATATCCCATTATCTTAATAATTGTTAAGTAGAAATTTGACTAAATAATGATCTTATTTGATTCTCTGGGTCTTCTTAATCTGATAGATTTAATGATCTTGGGAAATAAAGCCTACAGTGCTGTAGCCAGATGACCTAACAAAGACTTTTCAAATGTGTCTCCATCTATAAGCCCAGGGCTCATAGAAAGTATAGGGAGTTAAATCTCTTTCTTTACTAGGAAATTCCAGGTTCAAATATAATGATAACTATAAAAATGAGAGAGAACAACACTAATTTTTTTTTAAAAAGTGCCTGTCACTATGTCTCAAACTCCACTATTTGCTCCATAAATGGCATTAGCCAGATGGTCATGAAACATGCTGAAATTGGTTGATAGTAACAAATACAAGGGTGGTGAATAAATAACTTATGTAAATATGACTTCAACTCCTAAGTTCCTGTCAATGTTTGTAACGAATCAAGGCAGCCAATTTAGTACCTTGTTTTTCTGAAGTTGATTGAAAAGTTAAAGATTCCATCTCCCAGCTGTCTTGTTTAGAACACTCATGTCAAACAACTAATTCACTGCTGGTTTCTCTTCCATTTTAACCTTTTCCCTACTTAATTGAATCTCATTTTCGTGTAGACATGGTGACATTTAGATATTCCTTCAGCCTGGATCTCTACAGTCTGTCTGTTTTCTATACAAATTTCCTTTCTCTGGGAGCCACTCTAGTCAGTCTGTTTGATATTAGAAACTAAAGTATAATATTAAATAACTTTTAAAAAATGGAACCAAGTTTTCATTGCAGGGAAAAGCTTTAAACTAATTGTTGATATTTGCATCCCCAGTGTTATAGATTATAAACCCTAGTCATCCTGAGGCATAATCTAATTCAGGGTGCCTGAATTAGAATTACTTCATAAGAAAGTGTTTAATGAATGTTTTCGATAATCAGCAAAAATATATCCAAAAACAAAATTAGTTTGGTTGTAATAAATGTTGAAGTGGACACAGCTATGACATATGGATGAGTCATTGATGAAAATATTAAGCTATAAAAAAACTAAGATATACTGGACTCTAAGCCCTTTGAGAGTAAGAGTCTTTCCTTCCCAGTTTAGCCCGATAAAGAGTTTCATTAGTGTTTACTGAATGAATACATGAGAGAAAGGAAACAACTTATGCTTAAATTATGCAGAATAGATGATTCTTGCCGTAAAGCCTGAGTAAAAAGGAATAAAGAATACTAGAAGGCATGAGACCTTCTGTAATACAAGGAATAACAACTTTTAAGAGGACTCTGATTAAAACCATGGCTTCAAGCACACAGCCTTGGTATAACAAATTTCCTGCTTCTTCCCTTTCACTAACCCCATATTACATACAGTGTTTCCTAGTTTCTGAGACTACTCCTCAAGTGTCATTTCTAGAAAAGAAAGTTAGGTAAGTTCTAAGAATCCCTTTATGACCCCTGAGAAACCGTCTGCTCTCAAACCTGCCTTTGAAGTCACAAATTATGGTGGTCAGCAGCTTGTAAATGCCCAGAATCAACCTTGCAGGCATATCCTTTCTCTAATTCCTCTGTCACTCTGGGCACACTACACAGTCAGAAGATGGTATGCGAGCCTGTAAAGGATCCTTGTGTAGGCAGGCAGCAATAAGCATGGGTGTCTGTATTGTTAGTTAGTCCCTGTATTTCCTGCCTTTTCTGAGTGCAAGCCCTCTTGTCTTTGACCTGAAGATGCCTTTCCCAGTTGATAAGTGATTCAATCCAAAGTAGATGGTGTATTATCATCTTATCATCCCTATGAATAAGGAGCCCTAAGCTAGTCTTGCTGAATTAAACCTATTATGAAGCCTGATCATTTGAATCCCTCAAGTCAGCTTGGGAGTGCTTTTGTAGTTAATGAACTGCAACCTCCTGCTAACCACTGCATCTGCTGTACCTGGATGGTCTGAATGGAATGTATCTTTCTTGTTTTTCTGATTATGTTCCGGTTCCTAAAATCTTGATTTTTTTCCTCTGAAAAATACGTTTGACTTGCTCTTTGACATCTCTCCGGAGAAGGCAATGGCACCCCACTCCAGTACTCTTGCCTGGAAAATCCCATGGACAGAGGAGCCTGGTAGGCTGCAATCCATGGGATCGCTAGGAGTCGGACACGACTGAGCAACTTCACTTTCAATTTTCACTTTCATGCTTTGGAGAAGGAAATGGCAACCCACTCCAGTGTTCTTACCTGGAGAATCCCAGGGACGGGGGAGCCTGGTGGGCTGCCGTGTATGGGGTCACAGAGAGTCGGACACGACTGAAGCGACTTAGCAGCAGCAGCAGCAGCAGCAGCTAGTCCGGGTCAGCTTCTTCCTAGGAATGATTGTCTTGTAGACCAGTGTTGTTTTTATTATTATTTTTAAGTATAGCCCATAGGGTGCATACAGAATCTTTTAGGCTGATTAATACAAGTGCACACGTCAATGCTGATGTAGACTCATTAAATCATAATCTCTATATGCAGGACCCTAGACTTTGTAAGTAAACAAGCTTTCACAGTTTGCAAAAGTTTGACAAATGAAAAATATTCTTTTCCTTTTTATGTTATCATATGAAATGAAGGATATTAACTATTGTGATAATCATTTCATAATATATGTAAATCAAATCATTATAGTGTATACCTTAAACTTACACAGTTTAAGTATAAATGGCATTTATATCATTTATATCTCAGTATGTCATTTATATCTCAGTAAACTTTGGGGAAAAGTTTGAAGAATTCTGCACTAAAACTTGAGAAATATTACTATGGCTAGCATCTGGCATTGAGGGTTGTATCCAAATCAAGATTGATTTTAAAAACAGCTTTATTGAGGTATAATTCATTCACCATAAAGTGTACCCTTTTAAAGGGTTTAATTCAGTGGTCTAATTATATTCAAGATGTGATCTTGAGGGTTTTTTTGAGTGATTCATTATCCTGGAGACTTCTGCTAGAGTATCTTTATATATGTTGGGTTGGCCAAAAGGCTTGTTTGGGTTTTTCCCCTAAGACGGCACAGCAAAATTGAAATGAACTTTTTGGTGAATCCAGTGGTATATGCCATTTTAAATCTAATGGATGAGTTTATAATATCTCTGAGCATTTAGACTGCTGATTACTCACATTTGAGTCCAAGTCTACTGCTGGGAATATTTCCTTGGACTCATAATCTCTGGTCACAGGTTTTTTTCCTTCTAAACCAGCTTTCTTCTGAAGAACTACCAGGCCTGACAGTCAACTTCACTGAGAATATTTCACATGAGATTGTTTGGTGATCACCTTATTAGAATAATAGATAAATATTGCAATGAATGCACCATTAGCTTGGTAGAAAGGATGGGGGCATGCTAATAACATTAGAAACTGAAGTTTAAATTGGTTTTGGTAGAAAATAGAGATCCATTGGGAAATCAACAAAATATATGAAGGAATACATTGTGGGTGTTTGTTTAAAATTGGACTGGTGAAAGTGAACCAGATGGGTCAGAGAGAAGCAAACCTAATATCAAGCGATCTAAAAAGAATGACAATGAACTGAACCAGGAGCTAAAGGATGAGGGCCTGAGTTTGAGTACTATCAGTTAGAATAGAAGAGAAATATTGCTAAGGTTTGTTGAATAAATGGAGCTGAAAAGGTTAAACTGTATAATACCTTAACTGGGTGGCTGAGAAGCTCATAATGCTGCTGACAGTGGTAGCAAAGTTGATGGAAGAGCTGATCAGGATGAATGAAAGCTCTAAGCCTGGTACCTCATACCTGAGCCCAAGTTGTCACTGTCATTTCTCAACTACAAAGTGTGATTGATGTTAGGATGCAGAACTAAAAGAGGATGATTACTGGATGTCAGGGTGAGGTACATAATGCTGTGTTGTTTGAGCAAATAATATCATTTCTGGAAAATGACAAGATGTATGGTGCTAGTGTGTATCCATCAAATGAGTCATTTTAGGTGTTATCCAGCGTTTTGTACAGTGCATACTCTCCAGAGACTCAGTTTCACCTTATGAACCACTTTTCACTCTAACACCTTTCTTTGTCAATCCTCTTTCCAGTAGGACATTATGGAAAAGAAAATAGTTATAATTCAGGACACTGAGAGAGTCATTTCCTAGGCAGGTTGATAGGAAGTCTAGGGGTCCCCAAGGAGAGAGGGGTCTGGAATTCTCAAGGAGGAAGAAAGGACAAACTTTTTTCTTTCTCCACATTCTTTAGGATTATATAACAATAATGTATCCTGCCTAAGGACAGTCTTTGGATTAAACCTTCTGGCTAATTCTGTTATCTTAAAATGTAAATTATGGGAGGTCTTTACAACCTCCAGACATTCTTTGGAGTATATAACTTCATTGTTAATACTAGCAAGCGGGTACTCTTTCTGCCCCCTTCTGATGCCTATGTCAGAAGCTTTCTCTATCTCCTTTATACTTTAATAAAACTTTATTACACAAAAGCTCTGAGCAATCAAGCCTCGTCTCTGGCCCTGGATTGAATTCTTCTCCTCCGGGGGCCAAGAATCCCGATTTATTCGCGTGATTCAACAACAACCTTTCAACACTCGGTTAAAAATATCCAAAAACAATTTTGTGGAAAACTAATATTACTCTGTAGTGCCAATTCAGGAGACACAGGAGACGTGGGTTTGATCCCTAGGTCAGGAAGATCCCCCGGAGAAGGAAATGGCAACCCACTCCAGTATTCTTGCCTAGAGAATCCCAGGGACAGAGGATCCTGGTGGGCTACAGGCTATGGGGTCACAAAAAGTTGGACACACTTAGTGACTAAACAATAATACTGCTCACAATAGTTGATTCTCACATGTGTCTTTACAAAAGCCACATGACTAGTTTTAGCCAATGAAGCATGAACAGACACCAGTGTAACATCTAGACCAAAGTACTTAAGAATGTATTGCTGTCTCTTACCTTTTGCAGTAATTGTACAGTCCACATGTTGGATCAGCTTGGATCCTTAAGTCTCTGCATGGGGAAGATTTCTTTTGAGAATTGCCTGCTCTAAATCAAGAGTTTGTATGAACGAGAAAACAAATCTTTCTTCTGTTGGGTCACTGCATTTACTTGTTACAATAGTCTTGCTTATATATCCTGTCTGATATACTAAATCAGGGTGGATTGTGGAGAAAAAAAATGAATACATGTCTTAAAACTCCAGAGGTAACTGACTTTAGAAATAGCTGGACTTAGATGATACCTCATCTTAGTTTTACATTTCTCTATTCCTAGACAGTCTCTCGAAGTCCATGGGGTCACTAAGAGTCGGACACGACTGGGCGACTTCACTTTCACTTTTCACTTTCATGCATTGGAGAAGGAAATGGCAACCCACTCCAGTGTTCTTGCCTGGAGAATCCCAGGGACCGGGGAGCCTCGTGGGCTGCTGTCTCTGGGGTCGCAGAGAGTCGGACACGACTGAAGTGACTTAGCAGCAGCAGACAGTCTCTCTCCCCAAAGTAGCTCCTTTCGTACTCATAGTTTAGCAATCCAGTAAAAAAAAAAAAAAAAAAAAGAGTGGAGTGGGGGGAGGCTTCTAAAATTCCTATATCCTCTCACTCTTAAACAAAGAAACACATCTGGAATTGAATAGCATTGTACTGGCTTGGCTCATGTATTTATATCACTATCCATGAACATGAACCATGTCCAGAGATTAATGTGTTATAATTGGCCTGTCCACAGGCCAAAAGGCAGAGTCAGTCCCACAGACAAATCACACAGACTAATAATCAGTGAAGAGTGGTTCCTCAAAATGAAATAGGGTTGCTATCATTAAATAAGGGTGAATTGATGCTAGGAAGCAAAAAAGTTAACATTCAGTTCGGTTCAGTCGCTCAGTCATGTCCGACTCTTTGCGACCCCATGAATCCCATTATGCCAGGCCTCCCTGTCCATCACCAACTCCCGGAGTTCACTCAAACGTCCATCAAGTCAGTGATGCCATCCAGCCATCTGATCCTCTGTCGTCCCCTTCTCCTCCTGCCCCCAATCCCTCCCAGCATCAGAGTCTTTTCCAATGAGTCAACTCTTCCCATGAGGTGGCCAAATTACTGGAGTTTCAGCTTTAGCATCATTCCTTCCAAAGAACACGCAGGACTGATCTCCTTTAGAATGGACTGGCTGGATCTTCTTGCAGTCCAAGGAACTCTCAAGAGTATTCTTCAACACCACAGTTCAAAAGCATCAATTCTTCAGCGCTCAGCTTTCTTCACAGTCCAACTGTCACATCCATACCTGACTACTGGAAAAGGCGTCGTCGCCTCAGGCTTAACCCGGGGACCGCCTAGGGGCAGGATGTGACCTTCTCCTGCCTGGGAACTCTCAAGCCTCAGGTTTTCAGTGTTCCCCTGCGACCAGGGGCAGCGCCCAGGAGAAGTTAATATTAGTATACATGTTTTTCAGTACAGACATTATCTCCTTATAATTCTAAGCAGTATTGTACAAGTATACCCTGTAGAATGTCTCCTTAGTTAATATTTCCTGATGGAATAAGGTCCCTAATTTTTTTAATATTCGAACTTCATGGAGCTTACAAAACTCAACTGCAACATTTTCAGCTTGTGCTTGCATCTGAACTTTTTAATTTCTGTCCCCAGAGTTCAGTATAACTCTTCAATTGAATGATATTTAGAAAAAGCCTTTACTTATACTACAAAAACAACTAGTAGAATATCAAAGTCATGATAAATATTTTGAAAAGTGTAACATAAGATGAGTGTGGACTAAGGGGGCTGTCTTCAGTGATCTAGTAGAGCTGAGGTTTGAAGACATGGAAAGGAATTCACTCTCATCTTTGGGAACAAACTTAAGAAAATGAGCAATTGCTCATGTAAACAACTCTGGACTTAATGAAGATAAAGTCTATATAGATACTTGAAGCAGGTTTCAGTAATAATTAACCTTCAATAAATACTTATCATGAGCCAAAATGCAATATGACTTTTACTCTTTCTAATAACCCTGTGAGATAGTTACGTATTCTGAAGACAAGGAGGAGGTAGGAAAATGAAGCAATTTATCCATGATTGCTTAATTAGGACACGGTAGCTAGAATGGGTAACCACTTGTGTGTGCCTTGAAAGATGAATAGACTTTGCACAGGTGCATTGATGAAAGTGAAAGAGGAGAGTGAAAAAGTTGGCTTAAAGCTCAACATTCAGAAAACGAAGATCATGGCATCTGGTCCCATCACTTCATGGGAAATAGACAGGGAAACAGTGGAAACAGTGTCAGACTTTATTTTGAGGGGCTCCAAAATCACTGCAGATGGTGATTGCAGCCATGAAATTAAAAGACCCTTACTCCTTGGAATAAAAGTTATGACCAACCTAGATAGCATGTTCAAAAGCAGAGATATTACTTTGCCAATAAAGGCCCATCTAGTCAAGGCTATGGTTTTTCCTGTGGTCATGTATGGATGAGAGTTGGACTGTGAAGAAAGCTGAGCGCTGGAGAATGGATGCTTTTGAAGTGTGGTGTTGGAGAAGACTCTTGAGAGTCCCTTTGACTGCAAGGAGATCCAACCAGTCCATTCTAAAGGAGATCAGTCCTGCGTGTTCTTTGGAAGAAATGATGCTAAAGCTGAAACTCCAGTACTTTGGCCACCTCATGGGAAGAGTTGACTCATTGGAAAAGACTCTGATGCTGGGAGGGATTGGGGGCAGGAGGAGAAGGGGATGACAGAGGATGAGATGGCTGGATGGCATCACTGACCCGATGGACGTGAGTTTGAGTGAACTCCAGGAGTTGGTGATGGACAGGGAGGCCTGGCGTGCTGGAATTCACGGGGTCACAAAGAGTCGGACACAACTGAACGACTGAACTGAACTGAACTGATATGCACAAAACTTGTATCATGAGCAAAAATATGGAGAATGCACATATGAAGTCATATCAAAAGTCCATTAATAGACCAATCCTACTGGAATGAAAAGTTTGCATTAGGAAGGTATTATAAATGTACACACCATCTAAAGATAATGTACACTTTGGTTATATTTTGCTGTGTAATAAATCACCCCAAACTTTGTGGCTTTAGAATAATAGCATACATTTTTTGCCACTAAAAATTCTGTAGATAGACTGGGCTCAGTAGGGTTGTTTCTCTGCTCCATATGGTATCAGTTGCAGCTGTGGTAGTCCAGAGGCTAGAATCAGTTGGAATGTAGGATACTTACCAATGTAGCTCACAGACAGTGGTGACTGCCAGCTAGGCTATGGTTGGGGTTTCAGCTGGAGGGGGTTGGTTCTCCTGCACATGGCCTCTCCATATGTCCTGGGTTTCCTACAGAGTGACTTCTGAAATCTGATGGAAAATGTGTGAAAATAGAAGCTGCATATATCATAAGTTTATACAGCATCCTTTTTCCATTGCATTATATCAGCCAGAGCAAATCACAGAGCTAACCCAGATTCAAGTGGGGAGAAAATAGACTTATCTCTGGTTAGTGGGCATATCAAAGAATTTGTGGCATTTTTAATGAGTGAAGCAGGACAGGTATAACATTTTAAAAAAGAGTGCTAGGGAACATGCTGCTCAGATAGAATCTGTCCCCTCCTATGCACTTTAGATTTCAGATATTTAAGAAGCACTATTTACTCCATACAGAATATATTTAGGGGTTTTATTTTTCACTATTGCCCACTTGTCTATAAACCTTGAAATTGAAATGTTGGGATATATAGACTATACAGGTAATACAGAAATTGTCAAGAGCTAGAAGGCAATGGCACCCCACTCCAGTACTCTTGCCTGGAGAATCCCATGGATGGAGGAGCCTGGTGGGCTGCAGTCCATGGGGTTGAGAAGAGTCGGACACGACTGAGCGACTTCACTTTCACTTTTCACTTTCATGCATTGGAGAAGGAAGTGGCAACCCACTCCAGTGTTCTTGCCTGGAGAATCCCAGGGACTGGGGAGCCTGGTGAGCTGCCATCTATGGGGTCACACAGAGTTGGACACGACTGAAGTGACTTAGCAGTAGCAGTAGAACAGCAGAAAAAAAGGTTTGAATACATTTTTTTTAGGATTATAAAGAAAATGAAATGGAATTTTGTTTTGATAAGATAGTGAGATTTTATTTTCCATTCATGAAGTAGACCAGTGGTCTAAAAAGTAGGGTATTCAAAATGATCCATGAGGGAGAGAACAAAAAATATTAGACATTAATATTTATTATTTATTCTTCCTTAAAGTACTATTTTGGCTTATGTATTATAAGCCTAATATGTACAACCAGTATAGTATCTGCACATAATTTATAAATTAACCAATGTATACTATTGTGAAATGGTGTTCAAAAATTTTTCCTGATCACTATGTGTAATAAGGTTGTTAAGATCTGTAGATTATTGACCTAAGAAATCAAAATAACCAGTGTAACATCAAATAGTTAAACATATTGTCCACTTGTGGTGAAAAATTTCCTGGTACTTGTGTGTAGTTCATATTGAAGTATAGAACTGTATATGGCAAAGAGGACATGATTGAGTGACTAACACACACAAGAGATAGCCTCTCCCTTGCTTCAGAAAAAAGCAAGACATTTTTTCTATTACTGTTTATAGGAAAAAAAATATTTTGAGAACAAATGATCCAATTTCATTGTTAGGAAAAAATAGTGTCCATTAACTTAAATTCTATTCTTACCTGGAAGACCAATGTGGCTAAATTTGCATGTAGTAATTATCAGAACACACATCATTATATTTGAGCCTGTAACTAAAAGTACAAACAATAACCCTTTATTTACAAAAATTGATTTATTAGGTACTTGATTATCTAGGACATTATTCTGAATCAAAATTTTATTAGCAGCCATTTTTTTTTCCCCTCTACATCAAACTCCTTAAAACCCTGCATGCTTTCCTCTTTTAGAACTCTCAGCCCCACATGTTATCCTCAAATTTATTTCCATGTCTTTCAGTTGTGGGTGCTGGAGGTCTTCACAAAGTTTCTGAGTGTGCTGCAAATGTTCCTTATTTTTTTGGGAACACAGTACTCCTTTTCATCTTCAGTTCAGTTCAGTTCAGTTGCTCCGTTGTGTCTGACTCTTTGTGACCCCATGAATCACAGTACACCAGGCCTCCCTGTCCATCACCAACTCCAGGAGTTCACTCAAACTCACGTCCATCAAGTCGGTGATGCCATCCAGCCATCTCACCCTCTGTCATCCCCTTCTCCTCCTGCCCCCAATCCCTCCCAGCATCAATCTTTTCCAATGAGTCAACTCTTCGCATGAGGTGGCCAAAGTACTGGAGTTTCAGCTTTAGCATCATTTCTTCCAAAGAACACCCAGGATTGATCTCCTTTAGAATGGACTGGTTGGATCTCCTTGCAGTCCAAGGGACTCTCAAGAGTCTTCTCTTTTCATCTTATACAAGTTCTATTCCTTGTATGACCTCAGAAAAGTCACTTGGTATCTTTGTCCTTAGAGTCTTTATCTGGGAAAAGGAAATTTCTAAGATCCTTCTAGATCTAGCAAGAAAAGATTGATCTCTCTAGGTCTCTGTTTTAATAAGTACCATTAAGAAATCAGGTGCACTGGGATGACCCAGAGGGATGGTATGGGGAGGGACGAGGGAGGAGGGTTCAGGATGGGGAACACATGTATACCTGTGGCAGATTCATTTTGATATATGGCAAAACCAATACAATATTGTAAAGTTAAATAAAATTAACAACAACAAAAAAAAGAAATCAGGTAGATCCTGAATGTTACCTAACTTATCCAAACCGTTTTCAAAAGTCACCATGAGGTCTAGAGAGACTTCCTAGAGAGCCTTGGCAGTCACTGGGCAATTGGCCGAAGGGGAAGCATCAGTGATGATGGTAGACTGTTGGGCCCGGGTGAAGGGAAAATGGTATTACTGACAAAAGTTGTAGAAGCACAGACTTGAGGAAAGGAGATCATATCACTGCTGGGAATTAGAACAGAATTGAGTGGCCTGAAAAAGTCTATATCATTTGTCCAATTGATTGAGTTTATACTGAATAATCAATAGAACAAGGTTGAAAAATTGAGCCAGTAGTGAAGGTAAGGCAGGTAAATCCTAACGGGGTCAGAATCTATAAAAATAAATTCTGGGTGTCTGTGTCAGTATGATCCTCCAAGAAGCAGCTGTCAAGAGGGGATTAAATTGAAGAACATTTATTGGGGGAAAGTCTGTGAAGGAGAAAAGGGGAGGGGAAGGCAAAGGAGGAAAGAGGCTCACCCTACTATGTAAGTCTACACTTGAGAGGGAGAGAGCAAGGAAGGAGGACAAGGAAGGAAGAGTCTCAGTTTGAAGGAAGTTGTAAGAAAATTTTGGCCAGATTTGTGGGGAATCCTTGAGCCAGAGACATGTGCTAAAATCATTCTGGGCCTTGTAGGATGGACCTGCATCAGTATTCCCATGATGCTCAGTGATTGGGAGCAGCTCACAGGAAGTGGGGCCTTGGCATGAATGTGGGGATAAATCCATAAGGGTAGCTGCGGGGGCTGTCAAATCAATTTTACTCCCCATGGTAGGACATCTGAGCTGCACACTATCAAGGCTGTCACAGTATCCAATGGACCCCAAGAGGCCTCCTTTAGTACTTCAAATAGGTTGAATAATATAGAACATACCCCTCTGTAATTAAGACTCTGGATAGTAGATTTGTCCGAGCACTTGAAGAGGATAGGGTAGTGATAAGTTCCATGTTTGAGCTTATCCTATGAGCTAGCCCCATGCTGGGCAGTTTACATGTATTATCTCAGTGACATTGTATAAGAATGCAGTGAGGTGGCCATTATTATATTGATACTTGTTTTACATATGAGAAAGTCAACTTATTGACATTATGGTTTACTCAAGGTTGCATATGTTATAAATGACATAATTATTTTTTAAGTGTTTAGAAGTGTATTATTTTATTAAAGGATAGTAGATTTACAAAGTGTGTTAGTTTCAGGTATACAGCAAAGTGATTCAGTCATATAGGTATATATATTTCAGATTATTTTTATTATAGTTATTATAAGATATTGAATATGGTTCCCTGTGTTATGACAGTAAACACTTGTTTATTTTATGCATAGTAGTCTGTATCTGTTAATCGCATACTCCTATTTTATCCCTCCCTGACCCTTTCCCTTTGGTAATCCTAAGTCTACTTCTGTTTTGGACATAGCAGTCCGTGGAGTCGCTAGGAGTCGGACGTGACTGAAGTGACTTCACTTTCACTTTTCACTTTCATGCATTGGAGAAAGAAATGGCAACCCACTCCAGGGTTCTTGCCTGGAGGATCCCAGGGATGGGGGAGCCTGTTGGGCTGCCATCTACGGGGTCGCACAGAATCAGACATGTCTGATGCGACTTAGCAGCAGCAGCAGAAGACTCTAAGCTCCTTGAAAACTGAGACTGTCTTATTCACAATAGCACTTAAGAAAGACCCACCTATTCCTTACCAAACTATGAGTTTTATAATTGTCCTCATGTTATAGACATCTGTGTAAACTGAAACACATGTCTGAATTAATCTGCCCAAGGTCATTTAGTCAGCAGGTGCCAGAGGCAGAATTTGAAACTAGGTGGTCTTGTTCAAATGTACATTCGCTGAATGATAGAGTTTCTCTTCTTAGTAAAACTAAGTACTTATAAGGAGGTGGTAACTCTAATAAATAGTGATCAATTCGTTATTTAGTAGTCTGGTGCAGTAACTGGTAGTGAGTTGAAAGAGTTTGTCAGAATTGTTTTTACCCTCCTGTTGGGATGGTTATATAAAGGTTTTCAGTTTGAAAGAACATTTGTTCACTCATTTTCCTTCTGTTCACAAAAAATGTGAAAGAATAAACAGATGAATATATTCACTGACCCAGCTTTGTCCAGACTCAAAAGCTGCTGGGCACCGGTTGATATTCTGTGGGTTCCATGTGGAACACGAGTAAACGTTACAGCTTCTTCCTTTAGGAAGAGTTGCCTCCATATCCTCAGGCCAAAGGAAAAGTCTGGCAGGAGAGTGGGGGAGGCAGAACTTCTATTTATGAATGTAGCCCGTGTTTGCATGTGCTAAGTCACCTTAGTCGTGTCCAACTGTTTGAGACCCTATAGACCATAGCCTGCCAGGCTACTTTGTCCATGAGATTCTTCAGGCAAGAATACTGGAGTGGGTTGTCACGTCCTCCAGGGCATCGTCCCGATCCAGGGATCAAATAATCAAACCCATATCTCCTGTAGCTTCTGCACTGCAGGCAGATTCTTTACTGCTGAGCTACCTGGGAAGCATGAATGAAGCCCATTTAGTGTCAAATTTATAAGAGATTGCCAGTTACTTTGAAGATTCAGTGACCAGCACTGAAATTCAATGTACTCTTTGTGTTGACCAGGGGCTGGCTATGCACCTGTTTCTGTAAATAAAGTCTTATTTATAGTGAAGCTCATTCATTTATGTTTTGTCTGTGATGGATTTTTCCCTACACCAGTGGAGGTAACTGGTTTGTACAAAGCCATCATGGCCTAAAGTATTTCTTATGTGGCCCTTTACAGAAAAAACTTGTTGACCCTTCTTCTTGAGAACTATGGAGGCGTATTCCATGGCTCTGGAGCGAGTTTCAGTGTTGAGATCCTGGCTGTGTCACCGAGTAGCTGTGGGACATTGGACATGGTGCTCAACCTTTCAGCATGACAGGTTCCTCCTTTTGTAAAGTGGGATGATATTTACCTCTTAAAGTTTTCCAAATTAAGTGTACTAGTGCATGTTAATCTCTTAATATTTGGGTGATTCATTGTGAGTACTTAGTAAATGTAAGCTACAGTTATTTTTTATCATCATTATTTGTATTTTACCATTATTAAGCTTTAAGTTATTTCTTTACATAGTCAAATTCATGATCCTTAATGTTGGGGGAAGAATGGAAGCAGCTATTCGTTGAATTAGACTTTGTATCAGTATCAAATATTTGTATTTATTCAGTATCATGCAAGCTATTCACAGTTGCCTGGTCTATCGCCTGTCTCTCCACTTACATGGAGAAACCAAACATTTTCCAATCAGTATAAATTGTTTTTCAGTATGTTTCTTTATCAACTTCTTATAGTAAGTCATTTCCTTGAAATGAATGAGTTCATTAATGGATTATTATAAGCATGACCATGTCAGCTTCTGTGATTTCCTCCTATCCAGTGTGTGTGTGTGTATATATATATATATATATTTTTTTTTTTTTCTAATGGGGTAGGAGATATAAAGGACAAAAAGAGCCGTGAGGGATGTGTGGTCTGACGTACTAGGAAGTGGAATGAAATTTCAGCCCCTGTGGTCCTTTAGGAGGTCAAAGAGCGAGCTGCAGACACAGTGGTTCTGCTGAGCTGTTTGTGGCTTTCAGCGAAGCTGCTAATGGAATAATGATAGTTTCTGACATAAAGCAGAAGGTGTTCTATTTTTAGGCAAGAGGAGTTATGCACCAGAGACAATCCAGACACATTCTTATCTTAGAAGATACTGAAAAATGCCCATACTTTCCTAACACCCTGTTGCCATATATAAGATAATGATCTCTGGAAAGGAGCTCTACTGACAGTCCTAATAATACCACCATTGATCAAGCATTTACTGTGTATCTGGAACTGTGCAAAACACATTATCCCCATGAATTCTGACAACAATCCATTGAGGAGACACTAGTATTGTTCCCATTTTACAGGTGAAATTGCTACTCAGAGGAGTACCATTTTGCAGGTGAATAGCAGAGCTTGTTTCAAGTCCATTTCTGGTTGACTTGAAATTCCAAGCACAATTGGAAAGGTAAAATGGGATATAATTAGTTTAAACTGTCAGCTCTCAAATCAAATTAGAAAAACGATCCCCTAGCCTTTCATTATTTGCAAGGCATTTTACTCTCTAGTTCACAAACTGGAAATGAATAAAAGCAGCCACTTTAGAATGTGATAATATTCCATGCCAGTGGGAGAACTGGACCAACAAGAGGCCAGCATCGGAAACTGGACTTATGAATGGTGGATGGAGTGGGGACATGTACTCTGAGGAAAGTTGTATTGCAAAGAGGCTTGTGTGGTAGAAATAGAAGATGCCCATTTTTTATAAATCATTACAATTTACTAGTAAATTTGTACCATGCAAAACATACTTAATTCCATTGCAGTGTCCAGAAATGTCCCACCTCAACTGCAGTATCAGACTTGAGGGGCTTGTCTAATCAGACTCTACTATTTGTAGAAAGAGTGTATTCTTATGTTAGTTTAAGATTGGATTCTGTTTCCTTGATTCTCTATTCTCTTCTGCTCTTGACTCTGACCTCTGGCCTCCTGGCTATGCCCACTGAGATATAATTAATATTCCATATTTAGAGTTGGATGGTGTAACCACCCTACTTATAGAATTTTGGGGACTATGGACCTTTTTTTAAATTTTGAATTATCTCTTTTAGTCCAGGCTGGTAAATGACACACAAAAATTTTGTGGATTTTTTAGAAATCTGATTGAGCTCAACTCTATGTCCCAAAAGTCATGTCCACAGTCCCTTGTGTGACAGATATTTCTGTACCTTGAGCTGTAGACATGCTGCTGTGGAACCACATTTTTAAGATTCCAGGAGTGTCTGGTCACCACCACCTTAAATCTTTCTGAGATCTCAATGAAGTTTCTTAGAATCATATCCTTGTTTTAATTTCTACCTTTAGGTCATTTCTTACTTTCAGAAGATTGTGTAACCTGGAGAGACCAGCAATATAAAATAGTTTTATGTTTCAGCCCAGAAAGTCCCAGTTCCTTTATATTTCTTTTAAATTCTCTTTGTGGAAATTTCCCGGCAGTCCAGTCAGGAGGACTCTGTGCTTCCATTGAAAGTGGTACAGGTTGTATCCCTTGCTAGGGAACTAAGATCCTGCATGCATGCCACGCAGGGAGGCCGAAACGGAACAACACAAAACTAATAAAGAGATAAGACATAAATCCTCTTTGCATAGGGAAGAGTTTCTTTCTTAGTTCATCATTTTAGTATCATCATTTTAAATGGTCATCTTAAAAATAAAAACCAATTGACATACTTCATATACTGCCCTAGACTTTAACCAAATCCACAAATTCCTTAGTTGCATTTTGTGACTTCCAAGATATCACAGAAGACAGATTTTCCAAATCTCCTACCAAAAAAAAATATGTTTCCCTTGTTGGAGTCTCTGAGAGAAGTTTCTTTGGGTGTAACAGCTATATTTCAGCCTCCATTAAACATCTCCTTTTTTTTCTAGTCCTGTCTCAGCCTGTTGCCTGGTCTGAGAACCAATGCCATGTACTTTAAGTTTTAGTTATGGGAGTTATGGGATACCAGTTTCTGTCTTAGTTATTATTGTGCCATTAAAAACACTAAAACTTAGTAGCTTTTTTAAAATTTAAATTTATTTATTTTAATTGGAGGCTAATTACTTTAAATATTGTATTGGTTTTGCCATACATCAGTATGAATCCGCCACGGGTGTACACGTGTTCCCCATCCTGAACCCCCCTCCCACCTCCCTCCCCCTACTATAACTCTGGGTCATCCCAGTGCACCAGCCCCGGGCATCCTGTATCCTGCATCGAACCTGGACTGGCGATTCATTTCTATATGATTTTATACATGTTTCAATGCAATTCTCCCAAATCATTCCACCCTCGCCCTCTCCCAGGCATACATACCGAGGAAACGAGAATTGAAAGAGACGCGTGTACCCCAATGTTCATCACAGCACTGTTTATAATAGCCAGGACATGGAAGCAACCTAGATGTCCATCAGCAGATGAATGGATAAGAAAGCTGTGGTATATATACACAATGGAGTATTACTCAGCCATTAAAAAGAATATATTTGAATCAGTTCTAATGAGGTGGAAGAAACTGGAGCCTATTATACAGAGTGAAGTAAGCCAGAAAGAAAAACACCAATACAGTATACTAACGCATATATATGGAATTTAGAAAGATGGTAATGATAACCCTGTATACAAGACAGCAAAAGAGACACAGATGTATAAAACTTAGTAGCTTTAACCAACAAATTTATTATTTCTCATGATTCTGTGTGATGATTGGGCAGTTCTTCTGGTTTTTCTTAATCTCACTCATGTAATTTTAATATGCTGGTAGATCAGCTAAAGAGGCCAGAATATCTAGACCTTTTTCTCTTTATCATATTTTTCAACCCATGCTTCTTCATGCCATAATGGTCCCAAGATTTCAAGAGAACAAATGTAGAAGTATCAAGGCCTTTTTAAGCCTCAGCTTGAAACTCACATCACATCACTTCTGCTACAAATAGTGGTCAAAGAAAGTTACAGATCAGTAAAAATTCAAAGGATTAAAAATTGATTCCCATCCTCTATGGGAGGAATGGTGACATCACAGTGCAGAAGGGGACGTATATACAGAGGGAGGAACTGTGGCCATATTGTCCACCTACCACACACAGGTCATTGGTAGCTTCAAACAGAACCCAGATATACCAATTTCCAATATAAACAGTAACATTTAAAGGTGCTTAATAGTGTGTCTACTATGTAAGGAATCTTATTAAATGTTATTTCTTACCACTTTTTGCTTCCTCTGTATACTTCAAAAAGTACTCATTTTGCCAAGAATATGCTAATTTTCTCTACATGTAAAATAACTTAAAAACCAGTGAGTTAACAATCTTCAACATTATATAGATTTTTCATATTGCAAGTGAGTGAGTTGTTCAGTTTTGTCTGACTCTTTGTGACCCCATGGACTATATACAGTCCATGGAATTCTCCAGGCCAGAATACTGGAGTGGGTAGCCATTCCCTTCTCGAGGGGATCTTCCCAACCCAGGGATCAGACCCAAGTCTCCCACATTGCAGGTGATTTCTTTACCAGCTGAGCCAGCAGGGTTACACCTTCACATTGAAAGGTGGCGTGAATGATAGAAATTCAGCAATGACATTAAAGCAATTACAATGATAGGATACTTTTTAAATTTGTGAGATGACATTTGAAACTCTGAAATATTGTAAAAAAAACAACAGATTTTGTGCATAGATGAATATTCTAGGAACTATAAACCAGTTTTGAGTTGCAGTAGGCACATTTCTAAATTTAATTAATAAGAAATTAATAGAAGGAAGCACTTTAGTTATAGTGCATACGGATAACTCTGACCAACAGATATGGCCTAAAAGCATTTAGACACCTGGAATTTACAGGAATACTGGCTAGTCCTTCCCTGAAAGATTATGTTTAAAAATGACTTTGATGAAGAGAATGAAAGGGCAAGTTTGATTAAACAGACAATTAAAATTATTCTTAGGTACAAAGAAGTTTGTTAATCTTTTTAACATATATATGTCCAGATTACTTGGTATTTCTTATCTCTGGCCTTGCTTAGGGAAAAATGACTTTTCCCTCTCGTTGAATGTGGCCATCAGTTCAGTCTGTGCCATGCAATGGCTGATGACTAAACACGGCAGCAGTGGAATAGGATGGGCAGGCAGGGACTAGATTGGGAAATAGATACTGTTGTGAAGGTGCCAGAGCTGCACAGTTAGAAAGAATCCACAGGGCAGAATATGTGCTCTTTACAGGAGTAAGAACATGTGGTTTGGCCCTTGGTAGGTGTCAGCAAGGCACACCCAAGGTCTACAGAGGAGCAGGTTACCCCAGTAAGGTTTCTCAACAGGAGCGAGTGTGTAGTAACGCAAGCAGAAGGGAATATGGTGGGAGTCGGATCAGAGAGCATGTAGCATGACCCCCGTAAGTTAAGAGGACCTGGACATAATAATGTAGAAGAATAGAATAGGTCAATATAACGTTTATCAAGACAGTCTGTTTAAAAAATTGGCCTTAGTTTGCACAGACCTGTATGTAAATCTCAGCTACTCAATTTATTAACTCTTCAACTGTGGTAGGTTGTTTAGCTTCTGCTCCTTAGTTATCATATGTGAAAAATAATTGGGAGTAAAAATAATGACCTGGACTCTCTCTTGTGAGGATTACATGAAGAATATATGTATAATGCACATAATGAATGCCTGACACATCAATATTTCTACTCCTCCTACTAATCACAACAGCCACAACAGAGAAGCTCAAGCTTGAGGAGAAAGATGGGAAAAGATTGCTCAAAATGTTGTCTAAGAAGGAAACTGTAGCCAAAAGAGTTTATTTCCTAGGGCTGGGATTCTGGGTCACAGTGGAAGGAAAATAAAAGTGAGTTACTGATAAATCATTGAAGTTACTGAATTTGGCTCCTATATTCCCTTGCCTAAGACTTCAGCAAGTTTTCAAGGGAGCCTGGAGGTGAGGAGTGGGAGGAAGAAATCAAGAGAAAGAAGCCAAGTGATGGAAGAAAGCAAGGAGAGAAGAACTGTTAGGGGACCAGTCAAACCTCACACTCAGGAGAAAGCCTCCTGTTGATTTGCCTTGCTTGTGAGCTAGAGCTCTCTTCACAGGCCTGCTGGGGCATTTTTATAGCTGGCTCACTTATGTAGTGAAAGAGCAGATCCTTCTAACCCCCCTCCTCATCTCTATTTCTTAAGCTGAGGAGAAGATACTCTGGCTGGGAATATCAATAGGAATCTCTCATCTAGATAAACAACCTGCCGACCTCTCTTCTCTGTTCCTAACTCCCACTTGTGGGCAGAGATTTCCTTCTAAAAGCACACCCAGGCCCAGGGACCCTGTCTGTCAATCCTCTCTAACTGTACAAGTTCTATAGGAAGTGCAAATGGACCAGAGACAGTCGCTTCCAGGAAGAAACAGAGGGTTGGTTGTTGTTATTGTTGTTCCTATTGGCACCAAGAGCTGTTGAAAGGGAGGGGCCATGCCTTTCTTTGGTAGGGTGCCATTTTGGATTCATCACTATGTAGATTTCTAACACCTCATATCTGAGATTGCAAGAGTGCAATTGCATAGCAGGTTTCTTGCTTCAAATTTGGCATATGTCTTGGAGCCTATCAGTGTTATGTATACTCCGTGATAATTGCATTATTTTCAGAGTGAGTTATCCTTTTCATATCAAGTAAAAAGAAATTGTCCCCAAAGAAAAAAAGATCCTATAGCTACTCTTTGATATAAGTCTCTATCAAGCCCTAAAGATTGTTCCTATAAGTATCCTGTCCTCCTGATTTTTACAACTGTAGATTTGTGTGCTCTGAAGCTCTTCCTGGGCATGTCATAAATGTTTCATTGTACAATTTATTCTCATGCAGGTCTCCATGTCCTATTAATTTCTCCATGCTTTGTGTTGGTATTTACATACTCTCTAATATTATCATGGTTCTTTGTTTTGGGCTTCCCTAGTGGCTCAGATGGAGAAGGCAATGGCACCCCACTCCAGTACTCTTGCCTGGAAAATGCCATGGATGGAGGACCCTGGTAGGCTGCAGTCCATGGGGTCGCTAGGAGTCCGACATGACTGAGCAACTTCACTTTCACTTTTCACTTTCATGCTTTGGAGAAAGAAATGGCAACCCACTCCAGTGTTCTTGCCTGGAGAATGCCAGGGACGGGGAAGCCTGGTGGCTGTCATCTATGGGGTCGCACAGAGTCGGACACGACTGAAGCGACTTAGCAGCAGCAGCAGCAACAGTGGCTAAGACAGTAAATAATCCTGCAGTGCAAGAGACCTGGGTTTGATCCCTGAGTCAGGAAGATCCCTTGGAACAGGAAATAGCAACCCACTCCAGTATTCTTGCCTGGAGAATTCCATGGACAAAGGAGCTTGGCAGGCTACAGTCCATGGTGTGGCAAAGAGTCAGACATGACTGAGCAACTGACACTTTTACTTCTTTCTTTGTTTATTATCTGTCTTTTAATTGTGATCACCTTCCCACCACTGGTAGAATGTAAGCAATATTTTCCCCATGTTTCTTCCTGAGTCTAAACTTCCCCTTAACATTATTGTTGAGTTTGGAAGTCATGATGATGATGATGAGGGCTTCCCTCGTAGCTCAGTTGGTAAAAAATCTGCCTGCAATGCAGGAGACCCTGGTTCAATTCCTGGGTTGGGATGATCCCCTGAAGAAGGGATAGGCTACCCACTCCAGTATTCTGGCCTGGAGAATTCCATGGACTTTATAGTCCATGGGATGGCAAAGAGTTGGACATGACTGAGCGACTTTCACTTTCACTTTCATGATGATGATGATAACCGTGTCAGGCACTTTACCATGAGCTTTACTCACAGATCTCATTTAATCCTTACAGCAAAAATTAAAAGTAGGTATTTCTACATTCACTTATTTTTTTTTAGATTAAGGTCATGTGTTTATTTATTTATTTGACTGTGCCTAGTAGTTGAGACACACGGGATCGTCAGTTGTGCTGGGGGCATGCAAGATCTTTAGTTGCAACACGTGGGATCTAGTTCCCTGATCAGGGATTGAACCCTGGCCCCCTGTATTGAGAGTGCAGATTTCTTAGCTACTAGACCACCAAGGAATTCTCAAGATTGATTTTTATTATGTGCTGGATACAAACTCTGTGTTATTACCATAGCACTTAAGTTACAATAGAAGTCAACTGGGAAATGTTAATTTTTCTTTATTGAAGTATGATTGAATTACAATATTATATTAATTTCATGTATACAACACAGATTCAATATTTTATTGGACTATCTCAAAAACGACAGAATGATCTCTGTTCATTTCCAAGGCAAACCATTCAATATCACAGTAATCCAAGTCTATGCCCCAACCAGTAATGCTGAAGAAACTGAAGTTGAAGGTTTCTATGAAAACCTACAAGACCTTTTAGAACTAACACCCAAAAACGATGTCCTTTTCATTATACGGGATTGGAATGCAAAAGTAGGAAGTCAAGAAACACCTGAAGTAACACGCAAATTTGGCCTTGGAATACAGAATGAAGCAGGGCAAAGACTAATAGAGTTTTGCCAAGAAAATGCACTGGTCATAGCAAACACCCTCTTCCACAAGAGAAGACTCTACACATGGACATTACCAGATGGTCAACACTGAAATCAGATTGATTATATTCTTTGCAGCCAAAGATGGAGAAGCTCTAGACAGTCAGCAAAAACAAGACCAGGAGCTGACTGTGGCTCAGATCATGAACTCCTTATTGCCAAATTCAGACTTAAATTGAAGAAAGTAGGGAAAACCACTAGACCATTCAGGTATACCTAAATCAAATCCCTTATGATTATACAGTGGAAGTGAGAAATAGATTTAAGGGACTAGATCTGATAGACAGAGTGCCTGATGAACTATGGACTGAGGTTCATGACATTGTACAGGAGACAGGGATCAAGACCATCCCCATGGAAAAAAAATGCAAAAAAGCAAAATGGCTGTCTGGGGAGGCCTTACAAATAGCTGTGAAAAGAAGAGAAGCGAAAAGCAAAGGAGAAAAGGAAAAACATAAGCATCTGAATGCAGACTTCCAAAGAATAGCAAGAAGAGATAAGAAAGCCTTACTCAGTGATCAATGCAAAGAAATAGAGGAAAACAACAGAATGGGAAAGACTAGAGATCGCTTCAAGAAAATTAGAGATACCAAGGGGACATTTCATGCAAAGATGGTCTCAATAAAGGACAGAAATGGTATGGACCTAACAGAAGCAGAAGATATTAAGAAGAGATGGCAAGAATACACAGAAGAACTGTACAAAAAAGATCTTCACGACCCAGATAATCACGATGGTGTGATCACTGACCTAGAGCCAGACATCCTGGGATGTGAAGTCAAGTGGGCCTTAGAAAACATTACTACAAACAAAGCTAGTGGAGGTGATGGAATTCCAGTTGAGCTATTTCAAATCCTGAAAGATGATGCTGTGAAAGTGCTGCAATCTATATGCCAGCAAATTTGGAAAACTCAGGAGTGGCCACAGGACTGGAAAAGGTCAGTTTTCATTCCAATCCCAAAGAAAGGCAATGCCAAAGAATGCTTAAACTACCACACAATTGCACTCATCTCACATGCTAGTAAAGTAATGCTCAAAATTCTCCAAGCCAGGCTTCAGCAATATGTGAACTGTGAACTTCCTGATGTTCAAGCTGGTTTTAGAAAAGGCTGAGGAACCAGAGATCAAATTGCCAACATCTGCTGGATCATGGAAAAAGCAAGAGTTCCAGAAAAGCATCTATTTCTGCTTTATTGACTATGCCAAAGCCTTTGACTCTGTGGATCACAATAAACTGTGGAAAAGTCTGAAAGAGATGGGAATACCAGACCGCCTGATCTGCCTCTTGAGAAATCTGTATGCAGATCAGGAAGTAAGAGTTAGAACTGGACATGGAACAACAGACTGGTTCCAAATAGGAAAAGGAGTACGTCAAGGCTGTATATTGTCACCCTGTTTATTTAACTTGTATACAGAGTACATCATTTGAAACACTGGACTGGAAGAAACACAAACTGGAATCAAGATTGCTGGGAGAAATATCAATAACCTCAGACATGCAGATGACACCACCCTTATGGCAGAAAGTGAAGAGGAACTCAAAAGCCTCTTGATGAAGGTGAAAGTGGAGAGTGAAAAAGTTGGCTTAAAGCTCAACATTCAGAAAATGAAGATCATGGCATCCGGTCCCATCACTTCATGGGAAATAGATGGGGAAACAGTGGAAACAGTGTCAGACTTTATTTTTGGGGCCTCCAAAATCACTGCAGATGGTGACTGCAGCCATGAAATAAAAGACGCTTACTCCTTGGAAGGAAAGTTATGACCAACCTAGATAGCATATTCAAAAGCAGAGACATTACTTTGCCAACAAAGGTCCGTCCAGTCAAGGCTATGGTTTTTCCTGTGGTCATGTATGGATGTGAGAGTTGGACTGTGAAGAAGTCTGAGCACTGAAGAATTGATGCTTTTGAACTGTGGTGTTGGAGAAGACTCTTGAGAGTCCCTTGGACTGCAAGGAAATCCAACCAGTCCATTGTGAAGGAGATCAGCCCTGGGATTTCTTTGGAAGGAATGATGCTAAAGCTGAAACTCCAGTACTTTGGCCACTTCGTGCGAAGAGTTGGCTCATTGGAAAAGACTCTGATGCTGGGAGGGATTGGGGGCAGGAGGAGAAGGGGACCACAGAGGATGAGATGGCTGGATGGCATCACTGACTCGATGGACGTGAGTCTCAGTGAACTCCAGGAGTTGGTGATGGACAGTGAGGCCTGGCGTGCTGTGATTCATGGGGTCGCAAAGAGTCGGACACGACTGCTCGACTGAACTGAACTGATACTCCATTTCTCTAACACCACAGTTCAAAAGTATTAGTGCTGTTGGAGAAGACTCTTGAGAGTCCCTTGGACTGCAAAAAGATCCACCCAGTCCATCCTACAGGAAATCAGTCCTGAATATTCACTGGAAGGACTGATGCTGAAGCTGAAACTCCAGTACTTTGGCTACCTGATACAAAGAACTGATTCATTTGAAAAGACCCTGGTGCTGTGAAAGATTGAAGGTGGGAGGAGAAAGGGATGATAGAGGATAAGATGGTTGGATGGCATCACTGACTTGATGGATATGAGTTAGAGTAAACTCCAGGAGTTGTTGATGGATAGGGAGGCCTGGGGTGCTGCAGTCCATGCGGTCACAAAGAGTTGGACACAACTGAGTGACTGAACTGAACTGAACTCCATTTAAACATGTCTTGAAATTTTGGCTATATTTCCTGTGCTGTACATATATCTTTGTAGTTCTTTTATTGTGCACATTGCAGTTTGTATCTATTAATCCACTATCCGTATCCTAATTCTCCCCATTTCCCTCTCTCCACTCGTAGCCACCAGTTTATCCTCAGTATCTATGAGTCTATTTCTGTTTTGTTATATTCATTTTAAAAATTTTTTTAGATTCCACATATGAGTGATAAGATACAGTGTCTTATATCTTGGTCTGACTTATTTCACTAAGCGTAATACCCTCCGAGTCCATTCATGTTTTTGCAAATGACAAAATTTCATTTTTAGTAGCTGAGTAATATCTAATTTCATTTATATATATATATTAGCTTTTTTACCCATTCATCTGTTGATGGACGCTTAGATTTCCTTCATAGCTTAGCTATTGTAAATAATGCTGCTATGAACAGTGGGGTTAATATTTTCAAATTGCTGGGTTTTTTTCAGATATATACTGAGGAATGGAATTGCTGAGTCATATGGAAGTTCTCTTTTAGTTTTTTGAGGGATGTCCCTACTGTTTTCCATAATGGCTGCACCCATTTATATTCCCAATAACAATGTACCGGGGTTCCCTTTTCTCTACATTCTCATCATCATTTGTTATTTGTGGTCTTTTCATGACAGCCATCTGACAGCTGTGAGGTGATATCTTGTTGTGTTTTGATTTGTATTTCTCTGATGATTAGCGAAGTTGAACTTTTTTTTTCATATGTCTGTTAGCCATCTGTATGTCTTCTTTGGAAAAATGTTTATTCAGGTCTTCTGTCCTGTATCCGAAATACATAAACAAGTCATGTAACTAAATTCCAAAAAGACAAACAAGCTGATTTTATTTTATTTTTTAAAATATAAATTTATTTATTTTAATTGGAGGCTAATTACTTTACAATATTGTATTGGTTTTGTCATACATCAACATGAATCCGCCACGGGTGTACACGTGTTCCTCATCCTAAACCCCCCTCCCACCATCCCTCTGGGTCATCCCAGTGCACCAGCCCCAAATACCCTGTATCCTGCATCCAACCTGGACTGGCGATTCATTTCTTATATGATATTATACCTGTTTCAATGCCATTCTTCCAAATCATCCCACCCTCACCCTCTACCACACAGTTCAAAAGACTGTTCTATACATCTGTGTCTCTTTTGCTATCTCGCATACAGGGTTATCATTACCATCTTTCTAAATTCCATATATATGCGTTAGTATACTGTATTGGTGTTTTTCTTTCTGGCTTACTTCACTCTGAATAATAGGCTCCAGTTTCATCCACCTCATTAGAACTGATTCAAATGTATTCTTTTTAATGGCTGAGTAATACTCCATTGTGTATATGTACCACAGCTTTCTTATCCGTTTGTCTGCTGATGGACATCTAGGTTGCTTCCATGTCCTGGCTATTATAAACAGTGCTGCAATGAACATTGGGGTACACGTGTCTCTTTCAATTCTGGTTTCCTCAGTGTGTATGCTCAGTAGTGGGATTGCTGGGTCATAAGGCAGTTCTATTTCCAGTTTTTTAAGGAATTTCTACACTGTTCTCCATAGTGGCTATACTAGTTTGCATTCCCACCAACAGTGTAAGAGGGTTCCCTTTTCTCCACACCTTCTCCAGCAGTTATTGCTTGTAGACTTTTGGATCACAGCCATTCTGACTGGCGTGAAATGGTACCTCATTGTGGTTTTGATTTGCATTTCTCTGATAATGGGTGATGTTGAGCATCTTTTCATGTGTTTGTTAGACATCTGTATGTCTTCTTTGGAGAAATGTCTGCTTAGTTCTTTGGCCCATTTTGTGATTGGGTCATTTATTTTTCTGGAATTGAGCTGTAGGAGTTGCTTGTATATTTTTGAGATTAGTTGTTTGTCAATTGCTTAATTTGCTATTATTTTCTCCCATTCTGAAGGCTGTCTTTTCACCTTGCTTATAGTTTCCTTTGTTGTGCAGAAGCTTTTAAGTTTAATTAGGTCCCATTTGTTTATTTTTGCTTTTATTTCCAACATTCTGGGAGGTGGGTCATAGAGGATCCTGCTGTGATTTATGTCGGAGAGTGCAAACAAGCTGATTTTAAAATGGGCAGGACACCTTAACTTCTTTATAAGTGAAAAAAAGAAAGAAAGAAACAAACAAAAAACAGCTATGGCTCAGAGTAGGTATGGTGTTGGCCAAAATGTTAGTTTGGGTTTTTCATAGCATCTTATGCAAAAAATCCAAACGAACTTTTAGGCCAGCTCAGTAGTTTGCTTTGTTCCTGAAGTATCACCAGAGCCAAGAAATACACCTGGCACATAGTAGGTCCTCAGTCAACATGTATTAAGAGAATTCATGAATAAGTTGGAAAATAAGAAATTGTCTTCAGATCCTCATATTACAAAACAAAGGGAAAATTGAAAGGGGAAAGAATTATGGGCAGTTGTCTTAAAAGCAGAAAGATATATTATTTAAAAGACCCTTTGTTCAGGTGAGTCGGTACCTTGATACCTGGCTAAGCTGTTTGTTATTTGTTATGTGCACTCTTCACTGTGACCCTCAAATCTTCCTAGAAGGAAGAGGAAATGTGGAGAGTTAGATGAGTGCAGAGGTAAAACTCCGGAGGAGGCAATGGCACCCCACTCCAGTACTCTTGCCTGGAAAATCCCATGGATGGAGGAGCCTGGTGGGCTGCAGTCCATGGGGTCGCTAAGAGTTGGACACGACTGAGAGACTTCACTTTCACTTTTCACTTTCATGCATTGGAGAGGAAATGGCAACCCACTCCAGTGTTCTTGTCTGAAGAATCCCAGGGACGGGGTGCCTGGTGGGCTTCTGTCTATGGGGTTGCACAGAGTCGGACATGACTGAAGTGACTTAGCAGTAGCAGCAGAGGTAAAACTCAGAGCAGAGAACCTACATACAGCAGACTCAAGAAATCACAACCAAAAGGGAATTTTAGAATGTGAATTCCCTAGAAGTTTTAATTCCCTTCAAGGAACACTCCAAGGAAGCCAGTGTAATTTGGCTTAATGAAGTGGAAGTCTTAATGAAGTGGAAGACATGAGCTAAAATTAGTATTACACATACCTCACACAAAGAAGGTATTCTCTCTTGAAAGCCAAAGACAACAACAAAAAGGCCAACAACATATGAACTACGTATTCAGCATAATTTAAAGTGAGAAGGTAGTTTTTAATTTAAAAATTAAAAATAGTAAAATGTAGAATAATGATCTAAAATATTATGTAAAAGACAACTGTAATTCAAAAAGGTGTGTTAATGGAGACAAGGAATTAGAAAATGCACAGAGAAGAACTTATCCTGTTTTCATAGCTATCCTCTTCCTCGGATGAAATATGGCTCTGTTTTTTAAAACCTCGGTCAAAGTAGAGATTGGGATAGAATTAAAACAAGATCAAAATGAGAATAATAAATTGTCAAAACCAAGGGCATGGTGATGTCAGTGCTCTTCTGAGGGACACTTAGGGATGAATCAGCCATTCACCTTCCAGAATATGATTATCAGGATAGTTGAGATGGTTACTCCACTCTAGTCCCTGGTTTCCATTTAGATTTATAATACTCCACATATCTTGCATATTTTAAGGGTTTGATCAATAACACCAATTTTAATGGTTACTTTTCTGCCTTATGAACTTCTCTTCAACCTATAAAGCTCAAGTCAGAATTGCTATGTGGGTTTCTCCTGATCACACAGCTAGAAGGTGGAGGAACCAAATTTCAAATCCAATCCATCTGATTCTTTTACCTTATTTACTAACTTTAACTTACAAATGTAATTATTATTGTGATACATAATAATAATGGGATTAGCAAACTTTTTGATTCTCCTTATGTGCTAGGTCTTGTTCTAAGTAGGTTATATATATTATTTAATCATTACAATAATCTTAATTATGTTAGTTTGCTGTGTAAATTTTATATGCTGTGTAATTACAGCTTTTTATTATTATTGCTATCATGAATAATGAATAAATCCTTATGCATTATTTTCCTGATTCTATTTCCCTTTTTTTTTTGAAAATTTTAATGTAAATAATGTTATAGAATGTTAAGGCTGAATGAGATATTGTTGTTGTTCAGTTGCTAAGTTATGTCTAACTCAATGTGACCCCAATGACTGCAGCATGCCAGACTTCCTTATCTTTACCATCTCCCAGAGTTTGCTCAAACTCATGTCCATTGAGTCAATATTAGGAGTTATTTAATCTTATTGATCTTCTTTTTAGAACTTAATTTGCTAAACCACTGGGGGCATTGTACTTGGACTGGGTTGTTTGTGATTCTGGACTTTACCTTACTCAAACTATTTGGAAACTGTAACTTCAAAAGAAATGTTGAGCAGACAATTACCATATATCGTCAAAGATCTAAAATGTTTTAAGTTGGAATAAGACAGGCATCTTTTTGGTACATATTTGCCTGAGTAAATTTATGAGAACTCATACCTCTCAAATGGCTCATCCTTGGTAACAGACACCCAGTTATAAAACTTAATGTTGGAGGAGGTCATTGAGAGGACATAACCACCGGTTGACCCAAGAGCTGGATCATGTCAGGTCAGATCAGTTGCTCAGTCGTGTCTGACTCTTTGCGACCCCATGAATCACAGCACGCCAGGCCTCTCTGTCCATCACCAACTCCCGGGGTTCACTCAGACTCACGTCGATCGAGTCAGTGACGCCATCCAGCCATCTCATCCTCAGTTGTCCCCTTCTCCTCTTGCCCCCAATCCCTGTCAGCATCAGAGTCTTTTCCAATGAGTCAACTCTTTGCATGAGGTGGCCAAAGTACTGGAGTTTCAGCTTTAGCATCATTCCTTCCAAAGAAATCCCAGGGCTGATCTTCACAATGGACTGGTTGGATTTCCTTGCAGTCCAAGGGACTCTCAAGAGTCTTCTCCAACACCACAGTTCAAAAGCATCAATTCCTCAGTGCTCAGCTTTTTTCACAGTCCAACTCTCACATCCATACATGACCACAGGAAAAACCATAGCCTTGACTAGACAAACCTTTGTTGGCAAAGTAATGTCTCTGCTTTTGAATATGCTATCTAGGTTGGTCATAACTTTCCTTCCAAGGAGTAAGCGTCTTTTAATTTCATGGCTGCAGTCACCATCTGCAGTGATTTTGGAGCCCCCAAAAATAAAGTCTGACACTGTTTTCATTGTTTCCCCATCTATTTCCCATGAAGTGATGGGACCGGATGCCATGATCTTCGTTTTCTGAATGTTGAGCTTTAAGCCAACTGTTTCACTCTCCACTTTCACTTTCATCAAGAGGCTTTTGAGTTCCTCTTCACTTTCTGCCATAAGGGTGGTCTCATCTGCATATCCGAGGTTATTGATATTTCTCCCAGCAATCTTGATGCCAGCTTGTGTTTCTTCCAGTCCAGCATTTCTCATGATGTACTCTGCATATAAGTTAAATAAACAGGGTGACAATATACAGCCTTGACGTACTCCTTTTCCTATTTGGAACCAGTCTGTCGTTCCATGTCCAGTTCTAACTGTTGCTTCCTGACCTGCATACAGATTTCTCAAGAGGCAGATCAGGTGGTCTGGTAATCCCATCTCTTTCAGACTTTTCCACAGTTGATTGTGATCCACACAGTCAAAAGCTTTGGCATAATCAATAAAGCAGAAATAGATGCTTTTCTGGAACTCTTGCTTTTTCCATGATCCAGCAGATGTTGGCAATTTGATCTCTGGTTCCTCAGCCTTTTCGAAAACCAGCTTGAACATCAGGAAGTTCACGGCTCACATATTGCTGAAGCCTGGCTTGGAGAATTTTGAGCATTACTTTACTAGCATGTGAGATGAGTGCAATTGTGTGGTAGTTTAAGCATTCTTTGGCATTGCCTTTCTTTGGGATTGGAATGAAAACTGACCTTTTCCAGTCCTGTGGCCACTGCTGAGTTTTCCAAATTTGCTGGCATATTGAGTGTAGCACTTTCACAGCATCATCTTTCAGGATTTGGAATAGCTCAACTGGAATTCCATCACCTCCACTAGCTTTGTTCATAGTGATGCTTTCTAAGGCCCACTTGACTTCACATCCCAGGATGTCTGGCTCTAGGTCAGTGATCACACCATCGTGATTATCTGGGTCATGAAGATCTTTTTTGTACAGTTCTTCTGTGTATTCTTGCCATCTCTTCTTAATATCTTCTGCTTCTGTTAGGTCCATACCATTTCTGTCCTTTATCGAGCACATCTTTGCATGAAATGTCCCTTTGGTATCTCTGATTTTCTTGAAGAGATCTATAGTCTTTCCCATTCTGTTGTTTTCCTCTATTTCTTTGCATTGATCTCTGAAGAAGGCTTTCTTATCTCTTCTTGCTATTCTTTGGAACTCTGCATTCAGATGTTTATATCTTTCCTTTTCTCCTTTGCTTTTCACTTCTCTTCTTTTTACAGCTATTGTAAGGCCTCCCCAGACAGCCATTTTGCTTTTTTGCATTTCTTTTCCATGGGGATGGTCTTGATCCCTGTCTCCTGTACAATGTCACAAACCTCATTCCATAGTTCATCAGGCACTCTATCTATGAGATCTAGGCCCTTAAATCTATTTCTCACTTCCACTGTATAATCATAAGGGATTTGATTTAGGTCATACCTGAATGGTCTAGTGGTTTTCCCTACTTTCTTCAATTTAAGTCTGAATTTGGCAATAAGGAGTTCATGATCTGAGCCACAGTCAGCTCCTGGTCTTGTTTTTGCTGACTGTCTAGAGCTTCTCCATCTTTGGCTGCAAAGAATATAATCAATCTGATTTCGGTGTCGACCATCTGGTGATGTCCATGTATAGAGTCTTCTCTTGTGTTGTTGGAAGAAGGTGTTTGTTATGACCAGTGCATTTTCTTGGCAAAACTCTATTAGTCTTTGCCCTGCTTCATTCCGTATTTCAAGGCCAAATTTGCCTGTTACTCCAGGTGTTTCTTGACTTCCTACTTTTGCGTTCCAGTCCCCTGTAATGAAAAGGACATCTTTTTTGGGTGTTAGTTCTAAAAGGTCTTGTAGGTCTTCATAGAACCATTCAACTTCAGCTTCTTCAGCGTTACTGGTCCCCACGTCCAAGGAGCCATGGCTGCGCAGGCACAGGAGGGCCTAGAGGAGCTATCCCACGTTGAAGGTCAGGAAGGGTAGCAGTGAGGAGATACCCCTCGTCCAAGGTAAGGAGCAATGGCTGCACTTTGCTGGAGCAGCCGTGAAGAGATACCCCATGCCCAAGGTAAGAGAAACCTAAATAAGATGGTAGGTGTTGCAAGAGGGCATCAGAGGGCAAACACACTGAAACCATACTCACAGAAAACTAGTCAATCTAATCACACTAGGACCACAGCCTTGTCTAACTCAATGAAACTAAACCATGCCCGTGGGGCAACCCAGATGGGCGGATCATGGTGGAGAGATCTGACATAATGTGGTCCACTGGAGAAGGGAATGGCAAACCACTTCAGTATTCTTGCCTTGAGAATCCCATTAAACAGTATGAAAAGGCAAAATGATAGGAAACTGAAAGAGGAACTCCCCCGGTCAGTAGGTGCCCAATATGCTATTGGAGATCAGTGGAGAAATAACTCCAGAAAGAATGAAGGGATGGAGCCAAAGCAAAAACAATACCCAGCTGTGGATGTGACTGGTGATAGAAGCAAGGTCCGATGCTGTAAAGAGCAATATTGCATAGGAACCTGGAATGTCAGATCCATGAATCAAGGCAAATTGGAAGTGGTCAAACAAGAGATGGCAAGAGTGAATGTTGACATTCTAGGAATCAGTGAACTGAAATGGACTGAAATGGGTGAATTTAACTCAGATGACCATTATATCTACTACTGCGGGCAGGAATCCCTCAGAAGAAATGGAGTAGCCATCATGGTCAACAAAAGAGTCCAAAATGCAGTACTTGGATGCAATCTCAAAAACGACAGAATGATCTCTGTTCGTTTCCAAGGCAAACCATTCAATATCACATTAATCCAAGTCTATCCCCCAACCAGTAATGCTGGATCCTGCAGTCAGAGGCTATTAAATATCCCACCCACCAACCTGGAGTGGCCTGCCTCTTTCTTCAGTCTCTCCACGCCCTTCATTTTGGGGGCCATTTTCACCTCGGATGCTCCAGAGTTTGCAAGCCAATACTTGAAGATGGCTTTGTAATGCCATGAAAAACATCTAAGTCTGGGTGGCAGAAAAACCAGACTCTCAGACCACATGCTGCCACTACCTTGCTCTGTAACTTTGTCTTTAATAGCAGTTATTCATCCATGTCATACATCTTTATTGCATAGCTGATAAATGTCAGGTGCTATGTTACATAAGGAGTATAAATGAAAATCAAAAATTCAGAAAAGTCTTGACCTCAGGGAATCAGCCTAATAAAGCTGATTTGGGACATAAAGCACCTGTAGATAGTGTCTCTTGTGCTTGGCAGAGCTTGGTGAACTGCATTTTCTTCTCCTTGATTCCTTGGGATAGTAACTTCACTTTTCTTGTCATTTTCTTCACTCATGAGGTGGAAAACAGGATGGCGAGAGCAGCCAGGTACGGCTCCAACATGCAATGTGTTTGTGATGGATGTTTAACAATTAGAGAGGAAGAAGTTGCTTTTTCTGTTTAATTTTCACTTTACTGTGATCATTTATTTATTTATTTTTATTTATTTATTTATTTATTTTATTTTTAACTTTACAATATTGTATTGGTTTTGCCATATATCAACATGAATCCGCCACAGGTATACACGTGTTCCCCATCCTGAATATAATTTAATACCATGAATGATAAATCCAATCTAAATGCAATCCAGTTTCCTAGTTTAATCTGTGAGAAATCTGGAGACTAAATCCACTTCCTCCTGCTTCTCCCAAGTGTACCCACACTATGTCTTTTGTCAGTGGTAGGAGCTGAGTTTCCGTCTTTTGATAAACTATCTTGTTTAAAAAGCATTTCATTTCTTGGTAATGAGTTTTTGTACATAAACTGAGAAGTTTTCCATACCAGCTGCAACAGGAATGCAAATCTCCTTCCCTTGAATATAATCAGAATTGAAGTGTCCTCATCTGGAGCAAGACCATTCTATTATCTACCATTTTAAATAAATAGGTGGTAAGTGGTTGATTTTTTTCTTTTTATTCTCTACATTGCCTGACATATTTTGAAGGGCTGCTTATCTATCATTATTCAGAGAAAATTATCTGTCTGCAAAGTTTGGGGGCAGATTTAAATTCTAGTGAAATAATTTTCTCCTTATAATCTAAGCATTCAACTTCTATAATGGAGAAAACTTCCTGAAATTTTGGTCAGTGAGTCCTGCTTTCATTAATTCCTAGATCTGAAAGGATTTTTAAGTAACCCATTGGAAACATTGATGCAATGATGCCATAAATGTTGATGCAATTATGCCATAAATTTATGATGCCATAAATATAACATAAATTGTATGTATTATGTATTGTATACATATGTATTATGTAACATAATACACCAATACAACTGTATTATGTATACATGCTGCTGTTGCTGCCAAGTCGCTTCAGTCATGTCCCACTCTGTGCGACCCCATAGACAGCAGCCAAACAGGCTCCCCCGTCCCTGGGATTCTCCAGGCAATAACACTGGAGTGGGTTGCCATTTCCTTCTCCAATGTATGAAAGTGAAAAGTGAAAGTGAAGTCGCTCAGTCGTGTCCGACTCTTCAGGACCCCATGGACTGCGGCCTACCAGGCTCTTCCATCCATGGGATTTTCCAGGCAAGAGTACTGGAGTTGGGTGCCATTGCCTTCTCCGTTATGTATACATAATACAACTGTAATATATTATGTATACATAATACAACTGTAATATATTATGTATACATAATACAACTGTATTATGTATCTGGAATAGTAATAATAATAAATGCATCTCATACTGGAACATCTGAAGTTTTACAACAATCTTACAATCTATGGAATGGTCAAACATTGTTATTACCATCCTCTGATTTAAAAAAATAGTTATAAATTAACTTCCTAGACAAGGGAAAATAGATACAAATAACTAATTCATAAGTCTTCATGATTCCTGCCCATATCTCTTCTCCAGTGGCTCCTCAAGGTCCTAAAACGCAATACCTTCTGCTCAGACCATCTTTTCCTTTAGGAAAATCATTTCCCATTTTTTTGATAATAGTCCTCAGAACTGACATTCATTTCTTCCATTCCACTTTTCCACTCCCAACTGCCTCTGTGCCACCTTACCATTGGGTCATCCTTTCCTCTATCTCCAAAATTCATAATACCTATTTTTTATGAGTCCTGGTTCATATTTCCAATGATTCATTGGTCTGTCACTGATTACACCACCAACTAGTATTTTTCTCTCCTTCTACTTTCAGGCCATTCCAAAGGAAAATTATTTCCCATAAATTTCTTGATATATGTATCTCAAGTCAACTAAAATTATAGTCCAATTGTTCTTTTAAAAATTTTCTGCCTCTATTTTCATTTTAAAGCTTTTTTTCTGAGCCAGTGGTAGCCTTTCCTCTTCCCAAATCATACTATACCTATTTTTTAAGAGTCAGTTCATATTTCAACTACTTCATTAGATTATTGCTGATTATTCAAACTAGAAGTATTTTTCTCTCCTTGAACTCTGAATTCCAAAGCGCTTTATCTGCAACTGTATTATGCCATAATAAATAATACAGAATGTAAAAAATATATAATCAATTGTTCAAAAAATCTGGAACTTTATTTTCATTTCACAAACCATTTTTCTTTACATGATAAGAGTCTGATTCTTATTATATTTTGCAGCTAGCTGGAGCTTTTCATTGAATGAATGACTGAGGTATTTGTAGAAGAATCTCGCTCCAGTCAGTGTATAACACAGTGCTACTTTTTATGAAATGATCAAATTACTGAAATCATCAACTATCCAAATACAGCAAAAAATCTGGAACGAAATGAGAAATTCCCCTGAGCAGTAGGGAAGATGACTATGGCAAAGTTTATACCCGGTGCAGGGCTTCTGAAATTTTTCAGTGTATTTTATAACTTTACATTTTTAATGAGATTTGTATTTTGCCAAACATTTCACGGGAAGAAGGGAAAGCAAATAGTGTGATATATTAGCAGATTATTTGTGGATAAGTGCTCTGAAAGCAAATTGGATATCGGAACATGATGATCAAATAGAAATAATTTTTACAGTTTGTATTTTTGCAAACATTTCCACCAAGAATTGTTCCTAAAGTAAAGTTCATTATTGGCAGGAGTCAGCTTCAGTAATCTGGACATGATGATTGTAAAAATTCCTTACAGCTGTAAAATATTTTGACATCTTTAAATGACATTATAAGATCCATGGATGATAAATATTATTATTTCCAATTTAAAGAGTGAGAGGATAGGCCTCCAAGTCATAACTTGGTCAAAAAGTCATAAACTAGTAAACAACACAGCTAAGACTCAATTTCATGTATTCTGCACCCCAGATTATTTCATTTTATTATAATGACAAATATTCAATACTTTTGCTTTTGAAATAAAATGATATAATTCTCTTTGGGGTCCATGTATCTACAAAGTGAGAGCTTGACTGGAATGCACCGAGTATGATCATTTCAAAGGCCACGTATATTTTAGGGTTACAAGGAAATCAACTGCCATAATTCAGAGCTGTATTTTAAAAGCTATTGTCTTCAGTCCCTGAGTTATTATTAATTTCAGATGTCCATTCGGTACTCTGGACATTATCCAGTGCATGCATCGCTTTCCCTGAGGGCTCTTTATAGGAAGCTGTTCTGCTCATTAACAGCTAGCTAGAAGTGCTGGGGAATTAGCACCCTCAACCAATTACTGATGCAAGTGAATGTATAAATATGCCAGCTCTCTCGACCTTCAAGTGATATACAAGCGTTTCCCCGGGACTCCCTGAAGGATTAAGCTTCAGTTGTCTAGTGTGCTGACTGGCTTAACTCAACTCATATTGATAGTCTTCTCACCTTGGACACTGTTTTGTTTCCTATAGGTCATCCCTGTACCTTCCACATAGACCTTCTGCACTCAAATCCTTTCCTTAATCTCCTTTTGGAGAAACTCATGAAAACAAACATACCTGGAGGAATTACTATGCTTAACTACATCACTTCATGTGTTCACTCACAGAAAAAATTAGAAATATAACAATAACTGATACTTTGACACTTATTAGAGGACAGCCATGTTTCCAAACATTTTAATGTTTTTCCTTACTTACCACATAGGACCTAAAAGTGAAAGTGAAAGTCACTCAGTCATGTCCGACTCTTTGCAACCCCATAGACTATATAGTCCATGTGCATGGAATTCTCCAGGCCAGAATACTGGAGTGTATAGCTGTTCCCTCCTCCAGGAGATCTTCCCAACCTAGGGATCAAGCCCAGGTCTCCTGCATTGCAGGCAGATTCTTTACCCGCTGAGCCACCAGGGAAGCCCACATTGGGCCTATGAGGTAATAATTATTATTGTTCTCATTTTGCAAAATAGGACACTGATGCTTGGAAACGGTAAGGAAATTAGTAAAGGTCTCTGGGCTTGGCAGTGATGGAGCCAGCAGTTGACCCTAGATTTTCTAATGCTAGAAAGAAAAGAAAGAAAGTGAAGTTGTTCAGTCATGTCCAGCTCTTTGCGACCCCATGGACTGTAGCCTACCAGGCTCCTCCATCCATGGAATTTTCCAGGCAAGAGTACTGGAGTGGATTGTCATTTCCTTCTCCCGGACCAAGGGATTGAACCCAGGTCTCCCGCATTGCAGGCAGATGCTTTACCAGGGAAGCTAATGCTACAGCCTGGTTATTAATCTTCTAGAAATTGAATTGATTCATGCGCGTGGATAGATGCCTTGCAGCAGGAGTCTGAATAGAAGGAAGCGGCTCTTTGCCAGCAGGCAGTGCACAGAGAGATGGGTTTCTTCTTTGAGGGACCCACCTGCAGCCACCTAAATTCTACTGCCTTGAATCCGTATCTTTTAGAGGTCGGAAAGGCAGCAACTACTTTTTGTGTCAGTTTGAATGTGTAAACATTTAACTGAATTGGCGAAGCCTAGAAAAGCATGATTTCTCCCTGTTCCCTTCACTATAAGGGAGTTGGTGATTAGAATAAATTGCTTTGAAAATAGCTCCATCCCATTTGTTCAAACAATTAAGCCCATCAATGAAGTTAATTTATGAGAGGGATGACACACATGTTGGTAAATTGTTCTATTCCCCTTGGCAGCCTTCATATTTTCTCATCTCCTTTTTTTTACCTTCCTTTCTGCCTCTATTTGCTGTTTATGCTGTCACTTCTCAGTGTCTTTGGGGAGCTGATGTTTCCTACAGCAAATTTTTTTTTTTTTAATCTCTAAATTCATGCACACATCTATTTTGTCTCCTTACTTATAAGGACATATTTGCCCTTTCCTCTTCTACATTTTGATGATGACCATTTGATTCCTTATTTTCTGGATTCCATTTGATACAGTCATTTTTTATTAAATATCCCTCATCCTTCTTGCATTCTGGTATTGATATGGCATAATCAGATAGAGTTCAATGAGGAAAATAGAAGCAAATAACTCCTGCACAAAGGACAGAAAATAATTGTTACTTTAAAAGGCAACTGTGCTTTAAACTGTTTGACTATATGGAAGAAGAATTCCTTATAGGAAGGCACCTGTCCTTTTTCTTAGAGGAAAAAAAACCTCTCTCTGGGTTTATCTGGTTATGAAAAGCAAAGTCTTCCACCTTTTGTCCTATTCCTCATTGCTATGCTGAGAGACTTAGAAAAGTAGAAGCAGGAATTTTAAGTAGGACTCTGATTGCTGGTCAGGGGTGGACAGGAACTTTGGGCAGGGGATCCTGTGACTTGGAGAAGATGGAGGAGAAATATTACAGTAGGAAAAAAAAAAAAAAGCCAAATCCAGTCAGCAGTGAGGTGGGGCTGAAGGTACAGGGAAACCAGTAAGATGATCCTGGTTAGAAATTTTCCAGGGAGCTTTAAGAGAATAAAGTCTCATGTTCAATATTCAGTTTTGCCTTCTCTGCATTCTACCAAAATGCCTTCTGTAATCACTAAACATTAGTCAAAAACATACTCCACACTGCCTTGTGTTAGCAGTATTTGGAGGACTAAAGCAAAAGGGTCAAGGACCCATGTGGGGAACAAGGGATCAGAGAGAGAATTATAACTACAGGATGCATGCCAATACGTGAGTGAGTGATGAGTGGTAAGTCGTTCAGTTGTGTCTGACTCTTTGTGACCCCATGGACTGTAGCCTGCCAGGCTCCTCTGTTCATGGAATTCTCCAGGCAAGAATACTGGAATAGATTGTCATTTCCTTCTCCAATGCCAGTATGTGAGGTGATAGAAATTCAATGAGAACAGAAATTTGTGGCACATGGTAGGCAGAACATATTTGAACTCCCTACCACAGATGCATATCCTGCACAGAGAATCAATTCTTCACTTCTAAGCAAAAGCAAGGTTTTAAAAACATGAACCTCATTATGTCATTTGCTATGAAGGAACCTTTTGGAGCTTTCCGGGGGGGAGGGGGGGAACTTCTTAAAATAATTTGCATGTCACTTTAAGATCCTATTTGTCTCTGTAGCCTCATCTTGCAGCAAGCTTTGTCTCCATATTTGTTATAGTAATAAATACGAAGCATTGGTTCATTCCTTCCAACTTGCCATGATCCCTTTCACCCCAGGACCATTGCACATGTTGCTCCACCTTCCTGAACCATGTTTCTCCTTTGAAAACTTGATCCTTACTTATCTTTTAGTAGCAACTTAAGTGTTGCAACTCAAGTATCCCTTCTTCAGGAATCTGTCCTTGGTCTCTCTGACCATGCCTCTCTCAAAGCCCTGTGCATCTCTTCTTCACTATACCTGCCACAGTTGTAACCTCACAATGGTTTGTGGGATTGATTGATTAATTAATGCCTATCTCCCCCACTAGTTGCAAAGTTCCATTCAACAGGCATATCTGACTTTGATGACAGTCAAAGTCCCTAAGGTCTTATCTAGTACATATCACCTCTTAGGCCCTCAGTAAACATTTTCTGGAAGAAGCAAGATGGGAGAAGGGAGAAGGGAAGGAAGGAAGGAAGAAAGGGGGTAAACATTGATCATGGGACTTAAAAGTCTTCTCTGCCTGGTGATACTTAAAAAGTGTTTGGAAGATTTTGATTCCCTTCTGGTTCTTAGAACTGCCTGAGGGTCCTGTTTCAGAGAAAATGAAAACATTTACCAAAATTGACAGTTAAGGAAAGTTCTTATCTATTTAGTTAAGCTTTATCCTGGGATGATGACGACGACGATGATGATGATGGTGGTGATGGTGGTGGTGAAGGTGTATAAAATTCATTTTGATCACCCTTCTCAAACTCTTTGATGTGTCTGTATATGTGTACATGCATCTGCGTGCATATATGAAAAGAGTACTTCCTCTCCAACTACAGTCACTTAGCAACAAGCTAAAGACCATGTGAATAAAAAAATTCTCTCTTGGTTTGTTTGACTGACAATCACTTCTGCTCAGGAAAGAGAACAATTTGGCAAGAGCAAGGAACACATGTGAACAGTGATCTAATGACTTCATCTTCTTTCCCAAGTTTTATTTTTTTGAAAAAAGCATTTCTTCTTGGGCTCTAGCTGACTCTTAGGGTATTTTATCCCAAGGCACTAACTATGGAGTTGGAGTCCTGGATTAAGACTGGCTAGAACACAGATAGACCTAGAGATTATCATATTAAATGAAGTTAGCTGGACAGAGAAAGCCAAAAAGCATATCACTTGAATGTGAAATCTTGATAAAATGATACAAATGAACTTATATACAAAACAAATAGACTCATAGACATGGAAAACAACCTTATGGCTATCAAAGGGGAAATTGAGGGGAGGGATAAATTAAGGAGTTTGGGACTAACAGATACACACTACTATATATAAAATAGATTAACCAACAATGGCCTACTATATAGCACAAGGAAATATATTCAATATTTTGTAATAGCCTATAATGGAAAAGAATCTGAAAAGAATATACGTATAACTGAATCACTATGCTATACACCTGAAACTAACATGACATTGTAAATCAACTATACTTCAATTTAAAAAATAAAAGTTCTTTCATGTCGTAGTGTGGAAAAAAAAAAAAAAAACTGGCTAGAAATCCTAATCTGACTTCATTACTAAGTAGTTGTGTGGCCTTGGGCAAGTATTAAACCTATTTGAGCCTCAATTGTCCCACATTTAAAATGAATATACTAGGGCCACGTCAGGAGTGTGTGGTGTGCTCTAAATGAAATAATGTACAGAAAGCCAGCTACGAAGTAGATGGTTTGATGTTCCTTTCTTGTCTCCTGTCTGAATCCTCTTTTCTGACCTTGTTTCCATCTTTCCCAGCTTCTGGCAGAAGTGAGTTGGCTCATCAATTATTATTTCACAGAGCAGGTTCGTTGCCTTTTTGTACCATGAAAAATAAGGAAAGAAAAATAACATTAGTAATCTTTAATTGACCCTCCTGAGAGGGATCGGATGCCAGGACTGAATTTTAGGAGCACATTCAAATCCAAGGAGCTGAAGCTAGATATTAAATTCTTATGCATGCAGAGAAAGGAGAACTCTCTGTGACCCAGGACATCTTTTGGTTCCTGGTCAAATGCATCATCTTTAAGAGCAACTGCATTATTTAGATTCCTGTTTTACTCATTTTAGATAGGGAACAAACAGTGCCCCTGGCTTGAGCCCCAGCACTACTTTCTCCCCCTCTTTTCTGGAAGCTGCCAGAGGGGGGCTTACCAATGCCAGTCAGAATTCTCAAAGAGATTGTACTTTTCTGCTTTTCCAATTTTTGTTCTCCTTCTAGGATTCCTACCACAAGAGCTCTCTTGTATTTGCAGTGACCTGTCCAACCTGTAAGAAACAGGCAAATGTCACTTTGCTCTGATTTCATGCCTGCTTCTCTTCCTCTCATTCAGAAGCACTATAATTCCCCAAATTGAATTTGGAATGAGACACCATTCACTGACCATGGGGACAGTAAATATATGCATAAATAGAATCAAACCTCTTTTCTCAAGCAATTTGTCTTCACTCTAGCCTGAAATTGTCTTTTAAAGCTGGAGAACAGCCTTAATTTAGACTCCAACTCAATAGCTAGTGCTTGGGGGATTAAATATCTTAATGATTCACCAGAAGGGAAGTATGTTTGTAAAAATGCGACTAGGAAAGGAGATGAGGTTATTATATCATTGTCTAGTAGTGGTCAGAAGAGGAGCGACTGAGATCTGAGCTGGAGTACATGGGTAAATTCTAGGTGGGTCAAAATGGAATCTCTGCAAAATACTATCATATTAAATTCTCTGCACCAAGAACCTCTAAGTTTATGACTATTATGACCCCTGTTCATTTAACAGATGAGCTCTGAATGGAGTTCAAGGTGATTAAGTAATGTGTTGGGGGTCTTACAGTTGTTAAGTGATAGAGACACAATTTGTAGAAGAACGGTCTGACTTACACAATGCTAAAGTTCAAGCTTCTAGCCAAACACTCCACTCCACTGTGTTCCTTAAATGACTGGAGGCATACATAAAATGATAGCTAAGAATGCCAGAGATGTGGGATGAGTGTGAAAAAGCAGAACAATCTGCAAACACTGAGGGCATCTCTGAGGAGGTTCTATTCAGCATGGTAGCCTAAGGCACTGGAAACTTGTCTCAAGATCACTAGGATAACTGAAGCCTGTATCCTGTTGTAATTTTCCATGCCAATGAAGGCTGATGAGGTTGTATATCAGATAAAAACTTCTGATCCCGCTCATACTTTTATCCTAGTGTCAAAAGTGTCCCATTCATTTTTTTCCCAGTGAAATCTGGAAGATGTTAGGATTTTTTTACAGAGTTCTTTTGTCATCAGGGAATGTTTTAACATGACATATTTGGCATTACATGAAAAGTCTTCAAGTGTTTCTGCTTCTAATTTTAAAATGTTATTTATTCATTCATGCATCCCTTCATTCATCCAACATCTTTTTATTGAATATCTTCTATATCCAGGTACTGTATATTGTGGTCATCACTTGGTCTTCTCATTCTGGACACCATCTACTTTGTAGTAAATATCTGAATAACTCTTAACTCTAGCATCCTTCTGAAGTTGGCTACAACAGCTGCCTCCACATTTGTGGAAAAGTAGATTCGGTAACTCAAAGGCAAACCAGTTATTTAAGCTTTTCAGTGCTCATATCTATGCAAGAGAGGTAGGTAGAAATGAGCAGCTTACACTAGATGGGTTATCAGATGTTTTCTAGTTCTCAGGTACTTTAATCTAGCAGCTTTGTTCTTAGTTATACTCAGCAAAGAATCTTCTGAGTTCACTCAGGTTTGAAGGTATTGGGGGTTTCATTTACAACATGAAGAGTTTGGATGCATTTTCTCGCATCTCTAAAGCTCTGTGATTTTAACAAACCTCAGCTCCACTTAGCTCCAGGGCACCTCCTTGCGGGAGAGAAGAGAGACGGCATCTCAGATGTATTCACTGATTCTGAAGAGGTCCTGCTTGTCTCCCTGGAGCTTGAGGAGAAGACCGCTTTCATTGTCTGAGCCAAGCATATGTCATGACCCTCTTTTCCCTCATGGGAGGCAGTGTTGAGTAAAAGGAGCTTGGAGCAGGAGTTCCAGCCTCAGATGGCCTGGGGTTGATCATGATTTCTTACCTGCTGGAGTACCCTGAGACAGGTTATTTCACCTCAGTTTCTTCATCATAAAACTGAGCTGATAGTAATTTACAGGATGTAGTGATAACTAGAAGCAACAATATCATAGATCACTTAACAGAGCCTGGATCCTAGGGAGCAGTCAATAGCTAATAGTTATTATTTTGTCGAGTAAAAGCAGTTGGTCAAATATTGTATCCAAGTTTGGGAGCCTGTGAACCTTAGGAAGTACAGTGAGGGCCTGGCTGGGGAAGCTGGGTCAGGTTAGAGGGATGTGGGAGGGCAAGAGGCTGGATCTGGAAAGGCCTTTGGCTGTGCCTTCTAGTTTGAGCCAGTGAGCCTATTTCCAGAGTTCAGCCTGTCATTAAAAGAAGCACTGCCCTGTGGATTGGGAACAGCCTTTTGATAGGATGGCTGTGCCTGATGACAAGGATAGAAATAGGGAGAAAGCTGTGATTGAACATATCAGGCTGCATGCTCATCGTATTTCTCTTTTCCTGTTTCATCCTCCTATATGTTATCACTTTGATTTTCAAAGTAACCATGGATTCAGAGAGCTTAGAATAGTAAGATGACACACACACACACATAAGCACACACACCACACACACACACACACAATCTGATAACTAAACCTCATAAGAAACAGACTCTTCACAATTCAATAGATGTTAGAAGGAACTTTAGGTGTCCCCCATAATTTCTCATAGGAGGCTGGGAATATATGGAGAGAAAAGCTAGGCAAAGGCAGGCATTGACTTTGGCCCTCTTTCCTTTTGACTTCAAGTCATGCTTCTCTCTTGTCAAATCAAGAAGTTTTCTACAGTAAGCTAGGTGGATGGTCATTCTTTTCTTTCTTAAACATTTCTATAAACAGTAATCTCAGTACTTCTTATGACAACTCATTCAATTGCTGGTAGCTCAAGGAGCATTCAACCACCCCTCTGGGCTTTTGCTTTTCAGTAAGCCACAAGTGTAGCAGTGATGGGAAAGGTCAACTCTTTATCATTGGCATACAGTTCTAGCTCAGTTTAGATCTTGGGTGCTCAGATCCAGCAGCAAACCTTTCTTCAACTTTCTTATTTTTCTTTATTGCTGCCAAATCACCACCATTGACCCTGAACAGGCTAAGGGGCTGGTCCAAGACAAATAGCTGCATCTTAATATTGCTGCTGCCTTCCTTATTCCTACTCTTCTCCTGAGGACTACAGTTCTTTCTGTGCCATTTAAAGGTGATTTATCTTCCCTATAATCATTCTTGACCCCATAAGCAATACTTTTGTGTTTTCTCCTTTAGAACTCTCTGTAGAAACTTATACCATGTTCCCAAGGAGAGATCTAGAGGTCTTCTGGTGAAGGTAATGTCTTAGGCTGGATGATTAGTTTCTTTGACCTATTCCAAAATTATGTATCAAGACAAGGCACGTTGTCCTTAATTTCCCAACCTTGAGTAGCCTACCTTTGCCTTCTCAATGCTTCCCAACTTGCTCATAAAGCAGTCGAGCAAATATTCATCTCCTCTTCTTTAGTCAAAGATCTTTTAATTAAAATTATTCAAGATATTCATCTATTGCTGTCTCTTTCAAATGGTCTTACTCTGTACTTATGGTTTGAAGAAAGAAATATCCTAATTGTAAGTGTTAGCCCATCAGAGCAATTTGTCCAGATTTCCCGATTCTGATCTTGATATCTTCCTGACTCTTTAACTCTCTAATTCTCTTATTTAGAAGATCATTTGGTGTTTTTCTCTAACACTGTCCTCAGATAAGAGCCTGAGATTCATCTAACTTTATATTGGAGCAGAATGGAAGACAAGCTCTCTTTCCTTGGCTCTGTCTTTGAGAATCCTGATGCCCTCTTGCCCTTTGCTTAGGAAAGAAGAAATCTAATCTGCAACCCAGATTTCCCTTCCTTATTTCTCTGCTATGGATAAAGACACAGATTAGACCCAATATACACTTTCTCCATTAATACAAAGACAAACCCATCACTTGGTAACATCTGTTAGTCTTAGGTCTGTTTCATGGAACAGCAGACATGCCATTCCTTAAGTATTAATTTGGCAAAGGACAAGACGCAAGGCAAATTCATCCAAACCTCAGGTGACTCACGTTTGCCATAATGAGGTGTTCCAGAGCTTTTCCTTGTACACTGTAGTCCTCCAGTGGAATTTAAAGACAATGTGAAAGAGTATCCGCTGGTTTGGCATTGGATAAAGGTATACATCCGCTGCCCTGTTTGCCAATGGATACATCTTAGGCAGACACATTTACCACTCACTGGGTCTGGGAAATGGGCTGTAAGTGTAAGTGATGCGTGTCTCTTCTGGACCAAAGCATCCAAAAGCTTGTGAGTATATTGTCTGGGTTCTGAGTGAGTCCCTGCTGGAGCACAGCTTCTCCAGGCACTCAACTTGCAAAGGAGTTTATAGGTACACAAAGAGAAATCTTCATTGCATTATGCCACTTAAATTTCAAGCCTAACTTTTTTTCTCAACATAGCCTAGCTTACCATAACTGGTACAACATCTTTGTCCCAGTGCTTAATAAAATTGGCCCCTTGACTTATGTCATTGTAGTTGAGTTTCTTGGGGCTCCATAAGACCCTGAATGTTGAACCCTGAAAAGCCCTCTTTTAAAAAGAAAAGAACAAGAGGATACTATATGGGTACCTGTGTTGGGGGCCTAGGTAGAACTTTTAGTAATCAGGGTCCTGATCTTCTTTTCTGGCAGTGGCCTTGTCAGATACTCTGGTTCATTTCTGGGCTGCTAGGAAGAAATACAATCTTAGAAGAGAAATTTCATATTGTTAATTCCTCAGCATAGTGAACAGATGCCTTTTTGAAAGAAATTGGAATGCTTGAGATGGGATCTGGAATTGAACATTTAACAGACCTGTATTCTCTGTGGAACCTTCACAGATACAGCCGGGCTTCAGGTCTCCAGCCCTGGTTTTTGCCTATCAGAAACTGCTGTTGCATAAGAGCTACTTCAGTAGCTACTGAACCTACTGAATTTTCTACTCAGAGCTATTGATATAATCTGATATGTGTCTTCCCCCTTCTCTCCTCTCCTCAGGAAGATTTATCAGGCAATCTTTCTGGAGCTGCCATTAACAAGCCTTGGATTGCCTGTCTTGGGAGGGAAAGAAAACCAACACTTATTGAATACCTACCACAATACACGAAATGTGTTTTGCATGTTCTCCTATTCCCAAAAGGAAGTATAGCAAGAGCCAGATATTGAAATTGAGCAGAATCCTGCAGGGTCTTCCCAGGAACAAGCCCCACTCCTGTGTCCATGCCTCTAGTTTATAAAAAAAGCTTTAGCCTCCTCAGCCCTCCAAAAAAAAAAAAAAATTTATTCAGAGAAGTGAAAAAATTCCCAGGTGGTGCTGATGGTAAAGAACTCACCTGCCAGTGCAGGAGACACAAGGGACACGAGTTTGGTCCTGCCTGGGTTGGGAAGATCCCCTGGAGGAAGGCATGGCAACCCATTCTCGCCTGGAGAATCCCATGGACAGGGGAACCTGGTAGGCTATAGTCCATAGGGTTGCAAAGAGTTGGTCACGACTGAAGTGACTGAGCGTGCATGCATATGAAAAAATTCAGAAATGAAGGAAAACAGTCAAGTAAGGCAAAACAATGATAGTTTAGCTATGAAACAAAATCGAGGACCTTTGGTTCCTCCTCACAGGTTCTAGATAATATCCTGAGCCCTATCCTTGAGTTATTTTCCAGATGCTAAAACCCCCAACACCTGAAAGAAGTTAACTGCATGCTGACCACCAGCATGTAGACCCCAGACTGGTTGAAACCAGAAGATTGATGATTGAGATTCTAGAAGCTTCGCCCTATTATCTCACTATCAACCAAACAGAGAACTGTATATGAGTGGACAACACATTCTGTGACCTCCCCACCCCCACACTCTCTTACTGTCTTTAAAACAACACTTCCCTGAAAGCCATCAGGGAGTTTGTGTCTTCGGAGCATTAACTGACCATACTCCTTGCTTGGTGCCTTGCAATAAATGCTATACTTTATTTCATCACAGTCTGATGTCAGCAGATTGGCTTTGCTGGATATTAGATGAGCAAATCCAAGTTTGGTTCAGTAACCAAATCACAGATTAGAAGAAACAAATGACTTTGATGTCTTAGAAACTATGTTCAGAGTCCCAGCTCTGAATTACTAGCTGTGTGACCCAAAATTAATCTCACTGAATCTCCTGCCATGACTGTCCAAGCAGCTAATAATACCTTCCAGGCTGCTATTGGGAGGATGATGCACTGTGTAAAATTATGTGGTACTGTCTCTGGAACATACTAAGTACTCAATCGTCTTCCCAGATGACCTATGAGAAATTTCATGTTAAAAATGAATTTACGACCTAGAGATATTGCATATCTTACCCTAGATTACCTAATGCAGAGCAAGCCATCAAACTAGGTCAGTTTGCTGTCAATTTAAATATCATTAGAATTACAGAATTGAATAGATATTACATAAATCATATGCCCTAAAAAGCCTAATGTATCTACTATATCACCCTTTAAAAAATTTGCCATATCTTTATTTGGAAATAAAAATATAACATCTTTGCATATTGAAGAACTCTGAAGTGAAGTGAAGTGAAAGTCGCTCAGTTGTGTCCGACTCTCTGCGACCCCATGGACTATACAGCCCCTGGAATTCTCCAGGCCAGAATACTGGAGTGGGTAGTCTTTCCCTTCTCCAGGAATCTTCCCAACCCAGGGGTCAAGCCCAGATCTCCCATGTTGCAGGCGGATTCTTTACCAGCCGAGCCACAAGGGAAGCCCACTGAAAGCATTCATCAAAGGATTCACACTAGTAAAAAGCATTCATGAATGGGTTCACACTAGTAAAATAAATTTACTTCATGGTGGTGGTGATTTAGTTGCTACGTCATGTCCAACTCTGGTGACCCCTTGGACTATAGCCTGCCAGGCTCCTCTGCCCATGGGATTCTCCAGGCAAGAATGCTGGAGTGGGCTGCCATTTCCTTCTCCAGGGGATCGTCCCAACCCAAGAATCGAACCCAGATTTCCTGCATTGCAGGCAGATTCTTTATCAACTGAGGTATGAGAAAAGTCCAAATTGGGTTTGAAGCAGAGAGAAAAATCTGTTGTTTTTTAATTTGCTTTTTACATTGAGAGTGGAAATGTAAAGGTATTTTATAAATCTTGCAATTAATAGACATGTGGTTCAACTTACCATGATTTCTGGGTAGACAAGACAAAGAGGGAACTGTATCTTATGGACTAATTATCTTTCCCTGTGGGAAAATGGTAATTGGAGTGTTAGTCCAACTGTTATTCCTAGGGAGTAGTATACCATCAACTCCAGGAGGCCCAAAAGACTGTGTTTGTTTGATCATCAAAGATTGAAATGTTCCTGAGGACACATTGTACCTTACTCAATATTGAAGGAGGTAATAAATTCTAGGGCTCTTCAAATTCTTTCTGGGTAACCACAAACAATTCGGTGCTTTACTATAAAAAGCAGAGCATTCTATTTCTATTAAATCGAGCTGTTTTACACAGCATCTCATGAAGTCTTTTACTTCCTCTGTCTTTAATGTTTTCTTAATAAAATCACACATTCAATTATTTAAAAGAGCCAAGAACCAATAGGGGATTTGCTGACCCATTCCTTAAAGCTTAGAAATCCAATTTGCCTTTCCTTTATTGCTAGTTGATCAGACCTAGGTTGAAGGTGATGAAAACTATTGGACATTTTAGAATCATTTTAAAGAGCTGAGAGATTTGGCTCTCCAAGTCTCATCTATACCTGAATAGAATGAATTTCATTATTGATGCCATCACAATTGACATTTCCCCAGGCTTGCATTTCTTCTATCTCCAGATTCATTACCTTTTTTTCAAATTGCTAATGTACTAATGTAGTGAGTTCTGGCAATTTCCACTGTGATTTTTGTCTATATAAGAATTTTCAGACATGCTGTGCATTAATCCATTACCAGCTGTTAAACTAGCCTGGAAGGACAGTCAGTGTGACTTGTCAGTATTTGCACCTTTTAAAAACATGTCTGCTGCTACTGCTACTGCTAAGTCGCTTCAGTTGTGTCCAACTCTGTGCGACCCCGTAGATGGCAGCCCACCAGGCTCCCCCGTCCCTGGGATTCTCCAGGTAAGAACACTGGAGTGGGTTGCCATTTCCTTCTCCAATGCATGAAAGTGAAAAGTGAAAGTGAAGTCGCTCAGTCCTGTCCGACTCAGCGACCCCATGGACTGCAGCCCACCAGGCTCCTCTGCCCATGGGAGTTTCCAGGCAAAAGTACCTGAGTGGGGTGCCATTGCCTTCTCTGTTAAAACATGTCTAGTTTTCCTAAAACAATCACTTGCATTTCACTTAAAGAAAATGTGTACATAATTATTAAAGACACCTAATTTTTCCAAGCAAAGAGTTAAGAATATTAAGTTGAAACTTTTTTCAATAACTGAAATTTTATTCAATACTCAAAACATAACCTTTTCTTCACAGTTCAGTTCACTTGCTCAGTCGTGTCCAATTCTTTGTGACCCCATGAATTGCAGCATGCCAGGCCTCCCTGTCCATCACCAACTCCTGGAGTTCACTCAAACTCTTGTCCATTGAGTCGGGGATGCCATCCAGCCATCTCATCCTCTGTTGTCCCCTTCTCCTCCTGTCCCCAATCCCTCCCAGTATATTTCTTCACAGTATAGTATGTTAATTATTTGTAAATTTAACTCAATTTTAATTTCAATGCAGAACAGCATCTCCCCTTAAACTTTCCAGAAATATATAAATATAATGTCTTAAACATCAACTTGACTTTTTCTAAGTTGACTTGTTTTCATTTTTTGGAGCAGAGAAAGATTTATTTCAGGGCCATGCAAGGAGATGGATGACCTATGCCTACCTCTACACCCAAACCTGAATTTCTCAAAGGATTTCAATAAAGCTTTTTTTTTAATATAAATTTATTTATTTTAATTGGAGGCCAATTACTTTACAGTATTGTATTGGTTTTGTCATACATCAACATGAATCCGCCACTGGTGTACATGTGTTTCCCATCCTGCACCCCCCTCCCACCTCCCTCCCCATACCATCCCTGAGTCATCCCAGAGCACCAGCCCTTTGTAAATGCCAGGAAAGGGAGAGGAGTCACAAGGGTATGTGATCAACTTGTGCACAATTCTCTGAATGGTTGATATTGAGGCAACACAGTGGTTAATTTTATCAGTACTTAGGTGCCAGTAGGTGTGGGAGCTATTATCAAGCAGCTAATTTCTTCCATTTGGTTTTAAGCATCTAAAAAACTCAAGTAATATGCATGATATCCTATTATCTGGGTACTTCAGAGAGGAGCTAAACCAGAGGGTATGGAAGAGGGGTCTGTCCCAATCAGGCCCCATAGAGTCCTGCTCAATTGAAAGTCCCCCTTTTCCTTTGATACTGCTCAATACTGAGGAGAATAGGTGTTGGACAAGAAAAGAATAGAGATGTTAGTCCTAAACTTGACACGGGAACCTATAAGGTCCTGCTTGGTTTCACCAAGAGACACTGCTTTGAGAATGGCTGGTGCTGTCCAAGTCTGACACAGCTTGGGAAATTTGAGTTCTTGGCAGGAGAGTGTTTGAAATCACATCCACAATGACCACCGAGTTTTACCTCTGATTTGTGAACCATAGCTATGCCATTTTGACTTTCAATAAGTTAACACTTTTATTAAATAATTTCCCCTGATATTAATAAAATTTGTTTCACCAAGATTCATTCCAACGCAAGTGATGGTTCAACTAAACTCCATCCCAGAAATGTAGCTGATGGAAAATGATAGTCACATGGTATATGTTTAAAGCAAAATGCTGGGTAGCACTTTGTTCTTTGCAGTTATTAATATATTCAATTATCATAGAGTGCTACTAACAGCTCTTGAACCAATCATGCTGAATTTTAGTAGACATATTGGACAGGGAAATTACTCTATTTACAAAGTTATGGAGATAGCAGGATGCTGGTTCAGGAAAAATGGCTTACAAAGTAATGATGATCCTTACTAGCTGCATGGCCATCACATTTCTTAGTAAATTAGAAAAGTTTTTCACAATCCTGGGTCCAAATTACTTATGATCTTTCATGCCAGCACTCGATGTTTATGCTCTGTGCTTCAGCCAAATGAAATATATTTCAATTCTTTGAAGAAAGTATTTTAAAAATCATTTTTCAACTCTACCTCTCTATTAGCTGTTATCAACACATTCTTTACAGTTCTTTTTGTAGTCACTCTATGCTTTGTGCATGCACGCTAAGTCACTTCAGTCATGTCTAACTCTTTGAGACCTTATGGCCTGTAGCCTGCCAGACTCCTCTGTCCTTGGAATTCTCCAGGCAAGAATACTGGAGTGGGTTGCCATACCCTCTGCCAAGGGATCTTCCTGATCCAGGGATTGAACCTGCATCACCTACATTGGCAGGCCAGTTCCTCATCACTAACACCACTTGGGAAGCCCATCGCTCTCTACTAATTGGTTATCAAAATGTGGTTCCCAGACCAGTAGCATCAGCTACACTGGTTTACCTAGTAACTTGTTAGATGTGCAAATTATCTGGTCCTACCCCTGGAGGTGAAGCTCAGAAATCTGCATTTTAAGCCCTTTAAATGAGTCTAATTTATGCTGAAGTTTGAGAACCACTACCTTATACCATACCTTTTGCTTTCCCTCTGTATTTTACCCTATATGTTCTATATTTCCTCCCTTTCGCCTTGTGAAAAAAAAAAAAACATAAAAACAAAACAAAACAGAAAGCCCATTTTTGCTTGCCTCATCTATAATGCTTTTCTTGATTTCTCCCTTCTTTGAATTCCCTTAGAATTAAAATTATAAAAGCCATTATAAGGCATATCCCTATTAAACTTTGCTTTATAGTTAATTGGCAGCATCTGTTATCTTCCCTTCTGGAGAAGGCAATGGCAACCCACTCCAGTACTCTTACCTGGAAAATCCCATGGGCGGAGGAGCCTGGTAGGCTGCAGTCCATGGGGTCACTAGGAGTTGGACACGACTGAGCGACTTCACTTTAACTTTCATGCACTGGAGAAGGAAATGGCAACCCACTCCAGTGTTCTTGCCTGGAGAATCCCAGGGACGGCGGAGCCTGGTGGGCTGCCGTCTATGGGGTCACACAGAGTCAGACACGACTGAAGTGACTTAGCAGCAGCAGCATTATCTTCCCTTCAGTAATACAACCTCTCAGAAGACAGGCACTCTGTCCTTATATTCAGGATGTAAGTCCCTGATAGCTCAGATGGTAAAGAATCTGCCTGCAATGCAGGAGATCCTGGTTCAATTCCTGGGTAGGGAAGATCTGCTGAAGAAGGGATAGGCTACCCTCTCCAATATTATTGGGCTTCCTTTGTGGCTCAGTCGGTAAAGAATCCCCCTGCAATGCAGGACCTGGGTTCGATCCCTGGGTTGGGAAGATCCCCGGTAACAGGGGACAACTACCCACTCCAGTATTCTGGCCTGGAGAATTCCATGGACTATACAGTCCATGGGGTAACAAAGATTCAGGCATGACTGAGCAACTTTTATTTTCACAAGCCTGTAGTTGGTCTTCTATCAATAATTGATTGCTTGTCAGATCTTGTTTCTGACACAGAGTCGCTACTACCACAGACTCATTTTTACTTCTGAAACTTGCCTAATATTGTTCTGCTGCTGCTGCTAAGTCGCTTCAGTTGTGTCTGACTCTGCTCCACCCCAGAGACGGCAGCCCACCAGGCTCCCCCGTCCCTGGGATTCTCCAGGCAAGAATACTGGAGTGGGTTGCCATTTCCTCTGGAATATTTATTCCTCCCTCTATGCTATGTATTTCTTATTATACTCCTACTCAACCTAACCTCCTCTTAGATCTCCTCAATCAAAATTTGTATGGATTTCTGCTTTTAGCTATAATGGGCTACCTTATAGGATACTATCCAACCCAGCAAAAACAACTGAAAAAGCTAGATAAATTAAAATAATTGATTTCAAGTTATCAGAGAGCTACCAAGACATCTACACAGAGGGGTTAAGGTCTCATAGAAAGGAAGCACTGAGTGAACTTGGTGTACTACCCTGTTTTTTTTCTGGATACATTCACTGATTCCTAAGAATCAGAAGCCAAGAGGGTGAGATGCTGAGATGTAAGCTGCTGCTAAGAAGTTAATACATTCAAGAGATTTTTTTTTTTTTTTTTGCAGTCTCATGGGTCTATGGATATAAAAAATTGGAGTTCAAGGCTGCCATCATGTTTGACACTGATGAATTCACCTATTACTTTATATCTTTCTGACTTCTTGGTGGTTCAGTGGTAAAGAAATCAGCCTGCCAATGCAGGAGACCAGGAGACATGGGTTTGATCTCTGGGTCGGGAAGATCCCCTGGAGAAGGAAATGGCAATTCACTCCAATATTCTTGCCTGGGAAATCCTATGGACAGAGGAGCCTAGTGGGCTACAGTCCTTGGGGTCACAAAGAGTCGTACACAACTTAACAACTACACAACAGCATATATCTTTTTATGCATTGTGGACTGAATCATATCCCCTTAACATTCATTTGTTGAAGTCTTTGCCTCCATGTGAATATATTTGGAGATAGGACCTTTAAGGAAGTAAGGAAGGTTAAATAAAGTCATCAGAGAAACACCCTAATTTGACATGATTAATGTCTATAAGATGAGGAGGAGACACCAGAGGTTGTCCTCTCCATGACAAAGGCAGAGGAAAGACTCTGTGAGGAGGAAAGGCCATGTGAGGATGCAGTGAGAAGATGGCTATCTCCACGAGGATCTTTTCAACCCTGCTAGCACCTTCATCTTGGATATCTAGCCTCTAAAACTATGAGAAAATAAACCTATTGTTTAAACAACCCAGTCTGTGATATTCTTTATGGTGGTTTGAGCAGACTAATAACATGGAAAATCTAAAAGGTGATACAGAAGTAGTAATTACATTTCATGACAATGGTCAATATACAACAAACAGCTGACACTAAAGACACCGTTTATAATAGAACCTAAAACACAAAAATACCTAGAGATATGTCTGAATAAGGATATGTAAGTTGTATAAGCTAAAAAACTGCAAAATACTAAAGAAGTCCCAAACATAAGAAATCTACCATAGTCAGGTACCAGTCTCAATATCATAAAAATAAAAGCTGTCCTCAAATGGATCTAAATAAAAATATTTGCCATATTTTGGTGAAAATTTAAAAGATTATTCTAAAATATATTTGAAAGTGCCAAAAGGTCATTTGTCAAAACAATCTTGAAGAGTTTGAGTGAGTCAATACTTCTTACAAAGGCATTACAACATGTAACCTAACCGATTTTCCAACAAAGGTCTATATAGTCAAAGCGATGGTTTTTCCAGTAGTCATGTAGGGATGTGAGAGTTGGCCCATAAAGAAGGCTGAAGGCTGAAGAACTGATGCTTTCAAACTATGGTATTTGTGAAGACTCTTGAGAGTTCCTTGGTCTGCATGGAGATCAAACCAGGCAGTACCAAAGGAAATCAACTCTGAATATTCATTGGAAGGACTGATGCTGAAGCTGAAGCTCTAATACTTTGGCCACCTGATGCCAAGAGCTGACTCATTAGAAAAGACCCTGATCCTGGGAAAGATTGAGGGCAGGAGGAGAAGGAGATGACAGAGGATGAGATGGTTGGATGACATCATCGACTCAATGGACATGAATTTGAGCAACCTCCGGGAGATGGTGAAGGACAGGGAAGCCTGGTGTACTGCAGTCCATGGGGTTTCAAAGAGTTTGACATGACTGAGAAACTGAGCAACAACAAACTTAATCAAATGGACCAGTGGAAAAGAATAGAAAGCTTTAGAACAGGCTGACATATATACAGTCACTTGAACTATTCCAAAGGTGACATTTCTGTTCAATTTCAACCTGGCTCAGGATTTACAGTTGCAAATAAAGTGTCTCTACTTTCATGGAGCTTGCATATAGCCTTCATTATTTGTAGCTTTCTGTGGTAGACCTGCATAAGACTGCTTAACCAGTCTTATAAGCAAAAGTTAAGCAAAAGTCACTATATATTATACAGCTGAAGAAAGTATTCCAATATGTTCAATTCACATATAGTTAGCATGGTATTCATAATAGAAGGCATATGTGCACACATGCTAAGTGGCTTTAGCTGTGTCTGACTCTGTGAGACCCTGTGGATTGTAGCCCGCCCCCAGGCTCCTCTGTCCATGGGATTTTCCAGGCAAGAATATTGGAGTGGATTGCCATGCCCTCCTCCAGGGCATCTTCTGAATCCAGGGAATAAACCTGCATCTCTTATGTCTCCTGCATTGGCAGGCAGGTTCTTTAAGCCCAAGAGCAGGTATAACAAAAGCTAAAACAGCTAGCATTGCTTTGAGCTGGAGATCCTCTATCTACCCCTCCTGATCCATTTTTTTCACCTTCTCTCTGCATCAGGAATCTGATTTGTATGGACTGCAACAAATGTCCAAAAATATGTAGCCTGATTATATAAAGTTGTATTGAAATGGGGTTACACTCACTTACATAGTATCTATGTTTTCAAGAGAACCTGTTACTTGTAAGTTTAAAATAATTACTATCTGACTCTTAGGGGAAAAAAACAAACAAAAAATGTTGAATTCTAGGCTATGTCGATGGGCTTCTTTGCCTTCTAAGTTCTAATTGGGTTGGTAAATAGAGCACAGAGCCAGAGGTCAGAGCGTGGGAAAAGAGTGAGTTTTATCTATGCAAGACATACTTGGACTAGAGAAGTCTAGTCTATCTAAGCTCTTAATTCTTCTCAAGGCTACTCTTTCTTCCTCCCTCTCTTCTGGGTCAGATAACTCCATACTTTCTTCCCTTCCCATATATCAATAGTAATGGCAACAGCTCTGCATTATCTCTTGTGATTTTCTTCTGCAGATCTTTGAAAATTGCCCCTTTAGTGAACTCTCTTCCAATTATTATAACCTGTGTGAGCCATATATTTCCCATTGGAGCCCTGGCTGATTATTTTATTAAGCACTTATTCATTGTCAGATGCTGAGCTTCATATTCATCACATAATTTAATCAGGAGAAAACAAATCTGTGAGGTAGATTTTATTATTATTGCTCACTTTTCATAGTTGAGGCAGCCAGTGTTCAAATCTGACAAAGTTTGCACAACTAAAACCAGCGGACCTGGGACTTGAATTCAGTGCTATTGATGACAGAGCCTACAGAGCTGAAAATCTTAACCATACATTTCAATAATTGTTATCATCTTATGGTTTTCTTGTAAATGTATCATTGATTTGATGCTTAGCATTAAAGAAACTTTCTTATTTATGATTCAATTGAATCATACCACAACAGTGTATCTGATATTATTGTCTTATTATTGCAGATAGATAAATTGAAGTCAACACAAATTAAATTATTTTCTTGAGGATTCTACAAGATAAAATTTAATACAGCCAAGTTTCTTGCCTCCAACTCTAATATTATACACAAATGTATAGTCATAATTTATCATGGAGATATATATATATTCATCCATGTTGAATGAAAGTTAAAGGCGTTTTTGCTCTAAAGATTGCTGTCATCATAATATACATGTGTGTGTATATATATATGTATATATATATATTCATGCTTATATAATAATATGCTTAAGTAATAACAAGGGCTTCCCTGGTGGCTCAGAGGTTAAAGCGTCTGCCTGGAATGTGGGAGTCCTGGGTTCGAACCCTGGGTCGGGAAGATCCCCTGGAGAAGGAAATGGCAACCCACTCCAGTATTCTTGCCTGGAGAATCCCATGGACAGATGAGCCTGGTGGGCTACAGTCTATGGGGTCGCAAAGACTAGGACACGACTGAGCGACTTCACTTCATTCATGCTTATACCAATGGGTTATCATATGAGTAAAGTAATGTGATGCATGCTATGTGTATGCAGGGTTAGAACATAAAGTTAAGAGGCAGAAAAAATAAAATTTCCACATGCATTGGGAATTGTTAGCCTTTTTTTCAAATCTGAAAAGTTGAGATAAGCACCCTCCCATGCTGCTGGGATTAGACTCATGAGAAGCAGTGTGCAGCCAGCTTGCCAACTGGTCTCTATTGAATCCTTGGCTTCCTACTGTGTGCTCAGTCCCAAGCCAAGGCTCTGGCCAAGAGAGCTGTTGGAGACACACAGATTCTGCCTTCCTTGTTCAATTGGCCTTCTGAGAAGATAAACTGGTAGCAGGCTTCTAATAGGTCCGAGCTTCTTCCTTTAGCCCTAAGGCAGGGAGTGCTGTGGATTGCAATAACAGTTCCTCCTATTGGTTTATGGAATACATTTTATGTCTCCAGTTTCCTGACATGGGCACAAATGCTCCTAGTTGACTCTCTCACATTCAAAGAATGTATATTTTAGGAAAATTTGTTTAAAGACAAAGATACAAATATCTAATCCTATTTCTTTTGTTTAGTCTAAAGAGGATGCTTTAAAAAATTAACTGACTTTCTCTTGAGAAAAGAGCTCAGGATAGAAGTGTGTGTGTGTGTGTGTATGTAAACTGATAATTTAAATCTCTTGTCTTTGTTGATATCCTCCTATCAGATCCTCTTTTCCTAGGTTTTGCTAGATTTGTGGGAGAAGGGGTGAGAAAAGCATCTGATATGAGACTCATTTGCAGGGATTACATTGTTGTATCCAACAGCAAGACAATCAACTCTTTCTTATGTGTACCTACCAGTAGTCAACGGAGAAGATGCTTTTGTGAATTAAAGTGTGAAATGCATGAGTTCAATCACCATTGATTGTTATGATAGTGATGCGCTAGCTCTTACATGTCCCAGAAGCGAATGAGCATTGGTTGTGGGTTCTAAGAAAGCCAGTCATTCTGCTCTAGTCCCTCCTAAGGAGAACTGGTCTTTCTTTTTTAATTTAAATTTATTTATTTGAAATTAGAGGATAATTGCTGTACAATATTATATCAGTTTCTACCATATATCAACATGATTCAGCCATAGGTATTTGTATGTCCCCTCCCTCTTGAACCTCCCTCTTACCTCCCATCCCATTCCACTCCTCCAGGTTGTCACAGTACACCAGATTTGAGCTCCCTGCATCATGCAGCAAATTTCCATTGGCTATCTAATTTTACATATTCTTTCTAAGACTTATTAATCATACCATATTTGGTCATTGGACTGAAGGAAAGCAAACCAGTCAATCCTAAAGGAAATCAACCCTGAATATTCATTGAAAGGACTGATGCTGAAGCTGAAGTTCCAATACTTTGGCCATCACATGCCAAGAGCTGACTCACTGGAAAAGACCCTGATGCTAGGAAAGATTGAAGGCAAAAGGAGAAAAGAGCAGCACAGGATGAGATGGTTAGATAGCATCACTGACTCAATGGATATGAATTTGATCAAACTCCAGGAGATAGTGGAGGACAGAAGAGCTTGACATACTGTGGTTCACGGGGTCACAAAAAGTCAGACATGACTTAGTGACTGAACAGCAACAACAATTTATATGTATTTCTATTGGGCTTATATTTTCCCAGTGGGATATGTCAGTTAGTCAGCCAAACATTAAGTCCAATATCCTGTCTGTCTGCCAGCTGATCAGTCAGGTAGAAAATGCAGGTAGTTCAGCATTCTCTGTCCGATGCGGGAGGTTCAGTCCCTATCTGGATGAAGCATGCTAAATATCATTGGACAGAGCTGAACACAGGCCATTAAAGAATCTGGGTCACTGGGTCCCAATATGCTTAGAACAAATGCTAATTCTATGAGCTCATTCTATGAGCTATACTGAGATATCCCAAACTTTAAATCTCTCACTGTTAACATTTCTCCCATTTCCAGAAAAAATATCAGAAGTCACAAAGACCTTCTCATTAGCTAAAGCTTTTCTTCTATGCATTTTAAAAAATATGAATACCTATACTTCCTATGTGCTAGCAATTGCTTACAAAAAAAAAATCAGTAACTATGTTTAATGGAAAAAGCTGTATGTGGCTACCTTTATTTGAAAAGCTATTTGTGAATACATACTATAACAATTACCTTTTTCTATGAACTAGCTATATTTTCTGGGGTCTTGTTCAGAAGATTTCCTTCTAGGCCTATCAAGCAATTATTCCACTCTGGGGTGAAGTAATCCAGGTCTCTTCCATAGATGAGATATCTCTGGAACTAGATTGGAAAGAATTGATAAGATTTTTGACAACTAGAGAGGAGGAGTGACCAGAAGGAGTGAATGATAGAAGGTAAGACCATGCATGTCATATGTGGAGGTCTGCTCAGACTAAAATGACTGGAATGAAAGACTCACTGGAAGCAGTGGAAGAATAAAGTGTTTGCTGAATTATTATGTGAGATATCTTTACATTATTTGGAATCTTGATCCTGATATGGAGCTGAGCTAGCTGCCTCCTGACATTAGAACCATTAAGCCTTTTAATACCTTTGGTGCATAGCTTTGGCTAAGAGTCCAAAGCTCAAATGCTCTTCATTAATGCAAGAGCCAGATGTCATCTAGCGTGATAGCCCTGTCAGTCCTCTAGGCTCTGGGACCCTGGGATAAACTTTCCAGCCAATATTGCCAGCATACTTGGCCAACTGTACTTTCAAAACAAAAGAAGTCTGGAGAAAGAGTCTAGAGATGGTGCCTTCTGTCCTTCAGCATCTCAAGGGCTCTCAGAAATTCTCCACTTATCACAAACAATTTTCTCCATTTCCTCATCAGTGGAAACAAGTAACCAACTCTAATTTCTCCTTTGAGATTATTGCAGTCTACATCTGCTTGCTTGCTTATTTCTGCTCAGCTGGCCATTAATGGATGTGAGTTTCCTTCCAACCTGTCATGAAATGAGAAGTTATAAAGCTCTGAACTTTTCAATAGCAGGGACTTCCTGGGAAAAGATGTGTCGGCGAAGAGTGAAGAAACCAACATATAAACTGACATACTCTTTAGAGAGGGTAAATAATTCAAATTTGCTGTTATTTTTCACTGCAGTAGTGAAACAGATGATCAGTGTTTTATATGCAATAATAATGTAAAAAAAAATCACCTAATAAGACATGGATAAAAGCAAGGCCTCTTTTCTTTCTTTTAATGAATATTCCACCTATGTATCTGTCCCCTCTCTTTATTCAAAGAGTGGAAGGTTCCTTGAAGGCTGAATGACATGTTCCTTCTCTTTGCTATAAGAGCTATGTTCTAATTTCTGGCATAGCATTACACTGCACTGACATATCTATTTACTTTCCTTCCTGCCCCACTGGGAAAGGAACATCATTTATTGATATTTGTGCTGCCCTTGGAATAAGTAAAACTAAATGTTTCAGTGGAAATGTAAGGCCTGCCTGATCAGATCCCTGCTACATCCACACCCCTATCTCAGCACTTTCTCATTTGGGCAGTACATTAGGTTATACTGATTTCCCTGGTAGCTCAGACGGTAAAGCGTCTGTCTACAATGAGGGAGACCCAGGTTCGATCCCTGGGTCGGGAAGATCCACTGGAGAAGGAAATGGCAATCCACTCCAGTACTATTGCCTGGAAAATCCCATGGACAGAGGAGCCTGGTAGGCTACAGTCCATGGGGTCGCAAAGAGTCGGATACGACTGAGCGACTTCACTTACTCACTTACTTACTTAGGTTATACTGACCTTACTCAAGATCCTTAAACTTTTTAAATGTAGTATTTTTTTGTGTCTTGAATTTCTATTCTTTTTATCAAAATTGGGTACTCTGAAAATCTGCTTTGATAAGAATGAAATACAGATATATGTGACAATGATGACAGTGATGATGATGAAATTTATTGGTTTTGACTTTTCACAAGTGATTAAGTATTTCAGTGGATTTCCTCATTTATTCTTTATATCAGTGTTATAGATATTAATAGTGTTATCTTTAATTTATAGATGAGGAAACGGAAGCAAAAAGAGAACGAGCTAAGTACTGTAGGACACACAGTGTTAAAGCTGTGTGTCCAACAAGACATCAGCTTCTAGAGACTTTGCTCTCAACCATCTTCCTCTACTGCCTCTAGTATTTTTTTTGGGGTGTGGGGGATCCAAGAAAAACATTTATTATTATTCTTATATTTTGATTGGTTCTGTAGCTCATTCTGGATTATTTTTTTCTCTTCTTTTTCATCTGTTGCTGAGGTTTTTTTATTTTATTATCTAAGTTTTTGAAGATTTTTAATCATAATTTTTATTTCCTTTATATATTTCTGCCTCTACATTGGCCTCTTGTGGTTCTGTGGGGATTTTTTTGTTTTGTTTGCTTGATTGTTTTCCTTATTGTTCTTTTCCTGCTGTAGTTATTATTTAATATATCTAAATCTTTTTTATATACTTCTGTTTAACTTTGCTTTTCTATTTTTTCTTCTACCTTCTACTTTTCTTCCTTTCTTTTCTTTTTTTTCAGCATGTTTGTTACTTTGTTTTGCTTTCTTTCCTTTATTCCCCAGTTGGCATTCTGCTTTGGTTTTGTTTTCCAGTTTGTGTTTTAGTTTTTATTTATTTATTTTTAAAATTTATGTTAATAGGAGGCTAATTTGCCTCTTGTATTTTATGGGACTTTCTAGACTCTAGAAAATGTCCTGGCATACTCATGATTCTAATCTACTAGGAAGGGGCTTCTGTGACATAGAAACTTTCTATCAATCCATCATATGTAAACCTGCATATGAATGAAGGGTGAGTCCCAACCAACTCATGTTTTCTATATAGGGGGCTTGGATCTGTGCTTTGGGGATTGTCTGCAGAATCTCTCTCTGCCTTCCCTTACTCTCCCAGCTATAAGAACTTGCTCAGAGTATCTTATTGATATCAATTGCTTCACTTTTAACTTAAGCTAAAATTTTCTCTCTTTATCTAGTCTCTCTGATTAGATTCTGTTTCATTTTGACTTTTTTTTTCTAACATCTTGTTCTGAAGATGCAAGCTAAATATCACATTCTTATAGGACACTCTTAATTCTGACTCAAATCATCTGAGTTTCCAAGTCCTTGCCTGCTCAGCTGGGAAATGAAGAGATTCAGTTCAGTTCAGTTGCTCAGTCATGTCCGACTCTTTGTGACGCCATGAATTGCAGCGCACCAGGCCTCCGTGTCCATCACCAACTCCGGGAGTTCACTCAAACTCATGTCCATCGAGTCAGTGATGCCATCCAGCCATCTCATCCTCTGTCGTCTCTTTCTCCTCCTGCCCCCAATCCCTCCCAGCATCAGGGTCTTTTCCAATGAGTCAGCTCTTTGCATGAGGTGGCCAAAGTACTGGAGTTTCAGCTTTAGCATCATTTCTTCCAAAGAACACCCAGGACTGATCTCCTTTAGGATGGACTGGTTGGATCTCCTTGCAGTCCAAGGGACTCTCAAGAGATTAAAATGCATATATTTTTAATTTTCAATAAAGTTGTCCTACTAAGTTTTAGAACACATTCACATTTGAGCTCAAATGGGATTGGCATTAAAATTGGCAGAACTTGTTTCCTCCATATCCAGATATGATAGTTAACACTGCGACATCTCTCTCACAGCAGCATGAAAAAGGAGGCAGAATTGAATTGTGATTTAAAGCACATGTTTTGCAATAGAACAGTTCTGGGGTTTGAAGACAGGCTTTGCCTCTTGCTAACTGTGTGTCCTTGGGAAGCTATTTAACCTCATATTAATCTATGTTTTCTTATATAAAATATAGGAATAATACTAGTATCAACCTCAGAGAATTATCACAAAGTTAAATGCACATGAAGTATTGGCAATAGTGCCTGAAACCCTTAAAAATGAGTAATAGACATTATTATATCGGGTTCTATATTAAAATAGTAAAGCCATAAAAGTTTTGTTCAAGAAGAGCTAACTTTGTCTTTTTACATTTGCTATTTTGAACTCCATTTTTGTCTGTATATAACAATTGTGTGAGTTACTGGTCAGTTTAGAGTCAGAATTAACTAGATGAAGAGTTTGGATTTTTAAGTAGAGCACTAGGGACTCCCAGGTCACTGTCATCATGTATTATATTTTGGTAATAAAGGGTGAGAACACCCAGCTGCTTTTATGATAGTATCATCTTGAGGGAATTGCCTCAGCTTTATAGGGTAAGAAAGTCAATATCATTAGCTCACTCCGGGGTGACTAAAGGTTTTCATCAGCTTATCTCAGGGAAATAACATGTGGAAACTAACATGGCATAGAGGTCAACCAAAGCTCTCTTCTAAAATGCAAATATGATCATGTCATTTGCTTCCTTGGCACCTATCAATGGCTCTCCATCGGTTTCAGGAAAAGGCTCAGACATAATATAAGCCTAAAAGGCCCTCTTGTGCTACATTCTATGAATCTTACCTCCCTCATCTCTTTCTCCTTTCCATTTGTAAATGATCTTCTAAGCATATTAAACTTTTGACATTTTACAGAATTGATCATTCTTTCAGTAGACTCTGGGTCTTTCCAGATGATATTCCTTCATCTTAGAGTGCTCTTCTCCCTGCTTCTGTTCCCCAGAACCACTCCTACTCACCCCTTGGTACCCTGAGAAGCATAATTTTCTCTGAGAAGCTATCACCACCCTGTAGTTCTGGTTATGTCCCCTTGCACCCTGCACTTATTCGATTTGTCTGTCATTGACTGTTCATTTTCTTGTTTCTTCCAGTTGATTCTAAGTTTAGGGAGGGTAGGACCCCTCCCTATCATGTTTACCATTATGTTTCCAGAATACAAAAAATACATGAAAAATATTTACCACTGAATAGGCTTGTACATCTGCATTGATCAGACCCTGGTGTCTGCAAGTGGTACCTTGCTCCCCAACTCCCTCACTTCCAACCTGGGTGGGCTTGTTCAGCAGGGAGCTCTCAGAAGTTCCCAGCAGACAGTTGCTTCCTTGCATAATGGGATTTAATAGTGGTATTTATGAAGTTTTATAAGCCTGATTATTTGTACTTTTCTAGTTATTTGAACCCAGGTCTGGGCTTGGCCAATTTAGAATCCCAATGTTTTTTAAAATTTATTTTGTTGAAGTATGGTTGATCTACAACGTCGTGCTACGAATCTCATTTTTCTTTATCATACATTGTAGCAGTCTTTACAGATGTTTCCTCTTCTGACTGTGAGGTCTGTCCATGTCTTCAATACCACCCCTGATCCAGCGCACCTTTTCAGATGCAGAATCATATCTCAGTGAGTATACAGGACCCAAGCTCTTCAAACAGTCCTTGTGTACATGTCAACCGCAAACTCCCTAACTATCCCTCCTTCCCACCATCCCCTCCTGGTAACTGTAAGTTCCTTCTCTAAGTCCGTGAATCTGGTTCTGTTTTGTAAATAAGTTCATTTGACATGTACACACCACTATATTTAAAATAGATAACCAATGAGGACCTACAGTATAGCACAGGGAACTCTGCTCAATATTACATAACAACCCAAATGAAAAAAGAATTTGAAAAAGAATAGATACATCTATATGTATAACTGAATCACTTTGTTTTACACCTGAAACTAACACATTGTTAATCAACTATACTCCAAAATAAAATAAAAAGTTTAAAAGAAAGTCCCTAACTCACAAGGGTATCTTTTGATTTTATGTTAAATCACTTTGTAATTCCTCATTAAGGATGAATTTCTAGCTACATGTTGCTTCTGGATGTTTTCATCAGCTCTTTCTTTACTTGACGTGTTTCAGTTGGATACCTAATAAGCAATCTTGCCTTTGGTCTTCAGTCCAGCCTTTGCCTCAGGGAACGGACTTGAAATTAAATCACTGCATTTATCTTCATATTCTCTTTTGTTTTGCCTCATTCCCATTACCCATTCAAGTCTGATACATCCACATGTGTCTCCAGCTATTAAGATTCAGTCTAAGAGAATGGCCTTCTCAGATTAAAAGAAACCCTTTCCAGAATGGTTAGAGAATGAGCATGGCAACTTTGTTAGAATTTCTAAACAAGATTTTATTTCATGCATATTTTAGGCAGGCTGATTCTTAATAGGTATTATTATCTCCCTAATGAGAAAACTACGAGTGTAGACCTTAAATGCAGGCAGGTCTATATTGTTATCTGCATGACTCTGGGGAAATCACTCTTTCTCTCTTACATCTCCTGCATTGGCAGGTGGGTTCTTTACCACTACCTAGGAAGCACCTCTAGGTGCTTGACTAGTTGACTCATTGGAAAAGACTCTGATGCTGGGAGGGATTGGGGGCAGGAAGAGAAGGGGACAACAGAGGATGAGATGGCTGGATGGCATCACTGACTCAACGGACGTGAGTCTGAGTGAACTCCGGGAGTTGGTGGACAGGGAGGCCTGGCGTGCTGTGATTCATGGGGTCGAAAAGAGTCAGACACGACTGAGTGACTGAACTGAACTGAACTGAGGAAGCACCTTTAAACTTCAGTATCTCCATATATAAAATAAAGCTAATAATAATAGTGCCTATCGTATAAGGTTGCCATGCTTACAGAGTGGTTGTATGTATAAATCTCTTAACTTAATATCTGGCACAGATTATATAAGTAGTATAGGCATTACTATCTTTACTGGATAGTAAAAATAGTAATCAGTAGTCAGCTAGTTATCAGTAGTCAGCTATCTCCAAATACTACAGTGAGATGACATAGTTTCTAACTTGGAGTTCCTAGTTTGGTAGTAGGTCCTGAAAACTAATTTGAGTGATAAAAGTATCAGTAATATTAGAGTTGATAAAGCAGTCATAATAAATAAAGAACTATTATATGGGAATATATTGGTTGTTCAAGGCCAAAGAAAGCATGGCTTCTACAGTGACACCCAGAGTCCCAGGGAGAGTTCTGGAACTCAACAAAAATGACCTTTCTTAGACTTGGGTCCAAAGCCTACCCCATGGAATACCTTGCCTTCATGAGATGACATTGAGAAAAATATAACCCTTTGGCATTTCTATTATGAAGTCAAAGGACCAGATGCCATCCTAAGTGATGTGTGCTTATTTGTGTATGTCCCTAAATACATGACATGTACTATTGATTTTCAACCGGCAGTTGCACAACAGCATCTGAAGACTGACCTTAAATTATCTGGGTTGCACATAAAAAAGTTCCTTGGACTTTTAATCAGAACATGACTCTATCCAGACACAGAGAGGAGAAGGATGTGAAGACAGCTTCAAAGCTCTGTGGATAGTTAATAGCTTTTTTACACATTTCCTTCTTAATAAGGAGGAAGAGAGGAGAGGAGAGGCCTTTTTCTCTAATTAGAAATTATAGAGCTGGAACTGTGTAATGGCATAGCTGCAGAGGACCTGGACTCTTAGTTGATCCAACTCCTCATTTTACAGAGGAGAAATATTGGGCTCAGAAAGATGGGTCACTTGCTTAAGTTCATGTGATAGAGAGAAGCCAGATCTGCAAATTAGCTCTTCAGAATTTAGATTTGGGGTGTCAATTTATAATCAATTTATAATCTTATAGTACTTCTGTCAAGTCTTTAAAGTACAGGACTACTGTACTATATCATTGTAACTCTATCAGTCAGCAACTTTCATCAGACAATGATTAAAAGCGTAGGCATGGTGATCAAGCAAACCTGGGTTCCACTCTAGAGTCTGCCATTTGTTAGCTATGTGGCCTTGGACAAATTACTTAACCCCAGTCAACTTAATTTTCTTCAACTGTAATGCGGATACTCAGTCAGCATCTGTTTTTATTTTTCTGACTCTAAAATGAGAGAATAAAGATAAATAATACAGTGCCTAGCACAAACTAAATATGAATAAATTGTGCCAAAATTATTGATTTCAACCAATGACCATTGTTACAAATATCAGAAAGCTATCCAAACTTGTTTAGGCAAAAAAAAAAAAAAAATCACTAAGAGATATTCTATAGTTCACTGAATTCCTAGAAGAAGAAGAATTTCTAGAAGAATGTTGTTCAGTCATGTAGTCATTTCTGACTCTTTGCAACCTCATGAACTGCAGCTTGCCGGGCCTCTGTGTCCCTCACTATCCCTCGGAAGAGCCCAAATTCCTGTCTATAACATCGTTAATGCAATCCAGCCATCTAATCCTCTGTCACCCTCTTCTCCTTCTGCTTCAATTTTTCCCAGCATCAGGGTCTTTTCCAACAAGTCAACTGTTCACATCAGGTGACCAAAGTATTAAGCTTCAGCTTCAGCATCAGTCCTTCCAATGAGTGTTTAGTGTTGATTTCCTTTAAGATTGACTGGTTTGATCTCCTTGCTCCATGGGACTCTCAAGAGTCTTCTCCAGCACCACAGTTCAAAAGCATCAATTCTTTGGCGCTCAGCCTTCTTCACAGTTCAACTCTCATATCCATACATGACCACAGGAAAAACCATAGCCTTAACTAGACGAACCTTTGTTGGCAAAGTAATGTCTCTGCTTTTCAATATGCTATCTAGGTTGGACATAACTTTCCTTCCAAGGAGTAAGCATCTTTTAATTTCATGCAGTCACCATCTGCAGTGATTTTGGAGCCCAAAAAATAAAGTCTGACACTGTTTCCCCATCTATTTCCCATGAAGTGATGGGATCAGATGCCATGATCTTCATGATCTGAATGTTGAGCTTTAAGCCAACTTTTTCACTCTCCTCTTTCACCTTCATCAAGAGGCTTTTGAGTTCCTCTTCACTTTCTGCCATAAGGGTGGTGTCATCTGCATATCTGAGGTTATTGTTATTTCTCCCGGCAATCTTGATTCCAGTTTGTGTTTCTTCCAGTCCAGCGTTTCTCATGATGTACTCTGCATATAAGTTAAATAAGCAGGGTGACAATATACAGCCTTGATGTACTCCTTTTCCTATTTGGAACCAGTCTGTTGTTCCATGTCCAGTTCTAACTGTTGCTTCCTGACCTGCATACAGATTTCTCAAGAGGCAGGTCAGGTGGTCTGGTATTCCCATCTCTTTCAGAATTTCCCACAGTTGATTGTGATCCACACAGTCAAAGGCTTTGGCATAGTCAATAAAGCAGAAATAGATGTTTTTCTGGAACTCTCTTGCTTTTTCCATGATCCAGCAGATGTTGGCAATTTGATCTCTGGTTCCTCTGCCTTTTCTAAAACCAGTTTGAGCATAAGGAAGTTCACAGTTCACATATTGCTGAAGCCTGGCTTGCAGAATTGAGTATTACTTTACTAGCATGTGAGATGAGTGCAGTTGTGTGGTAGTTTGAGCATTCTTTGGCATTGCCTTTCTTTGGGATTGGAATGAAAACTGACTTTTTCCAGTCCTGTGGCCACTGATGAGTTTTCCAAATTTGCTGGTGTACTCAGTGCAGCACTTTCACAGCATCATCTTTCAGGATTTGAAACAGCTCCACTGGAATTCCATCACCTCCACTAGCTTTGTTCATAGTGATGCTTTCTAAGGTCCACTTGACTTCACATTCCATGATGTCTGGCTCTAGGTGAGTGATCACCTAGGTGATCACTCTAGGTGAGTGATCGTGATTATCTGGGTTGTGAAGATCTTTTCTGTACAGTTCTTCTGTGTATTCTTGCCACCTCTTCTTGATATCTTCTGCTTCTGTTAGGTCCATACCATTTCTGTTCTTTATCAAGCCCATCTTTTCATGAAATGTTTCCTTGTTATCTCTAATTTTCTTGAAGAGATCTCTAGTCTTTCCCATTCTGTTGTCTTCCTCTATTTCTTTGCATTGATCTCTGAAGAAGGCTTTCTTATCTCTTCTTGCTATTCTTTGGAACTCTGCATTCAGATGCTTATATCTTTCCTTTGCTCCTTTGCTTTTCGCTTCTCTTCTTTTCACAGTTATTTGTAAGGCCTTCCCAGACAGCCATTTTGGTTTTTTGCATTTCTTTTCCATGGAGATGGTCTTGATCCCTATCTCCTGTACAGTATCACAAACCTCATTCCATAGTTCATCAAGCACTCTATCTATCAGATCTAGGCCCTTAAATCTATTTCTCACTTCCACTGTATAATCATAAGGGATTCAATTTAGGTCATACTTGTATGGTCTAGTGGTTTTCCCTACTTTATTCAATTTAAGTCTGAATTTGGCAATAAGGAGTTCATGGTCTGAGCCACAGTCAGCTCCTGGTCTTGTTTTTGCTGACTGTCTAGAGCTTCTCCATCTTTGGCTGCAAAGAATATAATCAGTCTGATTTCCGTGTTGACCATCTGGTGATGTCCATGTGTAGAGTCTTCTCTTGTGTTGTTGGAAGAGGGTGTTTGCTATGACCAGTGCATTTTCTTGGCAAAACTTTATTAGTCTTTGCCCTGCTTTATTCCATATTCCAAGGCCAAATTTGTCTGTTACTCCAGGTGTTTCTTGACTTCCTACTTTTGCATTCCAGTCCCCTATAATGAAAAGGACATCTTTTTTCGGTGTTAGTTCTAAAAGGTCTTGTAGGTCTTCATAGAACTGTTCAACTTCAGCTTCTTCAGCATTACTGGTTGGGGCATAGACTTGGATTACTGTGATATTGAATGGTTTGCCTTGGAAACGAACAGAAATCATTCTGTCGTTTTTGAGATTGCATCCAATTACTGTATTTTGGACTCTTTTGTTGACCATAATGGCTATTCCATTTCTTCTAAGGGATTCCTGCCCGCAATAGTAGATATAATGGTCATCTGAGTGAAATTCACCCATTCCAGTCCATTTCAGTTTGCTGATTCCTAGAATGTCAACATTCACTCTTGCCATCTCTTGTTTGACCACTTCCAATTTGCCTTGATTCATGGATCTGACATTCCAGGTTCCTATGCAATATTGCTCTTTACAGCATCAGACCTTGCTTCTATCAGCAGTCACATCCACAGCTGGGTATTGTTTTTGCTTTGGCTCCATCCCTTCATTCTTTCTGGAGTTATTTCTCCACTGATCTCCAGTAGCATATTGGGCACCTACTGACCTGGGGTGTTCCTCTTTCAGTATCCTATCATTTTGCCTTTTCATACTGTTCATGGGGTTCTCAAGGCAAGAATACTGAAGTGGTTTGCCATTCCCTTCTCCAGTGGACCACATTCTGTCAGATCTCTCCACCATGACCCGCCCATCTTGGGTTGCCCCACAGGCATGGCTTAGTTTCATTGAGTTAGACAAGGCTGTGGTCCTAGTGTGATTAGATTGTCTAGTTTCCTGTGAGTATGGTTTCAGTGTGTCTGCCCTCTGATGCCCTCTTGCAGCACCTACCATCTTACTTGGGTTTCTCTTACCTTGGGCATGGGGTATCTCTTCATGGCTGCTCCAGCAAAGTGCAGCCGCTGCTCCTTACCTTGGATGAGGGGTACCTCCTCACCACCGCCCTTCCTGACCTTCAACGTGGGATAGCTCCTCTAGGCCCTCCTGCGCCCGCACAGCCATGGCTCCTTGGAGGTGGGATTGGTCCTCCCGGCCCCCGTTCCTGGCCTCGTGTGTGGGGTAGCTCCTCTGGGCCGCCGCCCCTGACCTCAGACTTGGGTAGCTCCTCTAGGCTGTTCCTGCACCGTTACAGCCTGGCACTCTCGGTCGCTGCCCCTGACCTCAGGGATATATAATTATAGCTAATTCTGTACAGCAGAAACCAATACAACATTGTAAAGCAGTTACCCTCCAATTAAAAATTTTGAAAAGAATAGTGCAATAACAGAAATGATTATTGAAAAAATTGCCATTTAAAATGTACCATTCTGTGGCATTAAGTCCATTAACATTTTCATGGATTACTAGCTTTTGATTCAAAATAATTTAATATGGATATATATTTTGAATAGAAATTTCTATATCTGGCTTCTAAAAAGGGACTCAAGAGCTCATAAAGTACTAATTCCATAAATTTTTGACACTCTTTGAAGATTGTTCAAAGATTTAATGTACCCAAATTAAGAAAAAAATCTACAATTCACTTTTTTCCCCCCAATATCAATTTATACACTTAGATGATATTTAAATTTCAAACAAGAAGTACAATCCATTTTCTGCCTGATATAATGCAATTATTCTATAATCAAAATAAAATGCTTATTGCTGCTGCTACTGCTACTAAGTCGCTTCAGTCATGTCTGACTCTGTGCGACCCCATAGACGGCAGCCCACCAGGCTCCCCCGTCCCTGGGATTCTCCAGGCAAGAACACTGGAGTGGGTTGCCATTTCCTTCTCCAATGCGTGAAAGTGAAAAGTGAAAGTGAAGTCGCTCAGTTGTGCCCGACTCTTAGCGACCCCATGGACTGCAGCCCACCAGCCTCCTCCATCCATGGGATTTTCCAGGCAAGAGTACTGGAGTGGGGTGCCATTGCCTTCTTACCCCCCCTTAAAAAATTTCCATGCTAAATCACTTCAGTCATGTCCAACTCTTGTGATCCTTTGAACACAAAGAGGATCCAGGCTCCTCTGTCCACGGGATTCTCCAGACAAGAATACTGGAGTGGGTTGCCATGCCTCCTCCAGGGGATCTTTCCAACCTGGAGGTCGAACCCGCATCTCTTACATCTCCTGTATTGGGAAGTGGGTTCTCTACCACTAGTGCTACCTAGAAGCCCTTAAAAGGATGGAGAATGTAATATCTATAGCAGATGTCTCATTAGGGGATAGTTCAATACCATGTTGCAGCTAATCCAATCTGTAGTGCAAGCACCTCTCCTATGACTGCTTTGACCTGATGGGTCCAATGATATTCAAGGTATCTTTGGAAAATCAAGTGGCCATATGGAGTCCATCCCACATTTGATGAGGGTTCTTATAGCACTAGCACTGAACTTAAGAGTGAGGACCATAGAAAAACTCTGGCTCCATGATATTCTTGCCTTCTGACCCTAAGAACATACTAACCTCTCTGTGCCTCATTTTTTTTTTAATTTATAAGTTCCTATCCCATATCCTCTGATAATGACTGAATAAATAACGTAAATAATAATAATAATGATATATAAAAGTACTTAGAAAACAGTTTGGCATAAAATAAGCTCTAACATGTAAGAATTTGCTGACATGTTATTACATCCACTCTGTCTCTAGTTCCATGATAAGCCCCTTAATATTCTGTTAATAATAAATTATGGAGTAAGTTGTAATTTTAACCACTGAGAGAATTATGCTAAGTGAAATAAACCAGAGAAAGACAAATACCATATAATTTCACTTAGAGTGAAGTGAAAGTTCCTCAGTCATTTCTGACTTTTTGTGACCCCATGGACTATACAGTCCATGGGGTGTACAGTCCATGGACTTCCCTGGACTTGAAAGTCCTTGAAATTCTCCAGGCCAGAATACTGGAGTGTGTAGCCTTTCCCTTCTCCAGGGGATCTTCCCAACCCAGGGATTGTGAATCCAGGTCTGGCCCATTGCAGGTGGATTCTTCACCAACTGAGCCACAGGGGAAGCCCAATAATACAGGAGTGGGTAGCCTAACCCTTCTCTAGGGGACCTTCCCAACCCAGGGATTGAATCGGGGTCTCCTGCATGGCAGGCAGATTCTTTACCAACTGAGCTATGAGGGAAGCCTCTTATTTCACTTTTATGTGGAATTCCACTTACATGTGGAATCTAAAGAAACAAAACAAAAGAACAACAAAACAAACATAGTCAAAGATGCAGAAAACAAACTAGTGGTTGCCAGAGGGAAGAGAGTGGGAAGGCTGAAGAAACAGGTGAAAGAGAGTAAGAAGTACAAACTTCCAGCTAAAAAATACATGTCATAGACTTGTAATATACATATGGGGAATATAGTCAATAATATTAAAACAATTTTGCATGATGACAGATGGTAACCAGACTTACTGTGATTACTTCACTATGTTGTATACCCAAACTTAGTATAATAATGCATGTAGAGAATAACTTATTTTTAAAAAAAATGTTTTTGAATGTGAAGAAGAGAACATCTTTACTTTAAAATGCCAAGTGTCTCCATCATGATCTCTCTAGGGTCTAAAGAGAACATCCTCTTTTGTCCACTTACTTTTCTGGGTACACTCAGCTTCATCTCTGCATCCTCAACAGCAGTGAGTTTACACAAACATTTTTGAATATTCAATAAATATTTTTTTGAGGGAGAGTCCTCAACAACTAAAATTATAAACAAGTAGGGTAGAGATTTCCTCTGTTTTATTCACTAATATAGCCCCTATACCAAAATCAGCACCTGGTACATAATAGATTCTCAACTAACATTTATCATAAGGATAAATGAACCACACACATTAAATGAAGCATAAATAGTTATAAAAATTATTGGATAATATACCAGTTCTGGATAGATGTTATGAGTAAAAGTGAATATAGGTATTTGGGCCATTTCTAATTCTAAATGATAAGTAATGAACATTTCCAAGAAACATAATTTTGTTATAGCTGATTCAAAGCCTTTATGCTATGGTTAAAAATATACACTAAATTCTAGCTCTTAATGCTGGATATTTTCAGAAGGGGGATGGCTAGAAAAACACGACAGAAGTCTATAGATGACCTTGATAGCTTCTTTGATGGAGAACACTCAAATTCTATTCCATTATTTAATATTGTGTGCAAATTGGGAGAAAAGAGGGCCTGATGTGATTTATGATCCATCTCTAAGGGAGTTAGCACAGGGCCAGTTGTTCTGTGAATGACTTTTGCTGATTTAGTCAGCTCTCATTTCTTTTAATCTTGAATATTCTCATTTACATGAGTGAGTGAGAAAAGGTATCATCTATAATCTAATGGAAAAGCAATTCTGCCATTTTTCAAGAAAATTTCAGCTTCAATTTTTTATATAGAGAATAAAAATTAAGTTTGGAAATCCTCTTTAGAAGCAGTGAAGTTAACTTTTGAGTTATCCAGACTTTCTGGATATACATAAGCGTTTACATAATTTTTGAAAGAGACCATCTGGATTAAGGGGGTGTAACAGAGGAAACATTTCAATTTTACCTAGGATGCATTACTCTTTTTTACATATTGTTTCTACTTGCCAAAATGTTAGAGGTAACTTAGAATCTTACATAGGCTGAGTTTTCACAGACTGAAAAGTGAAGTGTAGTGGGAAAGTGTTAGTTGCTCAGTCATGTCTGACTCTTTGTGACCCCATGGACTGTAGTCCACCGAGCTCCTCTGTCCATGGGATTCTCCAGGCAAAAATACTGGAGTGGATTGCCATTTCCTTCTCCAGGGGATCTTCCTGACCCAGGGATCGAAGCTAGGTCTCCTGCATCAAAGGCAGATTCTTTACTGTCTGAGCCACCCAACACCAAATCCAGGTTTAAAAGTGGAATCATATTAATACTGACCATTCAAATTTAGTTAATTCTTGTTAATTCTAATGCCAAATAGCCAACCTTCTGTAATGTCTTCTCCAGTTAAAGATCCCAGGCTGTCTCTCACATGTGTTTACAAATATAAAATATCTTAAACATGGACTCCTCAGTTACCCACAGGAGATGGAATGAAGCCTCTAAAAACTCTGGTTGAGAAGGAGAAATATCATATGACATCCCTTATATGTGAAATCAAAAAAGAAATGGTACAAATGAACTTACAAAACAGAAACATGCTCACAGACTTGGAATGTGAAAGCCACTCAGTTGTGTCTGACTCTTTGTAACCCCATGGACTATACAGTCCATGGAATTCACCGGCCAGAATACTGGAGTGGGTAGCCTTTCCCTTCACGAGGGGATCTTTCCAACCCAGGGGTTGAACCCAGGTCTCCTACACTGCAGGCAGATTCTTTACCAACTGAGCCACCAGGGAAGCCCAAGAATATTGGAGTGGGTAGCTTGTCCCTTCTCCAGTGGATCTTTCCCACCCAGAAACTGAACTGGGTCTCCTTCATTGCAAGTGGATTCTTTACCAACTGAGCTATCAGGGAAGCCTCACAGACTTGGAGAATGGACTTATGATTGCTGGCAGGGAAGATGCGGGGAAGGAAAAGTCAGGGAGTTTGGGATGGGCATGACCCATTGCTGTATTTAAAATGGATAATCAGTAAGGTCCTACTGTATAGAACATGGAACTCTGCTCAGTATTTGGTAGCCTGAATGGGAGGGGTTGGGGAGAATGGATATATGTATACTTATGGCTAAGTCCCTTTGCTATTCACCTGAAGCTATCACAACATTGTTTGTTAATCAGCTATACTCCAATACAAAATAAAAAATAAAAAAAAACCAAACTCATCTGGTTGCTGAGTCATCTCTTCTTGTGGGTTTGTTATATCCCTGTATCATATCCTGAAACCATGTATGCATTCATGCTAAGTCTCTTCGATCATGTCCGATTCTGTGCAACCCTATGCACTGTAGCTTGCCAGCTCTGTCCATGGGATTCTCCAGGCAAGAATACTGGAGTGGATTGCTATTTCCTTCTCCAGGGGATCTCCCTGACCCAGGGATCAAACCTGCGTCTCCTGCATTGACAGCCAGGTTCTTTACCATTAGCGCCACCTGTATATTTAAAGTACTATACTTGTGAGCTTGATGACTTTGTTGTTTAGCTGCCAGGTCTTGTCTGATTCTTGTGATCCCATGGACAGCAGCATGCCAGGCCTCCCTGTCCCTTACTTGATGGCTTGATGGCTTACTTGCACTCAAATAAAACATATTTGGATACATAAAATAATATATAATCTTTTATCCCCTCTCACTATTCTGGTGGTCAGAATACGTTTCTTTCTGTACTATCCTCAGGATCTCAAAAAATGTGAAAAAGTAATTGTGCCATCCTGCCACCCACCCCCTGCAACAAAATCTCTGAGAAGATTGCAAAATAAAGAGAACTGAAGGGGAAACAACCTGATTTTAGCCATGACTGAGTTCCTGAGAAGGGCTCCCAGCCTCCTATGGCCTTGAGGGCTTCATACAGGAAGGAAATTAAGATGATGGAAATCCAAAATTGGTTTAAATAAAATCCTGGACTTTTCACTGAAAGTATTTCAGTATCCAACATGGCACCCAAGAGATATTATTGCCTCCCTTCTTTTTCTCTCCCAGCTTCTTTAGGGAGATTTTTAAAATTTCTTCTGTAATCTATATAAACCACAAAATTCCTTGAAAATACTATCTGCAAGAAATCACATTCCAGTTATACCAGTCTATAACCTATAATAATTAAAACTTCAATCCAGATATTATTAGAATTTCAAAGTATATCGAGTGGTATCTTAATTCATATTTAAGCAAAACTTTTAAGAACTTCCTTCCCAATAATGCCTGCTGTCTCTCTCACATACTGCAGTGGTTCTCAAATGTTCTGTACTTTTTTTTTTTTTTTTAATGATATTGACCTCCATTCTCCACCCTCTCTCCCCAAATTGATGCTAATTTTGGATCCTGATGTCTTGGTTTCTCTCCTTAATCTTTTCTGAAGTTCATCTTTTTTTTTTTTTGCAAGTTCATTGAGATTTTCTGACTTTTTTGTTTTTTCTTTTCTTGTTCATAATTATCAGGTTCTGTAAAACAAATGATGTTCAAACTCAAGGGTTAAACAAGCAAGCAAGACTAATTATATACTTTATTTCATGCTCTTCTTGTTACCTGCCCATCTTCCTTCCCTCTATTCAGATTTTTTGTTTTCTTTCATCATTTCAAAAAGTTTTCTCCTGTCTATGAAATAAGAGGATACATTTTTCTTAAATATATTAGTGTTAATTGGGTCTGGTAAACATGAAAATATGGATAATTTATTGAAATTGTTGAATTTTCTGGACTCTTTTTCTTAACCAGTGGAGCTCAATCGTGTCTGCCTTAGATCTCTTCATCCCTGCCCTCCTGGATTATGTAATGTTGCAATCTTTTGTCATCCTTTATCTCTGTCAATTAAACAGGAACACGGGAAATAAGCAGCATTTCCTTGTTTTCTTACAATGCTTTTCATCTCTTCTCTAGTTGATAAGAGATATCTGTAAACTTTGGTTATTTCTCTGGCATGGACTGAAGTTAATTCAAGTAAAGGTTTTAGTATTAAAGACTCACTAAAGCTAGGAGGCTTATGTGTTTGTTGTCAGGTTTTGAAGGTCACACAGTTCTAATAGAGAACAAGCAGGAAAAAAGAGACCATTGGAAGGACCGTGAAGATCCCAGTGATAGACTGGCAGCACTGATGTCTCTTGACAGTGTGTTTTCTCCACTGTAACCATCTTCTAGCATGTGTAATGGCACATGGAAATAAATGAAAATTGGGAGAGCATGGAAAATGTTGTAATGTGAGTTGAATTAATTTTAAATCAACTTCATTGACATATAGATTAACTATAATGAAATGCAACTGTTGCAATTGTATATTTCTATGAGATTGACAAGTTTGAAGGGACGTGTAACCACCACTACTATCCATATATATCCATACTCTAAAATATGCATTTGTGCCCTAACACAGTTTATCCTCCAAGCTGGCTCTGGTAATCATTGCCCTGTTTCTGTCATTTTAGACTGAGATGTGTCTTTAATTTTGCATATAAATGAAATCATATAGTATATCTCTATATATTTTTACATCTGACTTCTTTCACTTGGTATAATGCTTTGGAGATTTGTCCATGTTATTGTGTGTATCAGTGGTTTATTCTTTTTATTGCTGAATAATATTTCATTATATAATATATCATAATGTGTTTATCTATCCATCAGTTGATGAACATTTGAATTCTTTCCAATTTTGAGTTAAAGGTTCCTGTGAACATTCACATACAAGTGTTCATATGAATATATGTTTTAATTTCTCTTTTGTAGATTCATGGGAGTGAAATTCCTGGGAGGTATATTAATTGTACATTTGACTTTGTAAGAAACTGAAACCATTTTCAAAAATGATTATACATATATACAGAATCTAGAAAAACGATACTGAAGAATTTGTTTACAGGGCAACAATGGAGAAACAGATGTAGAGAATAGACTTATGAACATGGGGAGAGGAGAGGCAAGGGTGAGATGTATGGAAAGAGTAACATGGAAACTTACTTTACCATGTGTAAAATAGATAGCTAATGGGAATTTGCTGTATGGCTCAGGAAACTCAAACAGGGGCTCTGTATCAACCTAGAGGGGTGGGAGGGGGAGGGAGACAGGAGGGAGTTTCAAAAGGGAGGGGATATATGTACACCTATGGCTGATTCATGTTGAGGTTTGACAGAAAACAGTGAAATTCTGAGAAGCAATTATCCCTCAATTAAAAAATTAATTTAAAAAAGTGATTGCAATACTTTACACTCCTATCAGCAATATATAAAAAATTCATTTTCTTCACATTCTCATCAACACTTGGTGTTGTCAATGTTTTTCATTCTACCCTTTCTAATGTGTATATAGTGGTGCATGCGTGTTAAGTTGCTTCAGTCCTGTCCAACTATTTGGAACCCATGGACCAGAGCCCACCAGGCTCCTCTGTCCATGGGAGTATCTAGGCAAGATACTAGAGTGGTTTGCCATGCCCTCCTCCAGGGTATCTTCCCGACCCAGGGATTGAACAGCGTCTCTTACATCTCCTGTATTTACAGGCGAGTTCTTTACTACTATGGCCACTTGGAAGACCATGTGTAGTGGTATCTCGTTATAATTTTAGTTTGTATTTGTCTGATAAGTAGTGATTTCGACCATTCTTTTCATAGACTTATCAGTGCATCATATATCATCTCATGTGAGGTTCCCTTTCAAAATTTTTGCCCATTTATTATTGGGTTATTTTCCAGCTTATGGAATTAGAAGATTTCTTTATGTACTTTGACTAAAAGAGCTTTGTCAAATATATGTATCATGATATATTTTCTCCCAGTCCAAAACTTCCCTTTTTGGTTTCAACAATATCTTTCAGTGAGCATAAGTACTGAACTTTTATGAAGTCCAGTTTGAAAGTTTTTTTTTTTTTTCTTCTTACGGTTTGCGGTTTTCACATCCTATGGAATCTTTGTCTATAGTAACAGTGTGAAGATTTTCTTTGACATTTTCTTTTAAAAGTTTTATAGTTTTAGCTTTAGATTTTATATTATGTTGATTTTCCTTTAAATTAATTATGCATTTATTATGTGAGGCAAGGGTTGATATTTTTTCCCCCTGCATTGGTGTATTTACTTGTTCCAGCACCACTTGTTGAGAAGACTGTCTCATTTAATCATCTTGGCACCTTTTGGAAATCTATTGACCAAATACCTGGGGATCTATGTGTACAATTTATATTCTTTATGACTGACCCAGATATGATATTGGCCCAGAACGCCAATTCAGTGTTGAATAGAAGTAGTTAGAGTGAGCATCCAGGACTTGTTCTTAACCTTTGGGATTAAGTTGCTAAATTTCTAGTTGGGCTGATTAAGGCCAAAAGATACAAACCATCAATACTAAGAATAAGAGAAAGAGCATCATTACAGATCCTAATGACATCAAAAAGAGAATAAGGAATATTCTGAGCACCTTAATGTTAATATAGTCAACAAGTTATATGAAATGAACAAAGTATTGGGTTGGCCAAATACCTGAGCAAACTTCTTGGCCAACTCAATATTTGAACAACACAACTGTTAAAACTGACTTCAGAAGAAATAGAAATCCATGATCAAAAACTTAACACAAAGGAAGTTCCAGGACAGGTGGTTTCACAGGTTAATCCTGTTGCACATTCAGTAATACCAATCCTTCAAAAACAAAGGTAGGGGAACACTTCCCATCTCATTTTCTGAGGCAAGAATTATCCTGATTTCAATAGCAGACAAAGGCTTTCCAATAAAAAGCATTGGAAGTCAATGGCCCTAGTGAACATAAACATAGACATCATTAACACAATATTAGCAAATTAAATTTAGTGGTAAATAAATATATCATAACCCAATTAAATTTATCTTAAGTCTTAACTTTAAGTTTTAGTCAAAAATCTATTCCTGAGAACAGGCTTAAGGCAAGTTGTAGTTTGCTCCTGTGGGTACTTGTTAACTTCAATGGGATAATACAATTTCTCTGCTGCTGCTGCTGCTAAGTTGCTTCAGTCGTGTCCGACTCTGTGCGACCCCATTGACAGCAGCCCACCAGGCTCCCCCTCCTGGGATTCTCCAGGCGAGAAAAGTGGAGTGGGTTGCCATTTCCTTCTTCAGTGCATGAAAGTGAAAAGTGAAAGTGAAGTTGCTCAGTCGTTTCCGACTCTTAGCGACCCGATGGACTGCAGCCTACCAAGCTCCTCTGTCCATGGGATTTTCCAGGCAAGAATATTGGAATGGGGTGCCATTGCCTTCTCCGACAATTTCTCTAGGTTCTATATATTCTTATGAGGTTATTACCATAGTTTTAAGACCCAAAACTACAGACAAGAGACCCTGTATTTATAATAGCTGTGCCAACCTGTGTATTATGAACTGATTAGTGTCTTCAATGCATTTATTATCCAGCATGAGATATACATGAGATAGAAAATTGTGAATGGTGCCCATTCTGAAGGGATGGTGTATAACTATAGTGAAAATTCTGTGATTCAGAGTGTTAAGTAGGTCTTTTTAAAGTGGAAGTTTAGATCAAAGTAGAAGGTGATAACCCACGAAACAGGTGAATTCAGATCTGGGTGTTAAAGTAGTTCTTCATTTTCTCAACAATCATCAGAATATATTTTGTATCATGATTCCTCATGACTGTGTTGTATGATAAGTTGCAGAATGGGGCTGTTTAAATTTTACATACAGTAGAGTCACTTCCAATTCACTCTCATTCTCATGAGTATTCTGGAATGTTTTCTCAAGTGGATAGAACAGTGATAAAGTTATAGCCTGTGCTAGGAATAGTTTAAAACTAATATTGTATCTTATTTATTATATTTTCCCATAGAATATTCCATCAGCTATTATGTCTGCCATGGTTAAGGTGGTGAAAAATTAAAATAATTGGTATTCTAGTTTTTGCTAACTCAATTTAGCTGTACTAAGTTTGGAAAAGTATTAATTCACCAACACTTTGAGACCTTGAGAAGCAGATTAGCTGAAAAAAGACACCCTCCCCACCCTCTGCAATCTGTTAACTCTGTTTCCAACTTCCACCCTTGATTTTGGCCATGTTGGCAGTAATTAGCTGAAGTCTAGTTTTATCTTGAACAGTTCCTGTAAGTCTGCTTTACTTGCAGTTTTATTAAATATGCATTTAATGCAACCATTGTCTTATAAGGTTGATTTTGCTACAGCTTTTACACACTTTGTGCAAAATGTATCAGGATGACAAGTAAAAATTTTCCCTTTCTTTTGTTGAGGATTGCCAGTGGAGTCAAAATTGATTATTTAAAATCTGGCCCATGGCATCTTAAAGAGCCCAAGTTTAATTATATAAATGACTTACAAATTGGGAAAATGTGATATAATGGAAAACCCTTGAGTTTTATAATCAGGAAGTCTTGAATTTCTATTCCCGTTCCCTTAATTTAATGATTTTATGACCCTAGATAAGTCACTAAACCTTCCTGGACTTTTCTTTCCTTATCTGTAAAATGGTTGTAATGTCTGTGTTATGGTTCAAGTTTCATCTGAAGTGCCACTTCCTGATTCTACCATCCCATTGAGATCTTTGTGGATATTTTGTCTGCAAACAAACAAACAAACAAAAAAACTGCTTCAATCCCATATCATCTTCTTTTTGGGAACAGGTTCTTCAGTCTTGCCCAAAGATTGGCTCAAGGCCTAAAATAAACCAATCAGATATTTCTTTCTTCCACTACTGTTATATGGAGAAGCATAGAAACTGGCAATTGTTGTTGCAGAGGCATGCCTTGGTAGGATCCCCAGGTAGATTCTTGATGTCTTGTTTATGAGATTCCAAGATTACAATGTAATCTGTCCTTTAAGAAGCCTGAATACTGTCTCCTTTCTTGGATTCTGTGAACTATCATGATACTCATTTCAGAAACCCACTTCAGGTTTTCAGAAATAGTTTCTGTGTTTGACATTCAGAAATCTTAACAAAATCTATCCCTTATCAGATGCCTCCATAATGCCCTTCACTCCAGTCTTTATAACACATGTGACAATTGTAATTGATTTTTCAACATTTATTTCCTTTACCAGAGAGTAAATTCTATAAAAACAAGGAACACTGTCTGCCTTGTTCCTCTGTTTCCCAGTGCTAATCCCCAGCATAGTGCCTGTCACTGGAAATAGTTAATGGTGGATACATAAAGGGTTTATGTAGAGCTCTCACAGCCCTTAAAAAGTGTGAATACTTCTCTTCCCTCCTTTTTCTACCCTTCCCCTGTTCCTTTATTCTAACACCAAAAGTTCATCTCTTTGAAAATACAAATACTGCAATACCCACATGTCCTTGAGCTTTAAATTGTGCACACATATCTTTCCTCTACCCACCTCTCCAATCAGTGAGTCTTAAAGTTTCTCTTGAAATGAAAGCAGATTCAGCACACAATTCACATGCTTTGAAAATCAAAACTAGGGTCAGTGTCTCTCCTAAGGGAATGTAACAGAAAGGCCCCACATCCAGTTAGTGCCTGGATGTTTTCTGCCAAAGCTTTGCCCTCTGCTCCGTCTTTCCTGTGGACATTGCCGTGCGGGTGGCCCCAGTTGTACTGACCAGAGGTCCTAGAAAAAGGTGTGTATAACAAGTCCACACAGGGATTGAACCCATGACCTGGTTCTTATTAGTAAGTCTGCCCAGCAGACCTGACTCTAAACTGGTCGCTGAATTTCTCTTAGATCACTCCTGCTATCTTAGCTCCAAGATCATGAGTCTAACCCTATATAGTTAACTCAAAAATGTCTTCCTGCCATTTTTAGAATATCTGGAGGAGAACAACCTTGGCCTTGGTCAGTGTTTGGAAAGGGCAGTTGGTTTGTAAGAAAGTGAATGCATTGCTATTCCAGGGAGTTACAAGACAATGTCATGTTTCTTCTCTTTTCATTTTTGGCCCTGGAGGCTGGTTTTGCAGTATGGCTATTGGACTATAGATACAGACTTCTGGTTTAGCATGTAGCCAGAATTAAACAGAGGGAAGTACAAATCTACAGAGAATGTAGGACTATCCACACAGGAGAAGCTAGCTATTTTAAGAAAAAAAGAAGCTGCCTCTAGCTAAATGCCTATTATATGCTGGACACTCAGCTACACATTTTTACTTATTTTTGTTGATGTTCCTTCATAGATATTATTTCCCCCATTTTACACATGAGTGAACCGAGGCATAGAGAGGTTTAACTAATATGTTTAGGGTTACCCAGTATAGTATGGATGTTGATCATCTCCTTCCATTTTAGAATTCTTCACATCCTTTCAGCAATACTGAATTTCCTCTGTTAACCTATTGCTCCCATGTCTCTATGAGAAATTCTGTTTTGAACTTGTTTTCACTGCCTTAGACACACAATAGATTTGCCTTTCTCATTAGCCAGTTCTGAAAAATATCAGTCATATTTAATCAAAATTTCATTTCACTTCTCACATCTTTTTTCCAATGTGGCAGGTGTTTATTTTTTCAGGTTCCATCTTTCTTCTTACGTCTGGATATGTTCCTTCACAAAATCTGGGTGAAGCTGATGAATTTGCATTTCCACAAGATCTCTCTGTTAGTCCTACCCTAGCCCCAAACATTCTGACATAGGAGATCCCAAAACATAGGTGGAGAAAGACTATGCCAAGGGCAGAAGGGCTGTGCTGCTTCTTTCACTGTGTTTAACTTGAAATCAGAAGTTAAGGAAAGTTGATGCTTGGAAGACATAAGGCTTTGGCTTAGATCCTGGCTCTTTCATGGTTTGGGTGCATAAACTTGGACAATCTCATCAATCTCTCAAATTGTCAATTTCCTTACCTATAAAATGAGCACACTAACAGAATCTCCTTCATAAGGTTGCAGAGAGCTTAAAATGAGATGGATACTAGGCATATAGCAAGCATTTGATAAATTTTTTCTTAAAATTTCTTCCAAATATTGTACTTCCTACATAATACAGAAAACTAAGACCAAAAAACTAAGATCATGGCATCTGGTCCCATCACTTCATGGCAAATAGATGGGGAAGCAGTGACAGACTTTATTTTGGGGGGCTTCAAAATCACTGCAGATGGTGATTGCAGCCATGAAATTAAAGATGCTTGTTCCTTGGAAGAAAAGCTATGACCAACCTAGACGCCATATTAAACAGCAGAGACATTACTTTGTCAACAAAGGTCCGTCTAGTTAAGGCTATGGTTTTTCCAGTGGTCATGTTATGGATGTGCGTTGTACTGTGAAGAAAGCTGAGTGCCGAAAATTGAAGCTTTTGAACTGTGGTATTGGAGAATACTCTTGAGAGTCCCTTGGACTGCAAAGAGATCCAACCACTCATTTCCTAAAGGAAATGAGTCTTGAATATTCATTGGAATGACTGATGCTGAAGCTGAAACTTCCATACTTTGGCTATCTGATGCAAAGAACTGACTCATTTGAAAAGACCCTGGTGCTAGAAAAGATTGAAGGCAGGAGGAGAAGGGGATGACAGAGGACGAGATGGTTGGATGACATCACTGGCTCAATGGACATAAGTTTGAGTAAACTCCAAGGGTTGGTGATGGACAAGGAGGCCTGGCGTGCTGCACTCCAGTCACAGAGTTGGACATGCTGAGCGACTGAACTGAACAGAACATAATACAGAATAATTCCAAAGTAGATTCAGTAAGGAAATATGGATTAAAATTAGAAAAATGTTGGGGAAAATGCAGGAATTAGTTATACTCGGAAATTAGAATTTCAGTTATTCCAACAAATGCCTGTTATGTGCCTGTTTTTCTGCATTGCTCTGTGTACTGTGCTAGGTATATTTTGTGGATATATCTCAGCCTTAAAACTGATAGGCAGGTGGGCAAACCATTCCACTTGTTCGTTTTGTTGGAGACAAAATATTGGATTAAGAGAATTATGATTCTGACCTAATATGGACAAATTTAGAGATATTTGTTCTAAGTTTTCAAAGCTTGAAAATATGAGTACATTACCACTAAAATAAAAGATCTCTTATTTCAACCAAGAAGAAAAATAATGTAGCCCATATAGATTTGCCCAAATTTGAAATTCCAGGAAATTATCCTTAATATTCTCTCTCCTCATTTTTTTCTGTGACTTTAACTCTCTGATTGGAATTAAGCCAATTTATTTTGTGAAGATTTTAATAATATATTAATTATGATAAGATTGGAGCCTAATGACTAGCTGCTTGTGACTGAGAGACACTGGACTATTTTTATATACTCTCTGCCCTTTCAGTCTGACCTACTTTGACAGTTCAATTAAACCAATTGACTGTTGAAGTTTGTTTATGAGATGGCTGGGGAAGACTGACTATTTGGGGTGTTTGGCATTTGTACAAGATACCGTTTAATAAGTTCCCTCAGTGTATTTCTGGAGTCCAGGAAAATGTCATTCTCTAACCTGTTAGGTAAATCACAGTTGAGTATGTATGTGTGTTTTGGAACTTGCATTCCAAATTCTTTGCTCACACAGAATTTTTCCTTAAAAAAATTTGTGTATAACTTGATTATTGTCGATCTACAGGTCTCAATTTCATGTAACTTGAATGAGATTGATTCATGTGCTTAATTGTTCCATTACTTTTCATCCAATGTTCATTCATTTTTTTTTTTCCAGTGATTATTTATTGAGCACCTACATTTCCTCAGGTGCTGTAATGGACCCTGGGGATAAGCAGAAAAAAAAAAAATTTCTTTAAAGAAATAGACTGACAAGCAAATAATCAAATCAATGATTTAATAAATATAATAGCCATATGTATCACAGAGGAAGAATGTGGGTTACTTCTTTTGTTCGAGGTTTTTAGCTGTCACAATTTATTAGTAACATTTTCCTATCTCCCAGCATACATACATGCTAGGATTCTGTTGTTTGAGTTACTGTTTTATACCAAGTACGTGTGAAAAACATGAAAAACTGCATTTTTCAGCTTTATTGAAGATGCTAGTACTAAGTGCATTATGGTGTATATGTTCAATGCTATTGTTCAGGAGCTAATATATAACTATATGCCTTTTCATTGCTGGCTGAGAAATATCCTCATTTGCCCCCTATTATCACTACTCTCTTACAGTCTTTGATCTCCTTGATACTTTTGATACTCTCTTGGGTTGACCCCCATCTTATTTATTTAAGTCTTAGCTCCCTAAGCAGACCCTTAGACTACTTGAAGGCAGGATCCATACATGATTCATTACTGTTCTGCTGGACAGACTTTTGTTCCAATACGTGCTTAAACAATATGTATCGGTTTGCTGATGCATTTCTTCCTGTTTATGTGTTTTAAGTAAATGAACATTGATCAGTGGTCAGGATCATTGTAGCCCCATCCATGTAGCTGTTGTTGATTAGTCTGTTTTTCAAGGTTACAAATCTTAAAAGGCAGTGGAATCTGGCTTTCTTGGCTCTACAACTTTGCAGGTAAATTACCAAGGTACTTAGTTGAATAAGCCCACTAACACCATACTGCTTGTTGTCAATATGAAGGCTCATTGGCTTTAGATCCATCCAAGAGATAGTGAGGGAAGTCTGGTGTGCTACACATTGCGTCACAAAGAACTGGACACAACTTGGAGACTGAACAACAACTACCAAGAGAGAAAAAAAAAATGCGAGAGTGACAGGTTCTAAGTATGGACAAGTGTAACTCCTTATCAGTGACAGATTGGACCTCAGTTATTATGAAAATTAGTTAGTGGAAATGTGGATGGAATCCCAAGATAAAAGGTAAGAATCGCAAGCCCACTTGAGGAAAGAAGCTATTTCTACTGGCTAAACCTCAGCTTTTATAATCTTGCTTTCCTACTATTAATGTCAGATACTTGTCCTGCTAATCTTCTGTTATATCCTCAAAGGTTTTTAAGTTTCCTCTATTTCTGCCTGTACACAGATTTATCATTGATTTTTATTTAATTCATATCTAACTTGTAGGAGGGTTTTCTTAACTTACTAATTCAGAAATAATAGTGGAGTAGATTGAAGCAGTTCAGTTTTTACATTCACCCCTTATTTGTAAGTACCCAGTGAGAGGAAGTACATTACAAAGGATAAGAGTCGTATGTTGCTAACATAAATGTTCTGTGTTTGCATCTCATCTTTGTTACTTGTCGGCCAGTTGACACTGAAGAGGTGGTTGATGTGTTTGTGCATCGATATTTAGTTCATTGGACTGTTTTGAGGACTTTATGAGTTGGCAGATAGAAAATATTTAGAAGGGCTTACAAGGAACTCAGTGGATATTAGTCACTATCTTTATTATGAGTATTGCTGTTATTTTGCCACTAGACATTCAGGGGATAGGGTTTTAATGGTATGACTTCCAAGAACAAAAGTAGAGTCAGACCCTGCCCTCCATTTACCTTGTTTCCCAGCCAAATTTTGGACTAAGACAAATATGTACTTAGAACCAAAGAAGATTAAAGAATATTGAGTTAGTGCTTAATAATGCCCAAAGCAAGGCTCTCTTGTGGAACTTTTTGTAAACTGAACTCTTCATTTCTTCATCTTCAAGAAGAGGGAGAAAGGAGAATAAAAATTGGGAGGAGGATATACTTGAGTGTGGCTTCAAAGACAGAACAGCAATGAGAAAGAGAGACATGCTGGTTACAGTGGAATCCTGAGTTTGCTTATCAAAAAAAAAAAAAAAAAAAAAGGTAGTGTGCAGACTTAATCAGAAGTGCTGCCTAATAAAAAAGGGACCATACCAGATTTTAATCAATAATATTAGCAAGTTCTTCTAATCTATGTAATGACTACAAAGAGGACACACAGAGGTAGAATTGTGGGGAAAGATAACAAAAATATTCCTTTACATATGCTATATTCAGGATTTCTTGCAAAATCTTGTCCAGATGCTATAGATTAAGAATTTGAAATATAATATGGTTGATAATAAAATGAACCACATAGCTCACTGTTATAAAGGGTTGAGTAAGACATTTTCCATAAGGAAGAATCAAACAAAATTACATAGGCAGTCTGGGCAGAGTTTCAGCTTGTGCAATTTAAGAAGGTTTCCTAGAAGAGGTAACATTTAACAAAAGTCAGAATTTACTATGCATTGGCTTTGTGTACGCAATGTGTTAAGTGCTATACATATATTATCCCATTTTATTCTCACAAGTACCTTATGAGGAAAGATTGCTTTTCCCATTTTCCAAATGACAAAGGAGGCTTAGAGAGATTAAATAATTTCTAATGTTTATGAGTAGTAACCAGCCGAATCTGGTTCAAAGCCAGATTTCCTGAGGATGATTACCTAACCTCTCCATTCTACTGATTTCTTCTACTTTGCTCTGCTGTTTCCTATCAGGAGATAGGAAGGGTCTAATGGAAGGCATAAGGGAATATGTGAAGAAAACAGTGGCTATTTCAATCTGTTTCATAGATTTCAATTAGGGAACACGGCCCAAGGCCTGAGGCTGGGGATGGAGAGTTATAAGGCATAGTCACTTCTACTAAGAAGCTGGGAGACAAGGTAATGAATAAAGAGTGTCAGGTGAATAGTACAAAGAGTAAGTTGTGAATATTTCATTGATGACTACTTATTAAGTACCTACAATATGATAAATTAAAGAGATTGTAAAGATGATTACAATTTCTACTTCTAAAATGTTTCTATAACTGATTAGGTAAGATGATAAAGGTACATAAACAACTATAATAGAAGGCAGGATATGTTAAGCTCTAGCAGAGAGGATTAGGAAAAATGGAACCAAGAGAGAACACAGGAAAATAGAAAAGCAAGACTGTCACCCACTGTACATGGATCGCTTTATATGCTACTGCACTACTTTGGGGTTTACCTCATTGATTTTTACCACCACCGATAAATATATAGAAATTTACCCTAATTTTATACATTAGGACACGAGGGCATATGCAAGGCTGTGTTCCACTTCAGGACAAAAATGAAGGCCATAAGAAGCAGATCTGTCTAACTGCCAAGGCTGTTTTCTTTGAAGGTAGCATTTGACATTTGATAAGAAAGAGAAACAGATATAGAACAGTATAATATACAGACTCCAGGGTAGTCCCCAGATATTCTCGTCTCCCAATAGTCACACCCTGTATTGGTCTATGTCATATGGGCTCTAGTAGAGAAAGAGTCTGAAAAAAGTGTTGTGAAAACATCAGTTGAGAAAATTCAGAAGAAAAGGAGCCACATTTAACAAGACAGTTCAGTAGAAATTTGCTGCGTCTAGACTGGATACATCAACTCGTTACAGATCAAAGCTGCACTAAAGATATATTATTCATCCCTATCTCTAGTCCTCTATCTAATGATTCAGCGATTTGCATGGGAGTCTGGAGCCTTCTGGCAATGGACTTATGAAATTCAACCATTCATACTTGGGGTTAAGCAGTGTATGAACACGTTTGGAGGTCTACGGGGATCATGAAAGGAGGATACAAATACATAAGTCTTAGGAGAGTATTCATTCAACTCGAGAAAGGAAGATTTACCTCAGTGAGCCAGACTCCATATAGAGCCTGAGGATCACATGGGATAAGCAGCTCTCGGAATAAGTGCTTTGCTTTTGTACTTGAAACCAGCCAGAATCATCCACCTGAGTAGTGTCTATTCTTAGGAAAAGTGTCTATTTTAGGAAAAGAAGTATTATATCTACAAATATTAAAAATAGTTTTATCATCTAGCTGTTCCATTCAGTTGACTATGAAACCCTGTAAATGAGCAGAACCATGAGATCCAGGAAAAAAGGAAGAGCATTCAGGTAGATTGGAGAGAAGTGAGCAGGAGAGGGGTCAGAATCAGTGGTGCCAGTAGCAGCCAAAGGGCATGTTAGTGTCCTGGAAATGGGTAACTGCATGAGTGAGGTCCATGGTAATGTGAGATCTCATTCCAGAAGAAGGCACACAGCAATGCTCCAGGAAAAGACACAGGAAGGAGCCTGGACTGAGCACTGGAGGAAGGGTGACCAGCTATCATATTTTGCCTAGGGACTGAGAAATGTTTTAGAAAGGGGGACTTTCCACACTGAAATGGGAAAGCCCTGGGCAAACAGGGACCGATGGATCACATAAACCAGAAGGATTTGTAAATATAGTGTGATACTAATGGGAACCTTCCAAGATTTTAAAGGAGAAAGATGACCTCAAAGAGATCATCTTTGAGGGACAGGGTTGTTCCAGAAAGCCAGTATTTTGCTGAAAGAAGATAACAAGATGATGAAGGCCAGGGAATATGAAATGTGACCTCATTTCCATACTGATTTATGAAATCTGGGATAATTTAATCCATCTTCAACTTCCCTCTTCTCAAGTCTAAAGAGTTGGTTCACTGACTGGACTGAGGGTGTAGTCAGAACTGATTAATACAATTATTATCTAAAAGTGAAAGTAGCTCAGTCGTGTCCGATTCTTTGTGACCCCATGGACTCTACAGTCCGTAGAATTTTCCAGGCCGGAATACTAGAGTGGTAGCCATTCCCTTCTCCAGGGGATCTTCCCAACCCAGGGATCAAACCCAGGTCTCCCACATTGCAGGCAGATTCTTTACCATCTGAGCCACCAGGGAAGTCCAATTATTACCTAAAACTATGAGAAATTCTGGTCCATACACAAGGCCAAGCCAGAATTAGTAAGCAAGAATAGAGGCCCAGAGGTTATCATAAGTGAGGATGAGGTTTAACCTGAAGCTGCGAAAGACATGGATTCATGATAGGGGGTCACAGAGATGAGGATCTGATGTAGGGAGACAAGATGAATAGCAAGAAGGCAGAGACCAATTGTCTTGGAAGGAGGGGGCAATCATGGGAAGAATGTTGATAAATTACAAAGAATGAATCAGTTTTTACTTAGACCAGCTACTGATAGTAAATTATTGTGCTGCCCTGTTTTAAAGAGCCAGAGGTAGGAGTACAATATGAGTCTCTACTTTGAGGGGAAATCTGCAAGTACTACACAATGTCTGGGCATATACTAGGTTTTAAGTAAATGCTGGTGTTCTATCTTCATTCTTACTGAATGAGGGAGAGCACAGCGTTTTCCTGGGTTAGATACCTAGTACCTAGCTGATCTGATTTAGTCCGTTCTCCATGCTGCTTCCAGAACTCCCATCTTCCAAAAATAGTACATGACCTTTTAAAAATTACTAGGCATTAATTGTCATTTAAATTATAATATTCAAAATTCATAGCACCCAAAACCCTTTTAAATCTGATTTTGATGTTCTTCTCCAGTACTGATTTCAGTCACTCCTTATATGCACCTTTAAGTATAGACATATCAGCTCTGTCCTCCTTTAAAAATTAAAATCTCCTTCCCACATTGAAAATACCGTATTTTCAAGACAGAAAAAACATGAAATAAGAAAGAACATGAAAGAATAAGTTTGACAAATACTATGCAAAATCTACATAGAAAACTTAAAATATGACCAGGGAACCCAAAATACAAAGAAAATGAAATGAAATACTGTATTCTTGGAAGGACTCACATAATCATGCTAATGACTCATTTATTTATTCATTCTATAAATTAAATATGCAAATCCCATCCATTATTTTCTTAACTGGCTAAAATTCATATGAAAAAAATAGTGTCCATGACATTGTTTAAATGCTTGAAGGAAGGGATGGTCCTAATAGCTATTAAACATTAGAAAACTAGAATAATTAAAATAGTGTAGTACTGTTATGCATATGGATGAGTCAATGTGGTATCACAGAAATTCCAGAAATAGTACCAAATAGATATGAAATTTTAAGTATATGGTTAATGTGACATTGCATCTTGATGAGGGACTGATTCAATAAATGTTGGAATAGTCACCTGTAAAACAATAGAATTGGATTCATAGTTTACTCCTTAATTAACTCCAGATTTAAAACTGAAATATAAACTGCTAAAAATATTAAATAAATGGAGAATAATTTTAAAAATATTTAAATACTAATTTCTTAGTATTATACAAAGTCCAAAAGTGAAGGGGATAAAATAAAGTCTGCTAAATGTTATTGAAAATTTTACTAGAAAACCACAATACAGGAAAATGTGAAACTCTGGGAAGCATTTGTTAATCACATCACAGAGAAATGGCTGTGAGCTCTATAAATCTATAAGAAATAGTCTACAAGTTCAATAACTAATGAGCAAAGGAAATGAATAAGCAGCTCACAGAAAAAGAAATCCAAATGGCTCTTAAACATATAAAAGCCTGTTCAACCTCACACATCAAAAAAAAAAGTAAACTAAAACTCTCCTAGCCTTCATATTTACCTCTCAGATTGGAAAAGGTCAAAAAGTTTGATTACACACTCTGTGTTTGCCAGAGTGTAGGGAAACAAACCTCGAATTCTCTAGCAGAAGTGTAACTTGGTCTAACTTATGTGAAGAAATAAAAAGAAAGGCAGTCTCTAATAATTTCATTGCTTCATACATACTTTGAAATTTACGAAAAGAAGACTTGCAAAAGTCCAGTAGAATCTATGTAGAATCCTGTTACACCTCCTTTATGCCTTTAATTTATTTTTGTTGGAAATTTGACATAAAGAATCCAGTCATTTCAGAAATGGTAGAAATATGATTCACACATGAATTCTCTTTGTAACAACTTTACCAAACAACTTCACTGCCTCACCCAAGTGGCTTATTCTGTGCATTTTAACTATTGAAATTCTCTTTCTTGGGTCTTCTCTGGTGAAACAGTGGTTAAAAGTTAGCCTTCTAAGGCAGGGGCTTAGAAGGTTAGTTCAGGCCAGCAGGCTGAAGGCCTTAGAAGGCTTAGCAGGCTAGTTCAATCCCTGGTTGAGCTAAGATCCCACATGCTTTGGAGCCAAAAAACCAAAACATAAAACAGAAGCAAAATTTTAACAAATTCAATGAAGCCTTTTAAAAAATTGTTCACATCAAAAAATCTTTAGAAACAATTTTCTTCCTTTAGTTGATTTCCGATTTCCGGCTTTCATTCTGCCCTCTGAATTTGTCACAGGTTTCTAATTCTACCAATTCAAAAGAGTATAATGCTAGATTTGAAATTATTAATCACCTGTTTTAATAAGAAACAGCCCCCCTCTTTTTTTCAGTTTTCAAACAAACATAGCTAAGGTGCTTTTTTATTTGGGGAAAGTGGGTGTGATCAAAGCCCCCACCAGTCTTGATTAAGTAGAGATTATTATTCCATATGCCCTTCCTTGCTGGAGTCTGCACAGAGCAGACTCTTCCGGGCTCCTTTATGCATGGCTCACAAAGAAAGTTCTAAGAAGTGGAAACTCATGTTTCACCTGAGGCTGGATAAGCAACTTGCCCAGGGCAGTGCCTTAATCAGAGTTTTTGTGATTTAGCAAGGGAAATGTCAGCTTTGCTGCTACCCCAGGAAGAAGCATATAATAAGCAAGTAGAAGGATCTCTTTTCTTGATGATTACACAAGTGCCTTTGATGATGAGAACAAAGAGATGCAAATAAAAACTAGGGACAGCCTTCTGTCTATAAATGTTTCTGGCATCTGGGGTCTTTTTTCTCAGCTTTAGTATCAAAGAAATACCTGGAGCAAGAGCCCCATGACTAGTGGTCCCTCAGGGGTACCTGGTTACCTGTTGAAGTGACCAGACAGATGCTTCAGGTAAAGATGGAAAATGTAGGAAGTTGATTTTACCGAACCTCCATGGAGATGGGAGGAGTGTCATTATATGTGGAAGGCTGCCAATTAATTCTCCAATTGTCCCCACATGACACAGTTGAATAACTGAAAATGCTAATCAATAATGTCCTTGGAAAGGAAGATCTTTTAGCAAGCTGTATTCTTCCTGAGCTCATTTCTACTCCTGGGGACAGTTGTTTAAGTAGGTCTTCATTATATGAATAACTATCTAGTCTGGCTAAAGTAGCATTGAAAATAGCAATGAAACAGGGCACTTTTTTCCTTGGAATCTTGGATTTTAAGTCTCAGTCATGGGCCTAAGTAAGTTCTCAGGTCAGGCAAAAAAGACTGTATTCAAGATTATTGCAATAGAAGAAACAGATTGAATTCAACTCTACTGAAACAGAAGGTAGGAGAGGTTTTAGGCATGTGGGTGAGCTTGTGAAAGTAAAGAAGGATTTTAGTGAGGAGGTTGATCAATGTGATGAGGCCTCTGTGTTTGCTACTTAGTACTTATCAAAATTAAGCTCTTATCCTCCCACAGACACTGGAAAACAAGGGTACTATCTTTCATGATGATTACATTTCAAAGGGGTGCCCAGGTCCTTGAGACTCAAGACATTTCTGCATGTAAATCTGGCAAGAGGTTGGGTGAATATTTATATCTCAAACGGGCAGAGAAAGGATTTACAATCACAAGTTTTCTGAAATAGATGCTCTAAGAAAGGGGAAGTCAGGGACCTATATCAGGAAGAAACCTAAACTTTAGTCAAACTGGGAGGAAACTTAAGGCCATCTTGTTCAGGGAGCTCTATCCTCAATTCTTGATGAGACTAAAGAAGAAAATAATTCTAATTTTGAGGATCTCAAAAGAAATCCACCTTCCTAACCAAATATGGACGATCCTGTTTTAAAAGCTTAAAGCTGGACTGTGAACATTGTTGAGAACAGGAAAGATTTGGCAAATGAGGATTCCCACCTCTTGGCAGAAAACAATTTCTCACCAGGTTGTGCATCCCTGACTCTGTCACCTTACCTAAAACAACTCCATGTGCAGACAATTCAGCCTTAGAGACTGGCCTGAAGGGAAAGACCCAGGAAGGAAAGAAACAATTTGTGGGCATCTAAAGTTAGGTGCCTATGCATACTGCCTCATTTAGTTCTATCAGTGAATCTTGAGAAGAATTTATTACTAACCTATGCAGCATATGAGGATGTTGAGTTTTGGGGAGGGCCTATATTTTGCTCATGGCTCCACAGCTAATACACACCACAATCAGATATTAGTCCAGTTCTTTCTGACGCTTAAGATATCTCTGTGTTTTGAGTAGGTATGTACGTGTGTGTCCTGGGAAGTGTGGGGCATGGTAGTAATAGTCCTGTGTTTATGCCGTGAGCATTTAGTGATCACAGTAGAGAAGGGACATATAGGCCAGTCCACCATCAGTCTGTTCCCCACCCCATGGACAGTAGAGCCTGGCTTTATGACTGAGCAACTAACACTTTCACTTTCACTGTTTTCAATGTCTTCTTGCTTGTAATTTCTGCAAAAAAATACTTTGCCTCTCCCCACTTTTTTTAACTGCTGTTCAGTTGCTAAGTCTTGTCCAGCTCTTTGTGACCTCATGGACCGCAGCAGCCATGCGTCCCTGTCCTTCACTATCTGCCAGAGTTTGCTCAAGCAAACTCATGTCCATTGAGTTAGTGATACCATCCAACCGTCTCATCCTCTGCCACCCTCTTCTCCTCCTGCCCTCAACCCTTCCCAGAATCAGTTTTTTCCAGTAAGTTGGCTCTTCACATCAGGTGACCAAAGTATTGGAGCTTCAGCTTCAGCATCAGTTCTTCCAACGAATATTCAAAAAGTTAATTTCCTTTAGGATTGATTGGTTTGATCTCCTTGAGTGCAAGGGACTCTCAAGAGTCTCCAGCACCACAATTCGAGGGCATAGTTCTTCATCATTCACCCTTCTTTATGGTCCAACTCAATTAATCTGTACATGACTACTGGAAAAAACATAGCTTTGACTACATAGATTTTTGTCAGCAAAGGATGTCCCTGCTTTTTAATACACAAAGTTTGTCATAGCTTTCCTTCCAAACAGAGAATGTCTGTATT